>NC_143437.1:104463750-104764687 GCF_987193195.1 Phasianus colchicus | reverse complement strand
TTTATCTTGTTTGCCCACTGAGACTGCAGCTCTGCCCCCAAGCAGTGCAAAGCCAGTGCTAGCTACCTGAACTCCAAATCACTGACACTCTGGAGACACTGTAGGGTAATGGGACCCAGTCATACAGCTTTGCAGGTAGGCAGAGAGAGGTTTAATACATGGGTGATGGAGAATTACATGCAGCAGTGTGAAACAGGTCAAAATGGTAACTTAAAACTAAGGAACTTATTTCTGTTGTTTCCTATAAGTGGAAAGCGTAGTTCTCCTCCCTTATGTAAATAAACAAATGCTATAAACCAAACCCTCAATCACTCCCAATGATGCAGACACCTCATTCCATCCTCTAATGATGAAAACAGTAATAAAAAAATGAGAGGACAGATACTGCCTTTACTTCTCAAGACACTTAAGGGTAAAATGGGTGTTCAACAGGCAGGAAAACAGCACTATGGAGGCTGAAACTGGGCATGGTGGCACGATGGAGAGCCATGGCTGGACATCTGGGGGGACACAGCCTCACAAAAGGTCAATAGTTCTCAGAGAGGAGGGCAGAAATCACAGATGAAGTAGCAGTCATTATTTCTATAAATCCTGAGGATGAGTATGCTGCATCATATGTTGCTGGATACACGATGCAGAAGCATGTCTGCAACTAAATATTAACTGAAAACATAAAGGTACCTGGTGTCTTTTCTCCTGCCCTTAACTGAAAAGCAGATGGGATGGGAAAAGTACTGTTTTCTATCTGCCAATCCTTCCTTCTCTTCTGATGAGTTTATTCAAGCATGGAGCTTTGTCCCAGTGGAAGTTCTTCCTATGGCTCAGAAGACAAATTTATTCTGATTCAGCTGTGTTAGCTCCTGTGTAAAACACAACCCATATTCTGGACACAAGGAAAAGGTATCAGTACAGCCTTGAGCTTCTATGGGAAATGTTCCACTCAAAGCATCCCTCGCTTACTAAATTACTGCAGCAGTGAAGTGCAATGTGGAAATGTGTTACACAACTACTAGAAGTGCAGGCTGAGTTTAAACACAGGAAGTGGGAGTTAAATATAGATGCACTGCACAAAGCATCTTCACCCAAAGTTACTGCTGTTCTAAACCAAACCACTGCTGAGCTAAACTACTTGTACAGGCAAAGCTGGAAAATACAGCATCTTAGAGGCAACGTGGTTTGTTTTGTTGTGGCATCAGGAGTGCATGCCATAGGAACTTTATTTTCTGCTTTCCAAGTTTCATTTCAAATGTGAAACTTTAAACTAGCAAGAACAGGAAGCAGGTCTTTGTAGATTCAGACAACCTCATCTAAAGGTTACAATTTTACCAACCTCAGCTCATTGAAACGCCTCTTTTTTTCCTTTCTCTAAGCCTCTAAACCCCACAGCACTTACAGCTTCATTATGGCTTGCTTCTCTGTCTACACACACATTCCAAATCCCCAACACTGCATATTTGCTGTTTTCATATTTCACGATGACATTTTCCAGCGTTCAGTTTAAGACTGCCCTCAAAGCCAATCCAATCTTTTGCTCTGTCCACACAAAGCCATGTAACTCACAGCACCTAGACTGCTGTGGTAAAAAAGTAATGCACACAAAGACTGTTTGAAGACGTGATTTGATCTCGATGAAAACCTGAATGCAGTCTAATGAACTGATAACATAGCAAGAGATGCTAAGCATGTCAATCGATGAAGCTATTACACCTGAATGCCTCTTTAGCTAATGCTCTCTCAGTGCCTTCCCTCACTGCCCTGCTTTCAGCTCCCAGCTGATCTATACTCATCTTACTTCAGATATCTCAATCTAAAACGCTGCCCTTATGAAGATGGTTTCCCTCTGTGGCTCCCTGATGAAGCATTCCAGTGCACAGAGCTACTTCATCCAAGTGCTTCATTATCGACCAGTTTACACAGGAAAATCAACTTCAGGAATTCTTTCCCTCGCAGAATGCAAACCAAAGTAACTAAGTTGCCCCAGTTCTGCTAAGGAGTTGCTGGCAGGACTGCAATACCAGAAACAACTGAGAGATGGGATGCATGCTTTGAGTAGCAATAACAAGATGGATTTTTTAATTAATGGGGACAAAAAGGGGCAAATTCAAGCTGTGAACAGCACACCTAGAGAACACATCAGCAGTACACACAGTCAGCTGAAGGGGGAGTTCAAGCAAAAACACAGGCTAGAAGCCATTAGCTTTCCAGATCTGACTTGTCACAGGGCTATTAAATGGGGAAGAAGTGGGGAAAAAGTTATGCAAGTTAGACACACAGAATGAATAGAGGGAAAGCAGTGCACATCCAGTTTCATGTTAGACTTTCCTATAGAACAGTCAGCTGAGAAACTCTCTAGTTTACTATGGAAGAATACAAAGTAAGCATGGAGGTGGATTGCTTAGGCAAAGGAAGGTCGCTCAACAATGCGAAGTTTGAGATCTGAAGCAACTCTTAATTGAAGGATTCAAGTTTTAAAACACTTCCCACTAGATCACAGACTGCAAGGATTCTGTCGTCCCAACCAGGAGTTGTGCCAACAGTCGTCCCACAGAGCAGCCCAGCAACAGCAGCTCAATGCAGCATCTGATCTCTTCCCTATTACTTAAAAAAAAAAAAGAAGGGAACTTTACACTTGGAGCCTCACCACTTCTGAAAATACACAGCTCCAACAAAATTAATTCCCCAATGTAATCTTGGAAAGAGAATCCGCTTCTGAAGGAAACCACCCAGAGGATGGCACCATGCAACTTCTTGGCTTGGCTACTCACCATATCTGTAGCTTGATCTTCTTTCCTTGTAATTCAACCGTTTTAATCTTGAAGTCTATCCCTAAAATAAACAAAAAAACATAAACAAACCATTGGTATTTGATTACAAAAAGCAATTCCATGCTCTGACACACAAACAGCTTTTCTTTCGCAGCACCAGGTGAACCAAGGATAACCAAGAAAGGTGGAGTGTGAGTGCCTACAAACACAACCAGCACTCAAAGGGGCTGCCATCAGCCCACTGACACCCCCAGGTAATATTTTTATGACAAACCAGTTAGCAAAAGCCTTTACATTTTTCTTGCTTATAGCTTAGAAGAAAAAAAAAATCGAATTTTTGCAATTTTTTTGAGAACTTCCTAAAGGAAGAGATGTTGGAATGTAGGTACAAATTTGAAGATCCTAACTAAAACAGCATGCTTTTTTTGGGGGGGGAGGGGGGGGTAGGAGGGAGGGCTATTAATCCCCTTCAAGTAATCCACTTGTGGAAATAACACTAATCAAAGCAATCTCCATGCTTGCAGCCTGCTTGGCACTGCTCAGAGCAGTCAGAGCTAACAGACAGCACGTAACAGGACCCGACCATCAGAAATAGCCACGCTGTTGGGACCTGACACAGAGCCCCACGTCCCCTTTGAATCATAGAAACATTCAGGTTGGAAAAGACCTCTCAGATCCCCAAAGTCCAACCTCAGCCCACCCCACCATGCCCACTGTGCCACATCCCCAAGGTTCTGGGACACCTCCAGGGATGCTGACCCCACTGCCTCCCTGGACAGCTGTGCCACTGCATCACCACTCTTTTGGAGAATATTTCCCAATACCCAACCTGAACCTCCCCTGGCTCAGCTTGCAGCACTCCACACAAGCACAGCATCTTGACGCAGCATAGCCAAGGTTTTACTTTCAGTACCAGCTAAGATGAAATAGTTCATGTGCTACACTGTGCAAATGCTGCAATGGCACTGGAGGAAGTCTGTTAGGAGTGGAGCTCACCAGGGCTGGCTGAGAAGACAAAGGACAGCTGCTTCAGGAAGGAGAAAGTACCAAACGGACAATTGGTCAGTAGTACTGAAACCAGAACTTCATATTTTCATTATTAATTCCACCACAATAAATTGTCTACGAGAATGAGAGGCATCAGAGAGAGGATAGTTAAAAAATCCTCACTGATCCTGAAGATTGAAACGCTCAGTGCTGCTGACAGCCATCTCTTGTAATGTTACATGTATGTTAGCTGTGCATTCTGAGAAGCAGAAGCTACTCCTACATAATGAAGAGAGGAAAGGCCCACAGCTCAGATGCGACCATTCACAGAGATCAACAGACAACCTAGAACACGTGCTAAGACAAGTGAATGCAATGCCACACGCACCCAGTGTGAAACTTCCATTGGAGACAAAGAAATGGAGACACCATTGCACAAGAGCTGGGTGAAACCTCCCTTCTGCAGCATGCCCAGACCATTTGCTCTTCCCCAGACAAAATGGGTTTCAACACAAAGCAGACCAAGTGGAGGGACACCCAGCAGCTCCACACACAACACGTGGATCTGTTCCTTCATAGGAACCTGCATAGATTGCAGCCAGCAAAGCAGGAGCACAATGCCCTAACAGTAGCCAGATGCCGAGGCCTGGCTTTCCATCCTAATCAGTGCTGCTAATTTCTCATAATTCCCCAAAATCTGTTTGCATTTGGACTTTTTTGCAAGCACAGACTTCCCTCCAGCTCTACAAGGTTATTTTGTACAAAGGAAAGTTAAGCAGAATTTATGAAATGCACCTTTACGCAGTGGCTCTATGTGGGATGCCTGCTTCCAACTCTCCCCGGCTCAACCCATTTCACTCCAATACACTGCACACAGTCTTTCATTGTAACATCAAAATATTAGCTAGGAAATGGTTTTTACCTCTCAGCAAGGACACCAAAGCCTTCCTATACCAGGAGGGCTGTGCTTGAGGGACAGACAGAGGGCATGAAGCAATAAGGGAGAATGGGCCTTGAACAAACACCCAACACAGCTCTTCTTAAAGAGGCTGTGAGAACATTCAGCAAGTCTTTCATCAGCACCAAGATGAGCATAAAAGGGCAGAACTCCCCATTTCTAAGGATTTAAAACAGTTCTGTGATAAAATGCAGTAGCTGCTGCCCCACGTTACGATGGCAGCTTGGGATGCAGACGCTCTAAGGTAAGCATGCCACATTTCCTAATTAGCCAACTGGGAAGCTGGCAGGTCCAAACTATCAGGAGAAGAAACTGCTAACTAAGCTAAATTTGTGAAGCAATACAACTAGTATCATTGATAAACCAATCTGCTGAATGACCAAAAGCCAACGAACAGAGCTGCCCCTAGTAGGGCTTAGTCAGCATTAACGACATCCACAGCACAGGGCCTCTGGCCAAGCTGCTGGCTATGATGTAGCACACCAGAGCAACGCTATCTCTACTACCAAACACCCTGGCATTTGCCAAAAGATCTTATTTAAGAGTATTTCCCCCAGTGCAACTTGCTTTCGAGCTCTGCCCAGATAATGCAGGATGTTGGACAGCCACTCTGCGCGTGCGTTGAGATAAAGTGAGCTGTTAACCTACCCAAACAAATTAATTCTCCTCCCTGAGAGGGATTTAGCTAACTCCAGTATTCAGGGATAAAACAAATCTCTAATTCCATGTTATACTCAGCTTCCACTCCAATTACACTGTAATACTAGCTCAGCCTTCGTAACAAATGTTATAAATAGCAGTGACTATTTGCCTCCAACTGCTTTCACAATAGTTTTAGCAGACTGAAAAAATGAGATTTTTGCCTCGCTGCTCTGGGCTGCTCTGCCCACTCGCTTCAAGCAGCCAGGTTACACCAGCAGCATGTAGGTCAGGAAGGAGTTTTAAGGCAGTAATGGGCATGAAAACTGAATAGGACATAGAACAGACACACTGATGTCACAGGGGGATAATGAGAGAGCTAATGAATTAAAGATGAGCATGATTCCCTCATTAAGTGTTGATAAGATGTTCATCAGCTTCAGCACGACACGCTGGAATTCACAGAAAAACCTGGAGGTCCATGGCCATCCTATTGCACATTCAAGGTAATGCAGTCTTTTCAATTAACAATGTGGGAACGTTTCTATTTTAATGTTGTTCACCTAGTTAAATAAGGAAGCCTCAGGCACTTCATCCAGGCCTCCCAGCTCATTCTTGAGCCATGGATTCACGAAGAACCAAACTCAAGGTTTAGAAAGCTGCAGGCCAGGAGGCATTTTGGAAGCCAAGATGTCAGATTCATGCACCAAGCCACTGCAAGGAAGCTCCTGTAACTGAGATCAGCAGAGGTCATTGCTGCCACTACTGTGGACAAGGCATTCCAATGGTATTTGTGTAGGGTTACATACCTGATGGTTTTGGTGAATGTAGAATTGTTTGCTCAGCAGTTTGAGGCTTCTATTGCTCTCAGATGAAAGACATTAATGAAGACCCAGGAGTTGTGAGAGCAGAACAGAGTACTATAAATGCATCACCACTGCATGCAGCTATATATCACCTTATATATTCCCCAGACCCGACAAGATTTTGTGGAGATCCCTCTGCTGTCGTTAAATCACAAACCAAAACTGAAAGGCAGGACGCCACCAGCATGAGGGAAGGAGACATTCATTCTGCACTCCCTGTCAGAGCTGCAAGCAATAAGCTGGCCCCTTGCAGGCAGCACGGACTGTGCCTGCATTCTTCCTCAACAAAGCCACCATTGAGCCCCAGTGGGCAGCCCCAGGATGCTGACAGGCAACCCGCAGCACAGTGGCCTCAGCACCCCACCACTTGTGTTTCCTTGGTTAGTAATTGCTTTGCAACTGTAGTTGCACCGTGCATTTGCAGTGCAGGAAAGCAAAAGTGTAGTGACTCACACTGCAGCCATCTGCAAGCCACCCACTGGTGTGATACAAAAGAGGATCAGACAAGAGATGGAGTTCTGGTTTTAATTAAACTCTTTGTGATCCCAGTTATTACTTAGGTCTTTCAAAATATTTACAAGGTACTCATACCTACACAGGATGAATATACAACATTCCCAACCACGCTCAGCACTGTAAGTGCAAACACTATTTTTCAGAGGCTTTAACCGAGTTACAGTTCTTTACAGTTAGCTTAGAGGAATGGCAGCAAACTCTGTGCTCTAAAGCACCCAGCCCAACAGAAACCACCTGATCTACATTATTTTATAACCATTATAATCTTTAATGCATTAATACAGGGTAAGGCTCGACTGACTTGATGTTGCCTAAGAAGGTGCTCCTCTAAATCAGCAGCTCCTTTCCTCTTCAAAAATGGTAGAGATAGAGATCTCCAGGGAATATCTGAAAGTGTCCCCTCTTTCCGTGGAAGAAGCACAGACAACTGGTTCAAACAATCAAAGAATCATTCAGGTTAGGAAAAGACCCCTACAATCAAATCCAACCTTCAACCCTTCACCACCACATCCACTAAACCACATTTCTTAAGTGTCAAAAGAAAGAAGACATCTTTTATTTAAGCAGCTGAAGTTAGGCATCTCATCCATGGTATCTTCTGCCTAATTCATTATACCTCTCCTGGAAGCAAAGACATGTGAAGCCTTAAAGCATACCCTCCCTATCACATTCCTTATTTTCAGACGTGATTATAGATGGAATACTGAGACAAGCAGTATGGGGCACATGTGACCCCAGTACACAGAATCTCATCTGCCTACTTCCTTATTATGGGATGCCTCGGTAATATTCTTTGCATAAAAACCCTGGAGTGCTGTGATTTAAAAGTGACCTGATTTCTGCTGAGTATCAGCTTCAGGATGTTGCTGGGTCAAGATATGTCAAGTAGATACAGATACATCAAAGTCATGTTGAACAGAGCTTTGAGCAACCTGATCTAGGGGATGGCAGCCCTGCCCAGAGCAAGGGGGTTGGACTACGTGATCTTTGAGTCCTGTCCACCCCAAACCATTCCATGATCACTTTTTTTGCTCAGGTATATTGGCACTACTTGATTGTATCTCAACAGATGGGTGCAAGTACATGCAGATCCCACAAGAATATAATCTCTTTTAAAGGATCTCATCTTTAAAGAATTATTAAAAACATACAAAAAACCAACAACCATGCTTCTTAATAAAACTTATGTTGAATTCTACTTTGATACTGCAATGGCTTCCCAAAAGCAGTACATTTATAGCTGACAAACTTCCAAATTTGATTATCTGGTAATAATCTCAATTTTGATTCCCTAGAAGGGAACCCAAAGAACAGTTTTTTCCCAGGTGGAGAGGAATTGGGCAGCCTTTCCCAGCAGGGCTTCTCCCTTTGCCTGACAGACAGCAATTCTTGCAACCTCCCTGAAGTTTCCTGGCACGTTTCCCTTCACTTGTTCCAAGTGATGGAAAAGGAACAAGCACTCAGCACAGTGTGCCAGTTTAAGATTTGCCTTTGTAACCTTCTCCAGGGAACCTGAGTTAGCAGAGGGCTGGAATAAATGATCTCCAGAAGTCCCTTGCAACTCCTCCCATTCTGGGATTCTGCAATCTTTTTAACAGACTATTAGGATTATTAGGAGTATTACTCTTCTAACAAAGTATTCAAGAATTAGTGAGCATACAAACTAATTGTGATTCAGAGCACAGTGGACAAGAAACTTAAGTTGTTCAGGCTCATCCTTTGGCAAAAGCATCAGTTTTATCATCGAGAGCAAAATTCAGCTGACAAAGGAAGCAGCAGGCAGCTTTCAGCGAGCCGAGACAGGCAATTCAGCCCCACGGCGATTCCTTCTGAAACACTGATCCACCATGCATTCACCTACAGAGGAGACAAAACTCAATCATCAGTCTCTGAGTGGGCTGGAACCACAACCTCCTCCTTGTAGCTCAGATCTCACGTGGGCTTCTCTATGTGGCCAACAGGTAAATCTCTCTGGCTATTAATTCCTTTCGGTAGACGTGGCACTGAGGGACACATCCAGCAGGCATGGTGGGGATGGGTTGACAGTTGGATTTGATGATTTCAGAGGTCTCATCCAAACTTAGTATAACTCTGTCATTATATGATCAAGTTTTCTTTCCCAAGGGGATAATTGCAATAGAACAATAAAAGGATTCACCAGACAAAGTCTCAAACTCTTGCTCACTCAGTTGATTCTGAATGAGATCATCAGAGGAAACCTGAACACCTTGGTTACTTTTAGGCAATATTGAGAAACTGCAGATCCACGTGAAGAGCTGGCACTTTAGGTCACAACTACTTTGTCTAACCTGAAGACTTCACTTAGCAGCTAGCAAGGACTATGCTGCATTTGAACTCATGCTTGTCTTTAGCCCTGATCACACACCTAGCATGCTCAGCTACACGGGGAAGGAACAAAGTGGGAAGATGGAAAGGTAATACAACAGTGATGAAATCAAAGCCATCAGAAGCATATCAGAGCCTGACAAGGTGCAAACACACAGTGCTCACAGTCTAAACTAAGCAGGCAATTTTGCTCATACCTCCACAGGAAGAGGCACAAAAAGCTGTGGCAGCTCTATATCTCCTGTTTTACAGGACTGAAGCTATTCTCCTCTCCAGCTTTCAAACAGGTTTAATCTCAGGAGCAAACAAGCTGGTAGCTAAGTAAATAAGACTAGCTGTGCTTATTTCACTGGCAGGCTTACTTGTTGGCTTCCTTTGTGAACATGTGTATGTGCATATATGTGGAGTTGCATGTGTATATACAGGAGGCTGCACCTTTTCTGCACTCGTGGCAATGAATTCCTTGAAGAAACAGAAACCAGAGTATTAACACATTTACCAATAGCACAAGCAGCTCCCTCTTCGTCTTGAAAAGATGAAAACCAAGATCACTGAATGCAAGTTTTGCAAAAAAAAAAACCAAAAAACAAAACACACCCAACCTGCAGAGAAAGTCTGCAAGTGCACCAACCACTGCAGGCAACTCCAGAAGCTAAAGGGTCATCATGCACTACAAGCACTCACTGCTGTAAGGCAAAACTAAAATGAGGTGCCTATATAAAGTTTCTGAACCAGATTGTTTTGGTTCGGGGAAGGGAGTAAGAGGGGAGGAAAAGAAGAGGAAGGGAGAAGGAAATGGCAGCAGGCAGCACCCATCAGTCAGTTATTGCCTTCTCTTTTTGCAGAGAAATTTTGGAATTGTAGAATTGCAAGAAGCTTATTTGTTGCTTTCCAAAAAATTAATCAGAACAACTGAGGCAGATGGAAGGCAGACACGTATCTCTTACCCGCTAAATACCTGGAGCCAAGCAGTCTGATTTCTACTGTTGGCCTGAGATAACTCCAAACAAGCTGCTGCAAAACAAACTGAGCTATAAATAACTTACTGTACCCACTCACACTCACTGTTAGGACAGAAGCATTCAATAAGTGAAGTAAAATCCTGTATGATTTGCTAAGAAGCAAGAGTCTCCAGGAACTCAGTGCCCCAGAAGAAGAGGAGAGCCAGAGCAGGCTGAGCTAAGGGTCCCCAAAAAACAACTGTGACCAAATCCTTAACTCAACAATCACAAGACTAGGTACAGAACAGTGCCCAATGGAGCCCCTCCAGTACAGGACAGTGACAAGTTATGGTGTTTCCAGCAGAAGGCCATTAAGGAGATGGAGGAGGGAGCACTCCTTGGTGAGACTAAGCTTGCAAGTCAAGTCCAGAGATCCAACTAGTGCTGTGAGCCCAGCAACCCAGTGGCACTGTCATGTCCCAGCTGGATTACAGCTGTGCTCTTCCAGACCATACCAATGCTCAGTAAGGTCAGTGTCCATTGCTCCCCTCTCCTGCAGCTTCCAACCCAGCAATTTCAGCTGGATTGAGAAGATGAGAACAGCCAAGCATATTTTGCCTCTGGTAAATCCATGCTAAGTATTTCCAACCCCTTTCATGCCCACAAATGGCCTCCACAATGACTCACTTCTCATGGAATCATTAAGGTTAGACAAGAACTCCAAGATGATCAAGTCAGAATGAAGGGAAACTGCTTTAATCCAGAAGAGGGTAGATTTAAGGTAGATATCAGAAAGTAATTCTTCACTTTGAGACACTGGAACAGGCTGCACGGTGAGGTTGTGGATGTCCTCTCCATGGAAGCACTGAAGGCCAGGCTGGATGAGGCTGTGAGCAACCTGGTGTAGAGAGATGTGTCCCTGCCTATAACAGGGGGTTGAAACTACATGAGCTTAAAGGTCCCTTCCAACCCAAACCATTCTACAGTTCTATGGTTCTAAGTCAAAGACCACCATGGTCCAAGACAACTGACCTACCACTTGTCAGTTCTCTCCTAAATCTAATTCCATCATTTTTTATGTTCACTGACTAGAAATGTAACTCAAGACTAAACATATTAGCAGGTGAAGGGTTTATGTGGTAGTAAAACATTCAGTGAATTCATTTGTTTCATCTTTCCTGCACTGAGGTTTTGCCATTGCAGAGTGTGCAAACTGGAAGAGCAGCAAGAACTCACTCTTCCTGCTCTGCAAGGTTTCAAGTCATGACAATTGAGCATTTACCAAAAGCCACATCTACATGAGCAATATCTTACATGAAGTCTTCGGAAACATGCACTTCATTAATTCTAGCACTTTAAGACAGTTCCACCACAACCAGGTATGGGAAAATATCCAGGAAGGCAGTGTCCTGTTTGAGAGCACAGATTCAATCAGGCTAGATATGTGAGAACAACAGAAACAAGTGATTTAATTAGATTAACTCCACCAGCCACAAGCAATGATGTGATTAGTTTCCCATTTTTTTGCTCCTCTTTCCCACATATGCTGGCAATCCTTCCATATTCAGATTGTATCTACCACTTGAGACGTCTCCTTCCAGGAAGGACCTTACTTAAGTGCTTACATAACCAATTGAACACCTCATTTCAGTTCCCTCACTTAAGCAAACATTCACTCCCTTATCATGAGGTCACCAGCTCCAACCCACAGCACCCCAGTAGCTGATATTGGTAACTGATATTTTACCTTGGTAACTAATATCGTTGGCTTTGGAATTTGTCTATGAAGGAGACTGCAGAACATGAGCAGGAGCACTACTGCCAGATCACCTCCTAACAATGACATATTCTTAAAAAAAAGCCTATAAAAGGGACCTTATAAAAAAGGAGGGGAGTCAACTCTTTACAAGGGTAGATAACAGCAGGACAAGGGGAAATGGTTTTAAGTTGAAGGAGAGAAGATTCAGGTTGGATGGTGTTAATCAAGGCTTTGGCTATGGGAGAACATAAGCTGACTGGAAATCAACCCCACAGCCACCTGCAGATCCACATCCAGCTCAATGCACCAACAAAAACAGTGGGATTCTCAGGAAAGGCAGCCCTCTTGATGGCACGTGGTGCAATTCAGGAGCAAGAACCAACCATCAGGGAGACCTGGTGAGCCATCTCCTTCTCTCAGCTGCAATTTAACCTTCTGAGCAAGACTTCCCATGAAATGCAAAGGGTAGAACGGGCCAATCACTAAACCAAGGTAGGAAGGAAATGGTTTTAAGTTGAAGGAGGAAAGATTTAGGTTGGATGTCAGGAGGAAGTTCTTTACTATGAGAGTGGTGAGGTGCTGGAACAGCTGCCCAGAGAGGCTGTGGATGCCCCGTCCATCCCTGGAGGTGTTCAAGGCCAGGTTGGATGGGGCCCTGGGCAGCCTGGGCTGGTATGAAATGTGGAGGTTGGTGGCCTTGCATTTGGCAAAGGGCTGCAGCTTCATTATCTTTGAAGTTGATCCCATCCAACCCAGCCATTCTGTGATTCTGCAAAGCAGCAATTTCAGTGTGACCTACATTCTTCCAGTCTAGATGCCTGCATTTGTTGTGCTTTCAAATGCTGTCACAGATTACAAACAAATAAGTAACTGAACTGAGGGCTGTGGTTGGTGGGTATGGCAGGAATGGGTTGACAGTTGGACTTGATGATCTTAGAGGTCTTTTCCAACCTCCATGATGCTATAAAATAAATTAATGAAAACCAGCCTTGACCTGGTGATAAGTGGAATCCAGCTGAATATTCATTCAGGTGACGGATCTACCCAAATGGCTTACAACACCCCAAAATGATAAAAAGGCCACTGTTATCCAGCCTGACCTCTTATCTGAAAAAGGTTGCATTCTCTGAATTCATTCACATCTTTGTAGTTTTCAGAAAGAGGGGATCTTCTCTCAGTGCTGCTATTTCCCACCTGCAGCTGCCATGGTGGAGCATTCAGAGCAGTCTGCCTCTTGTTCTGGCCACAGTCACCGGGCAGTTCAGACACAAGCAGCCAAGTTCAGCATCACACAATTCAGAGCTATAAGAATCAATGACAGACATTTTCCTAACTTGAAATTCTCTTTGAAGTGCTCTCGCTTCCCTTCAAACAGGCTGACAAGTTGCAAGCAGGCAAGCTTGCTTTGTGCATCAGTTTCAAGGCTGAATATTAAAACTAGGTCAAGACTACAGCCTTTGAGTGCACCAAAACTTCTTTCTCTACTCAACAACCAGAGGTACATACAAAAACCGTAAGCTAACACCTGCATGGTAATTCTGGAGATCATAACAGAAGTCAACATCACTATCAGAAACTCTTCAAGAGCACCTGAGTGCAAGTCAAGTGAAAAACATCAAGTGATGGAGGATAGAGGTGCTGTGAACTGTCTGTTTTGCATATACCTTTATGCTGTGTTACAAAGCAACCATAACCTTCCAATCCTCCACTGCCTCGTCACCTCATTAAAATAATTAACCTTCTTCAGAAACAGAACATGAGGTCTGCTCCCCTCCAACAGAGAGGTCCCTGGCCTTGTCATTATGCACAGCACACTGCTGTAGTTGATGTCCCAATAAATGCACATGGAGATATTATAAAATGTCACTGCCACATTCAATAATAGAAGGGACGGTGACTTAACAGGAGCTTTACACACCTCAGACTTCAGCTCCCTGACTTCATCCAATGCATTCAGTTAAATTATAGAATCATTCCAGTTTGAAAAAGTCTCTAAGATCACCCAAATCCAACCCCAACCCATCCCACCATGCCCACATCCCTCAGTGCCACATCCCCACGCTTCTGGAACACCTCCAGGGACAGTGACCCCACCACCTCCCTGGGCAGCTGTGCCAAAGCTTGACCAAATACTGCCTAGCAAACAAAAAGCTAGCAACACAATGTTCCCTTGAACTAAGGACAATGACACTGCAAGGAGAACTAAGATTTATGAGCTTAAAAACATCAATCAGAGGTGCCTCACTGTGGGTCTGGAGGGAAAGATCTCTCACTGAAGTGAAGCTGTATCTACAGGAGCCCAGAACAACCTGGTTCCTAGCAACCTCTGGATGCAAAGTATGATGGCCACCATGTCCAAAGGAGAAGGTGAAAAGTACAACCAGTGGACTCGGTGCTCATGGCACGGATTTGATCTCATAAGCTTGATCTGAGAGCTGCCACACTCCATATCAGGGCTTGGGCAAAGTTCAGGAGATAACCAGAGCAAGGAGCACTTTCCAGTAAAGTGGATGTAGACACCAGGTCATGAATATCAAGCAACAGCTGTTCCCAGCACTTAAATCTATCACTGTTAACTTCTAAGCATCAATCCAGTTACAGAACCCCAGAGTTGTGCAGACTTTATGCAGCTTGCCCCTCTCAAAGCACGTTCCTTAGAGCAGGATGCAAACAGTTCACCTGTTCAAAGCATGACAGCCACCAGTTTCATGTGCAGCAAGGCTACCCTCATACTAAGTACACTAACCTTGAGATCCCAGACTCAAGTTCTGTCTCACCTTGGTGCAAGCATCTTGTCAGATAAGATGAGGACAGAAGCCAAGGCAGAACCAGTTATGAAGCCATCTCATCCTCTCCTCCTGCCTTCACCTCACCTGTAAGCATTCATTCAAGTTTTGCCTGGTGAAATCTGCAACACTCGGTGCTGGCAGAGCATGTTGAACAGGAAAACCTGCGGTGGCCATAAAGAGAGAATGGTGGCAAGGGGACAGCCACTCACCTCAGCACATTCCTCCTGGGAGTCACATGCAAGCACAGCTGCAACAGCAATGCAAAACACATCCCTGCTTGGAGAGACAAGCAAAGCTTCCTGCTGACACCACCTACACTGCTGCTTCAGTCAGTGAAACCATGTACAGCTTCAACAAGCAGTTACTTCTTCCAGAAGAAAGAAACTTTATCATTTTGTTATTCCAGAGGCTAAACCTTACACAGGGCTCCCACAAACAAAACAAAAGAAAATGAACAAAGAATCTATTTTAATGATGTTTTATGCATACCGAGGGACTAAAGAGACAATAAGGTTTTTATTCACAAGGTAGGAAGGAATAAAGGAAACAAAGCTCTAGTAAGAAATTGCACTTCCTTCAGAGCTGTTCCCATGCAGGAATAATCTCTTGGTTTCAGTCATTTGCATGGGCTGATCTAATTCTCTGCCATGACATCCTTCACTTGCTGACACACTCCACCTAGGCATGGTGCAGACAGCAGGGCTCTCATCACAGAAGCTGCCACATCTCCCCAGCAAATCCCATTGGGTGTCACACCTGAATTCACAGCAGGACTCCAGTAAAGAAAAAAAAAGTCAGCAATTCATTGGAATTCTATTCTAAAGAGCCAAGCACATGCACTAAGTGTGGTGAAGTTTGATGACATTTGATTGAATTGTTTTCTTTGTGTGTCTCAGCCTGCTTATGCTATATTTGTTAGCACAAAAATAAATAAGAGTACGCAAATCTGCTTTCCTGTCCACTGCTTCCATTTATGAAACAGAAGATTCGTCACTGCTTGCTATAATGGTAATGCTATCCTCAAGTGACATACAAACCAAATTCAAGTTAACACTTACCCTGGCTCATTTATACTCACCAGATTGACAAGAAAGCTAATCCATAAACAAACGCAAGTGGATTTGTCTTGTCTGCTACAGAAAGAGCACCAACTTTGCCAAAGCAGTGTGTTTCAGGGCTTTGAGGTCATGAGAAGACCCAGCCAGTGAATGCAGTAGGAGCTCAAGAAGAGAGCAGCAGCTCTCTGCCCTCCCAGCTTCTGTAACTGTGACTCATTGAATGCAGGAACTAAGCCGGGTTACTTTTTGTTTCAATAATTAAGAACCCCCCACTGCTAGGCCTAACGAACGAAGCCATGAGACCATGGCTTACGTGTTCAGACCGAGCACGGCGCGCTCTCCCAGCTGAACCCACTGACCTACATTTGATTGCTTTCAGCCATGGCAGCCTTTGGAAGTCACAAAACACACAGAAGCAAAGTACAGGTAACGTGCCAGCTCTTCCAACTCTCAACAGCAAAAGTGAGCCAGAAACTCTGCCGTAATTCCCAAGCCAATTTCGATCTCTGTCAGCATAAACCATCAATATTTGAGAACTGGAAGTCTGCAATAGTTTACATGCAATGCACGCTACCCATCCCTACAGCAGGAAGCACTGCAGCCTAGAAGCACCGGTCCCACGGACCCGGGTGGGAGATAAGCTGTGACCCAGACCTTTCTGCATGAGTTTTCAATGCAGGATCACTGCTTGAGGACACACCTATCATTTCCTATCCAGTCTGCACATAATAGCATTGTGTTTAGTGTTAAATATAGTATGTACAAACTGAAGTTTCACTGCTTTTATTGCAGCAGCACCGGTCAGCAAAGCTGTGATGGACACAGCCACCATAGGATTTAGGATGTTCCCACTTGCTGAATATCAGCTTATACATTTATTCTGCTCATAGAATCACCAAAGCTCTCCCAAGGCAGACCAGAGGCCATGAGACTCTCCTATGAGGAAAGGCTGAGGAAACTGGGTTTGTTTAGCTTGGAGAAGAGAAGGATCCAGGGACACCTCATTGTGGCCTTCCAGTACTTGAAGGAAGCATATAAACAGGGGAAAGACAGTTTACAAGGGTGGATAGTGATAGGACAAGGGGGAATGGTTTCAAACTGAAACAGGGGAGGTTTAGGTTAGATCTTAAGAGGAAGTTTTTCACCCCAAGGGTGGTGAGGCACTGGAACAGGTTGCCCAAGGAGGTTGTGGATGCCCCATCCCTGGAGGCATTCAAGGCCAAGCTGGATGTGGTTCTGGGCAGCCTGGTCTGCTGGTTGGCTTAGCAGGGGGCTTGAAACTAGATGATCATTTGGTCCTTTTCAACCCAGGCCATTCTACAATTCTATGAGACTCCCTTGGATACTGCAGCTTGCTGCGTGCTGCAACAAGGCTGGCTACACCTCACCTGCACTAAGCCTATTATTGCAGCTCCCATAGTCCACACCTAGTCTGCAAATAGGCACCTCACTGCAATACTGAACACCCTGCTGGTGCATGTTGTCTCACACACACCAATGCGAAGTACAAAACCCAAGCAGGCAGCCAGCAGAATCTTAGTTTTTGCCAGAAATCTGAGTAGCTTGAAAAAAAATTAAATCTGTTTTGTTGTTTACTGGCAAGATCAAAAACTTCAGTTGAGATGAAAGCTCTTCACAGCATGCTTAATGAAACAGAGGCATTGGTGGGACTCATTTAGCCAACAATTAGACAGCTATATTTAAGCTACACATCTCTGCCTCCTCTAAAGTGACAGAGGCACACGCAGTGCCATGCTCCAATGGATGGGAGTCCTCATTTCTTTGCTCCAGTTACAGGAGGAGCCCAGACAGTTAGCCTGTGCTGACAGCTCTGCTTGTAACAAGCGTTAGTAGCATGTGAAATTAAGATTGCTACCTAAGGAACTGCTAACTAGGTATTGCTGCCAGCATGGTCAACTTTCTTCTTAATTATGAAAGTTCAGACGTTTATTATAGACCTGCAGTAGTGAAGTAGGTCCAGAAGTGCAAACACGTTTGTTAACTACGAGGAAGTCAGCTGCCACTGAGGTTTAGTGGGCAGAAGACCAAGGGACAAGACCACAACAGAAGAACAGGAAGCAGAAAGATGCCACTTGGCACTTCAGCTGCTGCCAGACACCAGGACATTAATTCAAAGGCCATCTAGTCCAACAGCTCCATCAGTGCTCGCAGCCACATCCAGCCTGACCTTGTCTCCAGGGATGGGGCACCCACCACCTCTCTCTGGGCAACCTGTGCCACTGCTTCACCACCCTTACCATCAAAAAAGAAAATTTCCTTATAACCAGGCTAAATCTCCTCTCTTTTAGCCTGGATCCACTTTCCCTTGTCTCAAAATCCAGATATCTGAGTTAATAACTCAGCATCTAAAGTAAAATGAATCGCCTCTGCTCTAGAAGACCAGGATGCTGGTCAAGTCAGGTGAAGCCACAGCCACACGAGCACAGACAAAACTCTTCCTTCAGGACAAGGTGCAAACTGCTGAGTAAATTCAGCCATAGCGGAACAAAAACAAGAGCTCAAGACAAATCCTTTTCAATAACCTCATAAACCAAAGGGCAGGTGAGTAAGCGGTCTCACTTGGTTTGTTGTCACATCTTTTAAGGGCTCTGGAGCTCATGTTCTGAGCCAAGGGTGGCTCTAGTTTAAGCTGAAGACTGCAGTACTCCAAGCACAGCAGCATGCCTTGCCGGGATCACATCACCTGGAAGAGATGTTTCCATTTTGCCAAGTGCTTCAGCAGCACTGAATATGAGTAAGATAGCAGCTTGAGCAGCATCCTGAAAGAAAAAGTTGTGCGAGTATGGATGTGAGTGTGGGCAATCCATCCTTAGCAGCAGCAGACTTCACTCAGGGAATGTTAAGTCTACTTAGGAAATACAAGACAAAAGCAGGCATTTCTCTGTGTCACGCAGTATGAAAGTCACGATCCCAGTGGGAAAAGGCCTCAAGTTGTTTGAACTACAGAAAATAACAAAAAAGCGACAAGACTTCTAGTCACACCCACAGAAGGCTTCTAGTTACACCCACACAGAGAAAAAAATGCCCCACAGTTAAGCTGTACCAATGCACCCAACACTGAGGAAGCCTTGCAGCAACTCCAGCTCCTCTCCAGATTCCCCACTGTTAAAAAGGGAGCAGAGGAAACCCTTCAAGTGTTTATCAATGGGCTCTCAATCGGTTCTTTAATGAAATATCAATATTATCTTCAAGGAGAGAAAAGATGAAGCATTTCCGTATCCAAGGGATAAAGAGGAGAGGTCTAACAGACTTTTCAAACAGGCAGATCATAGAATCATTAAGGTTGGAAAAGACCTCTGAGATCACCAAATCCAATACTCCAACCCAACATAGCCACTGCCCACATCCCTCAGTGCCACATCCCCATAGTTCTGAACCCACTACCTCCCTGGGCAGCTGTGCCACTGCATCACCACTCTTTTAAGTACAAAATGTTCAGGTTGGATGTTAAGAAACATCTCCTGGCACAACTTAAAGCCATCACCTCTTGTTCTATCTATAGTCACCTGGGAGAAGAGACTGACCCAAAACTTGAAACCTTTCCAGGAGATGTTGAGAGCAAGAAGGTTCCCCCAAGCCTCCTCTTCTCCAGACTGAACAGTCCCAGTTCCTTCCCCATAAGACTTGCATTCCAGATCCTTCACAGCTCCCTTGCCCTTCTCTGGACACAATGGAGAAGTCACAAGGCAAGCACTCCACTGCTCCCCCAAGCTGTGCTCATTGCTCAGCAAGGCACTACAAAACCCTCCTTGGTCTCTAAATTAAAAGCATCTTCATCCCTCCTTGCCCAGCCCTGAGCAAGTTTTCTACCAACATCAACAGCCATTTCATGACCCAACGACCATGGATTATGCACACAGACTCACAAGGGGCTCCAAATCTGAAACACATTTCACCCTAGAGTGAAAGCACTAATATTTCTTACGTGCCCTTCCTGCTGAAACCACAACTCAGCCTCTGCACGTCTTCTCATTTCACTTCACACCTTTAGGCTGCAGGCAAGCACATCAGCGCAAGGACAGGCAGCAAGAGGAGGTGTGCATCAACAAGGAGCTCAGCAGCATTCTCAGCCTTTCACTCAGAGTTTCCATCCTGGGACAGCAAGAGAGCACAGCAGCCAAAACAGCAAGCTTCATCCCCCTGTTTATTATCAGTAACCCCTTTTTTTCCTAATATATTATGTAATGGGTGTATCAAATAACACAATTTTGCACATTCTTGGCATCAAGACTTCCCCCTTTTCAAAATAAGATACACAGTGATCAAATCTCAAAATCACACCGTTTTTTAATCAATCTCTTTGGATTTGTAGGATCATTTACACCCCACAAGTTGCAGTTGTTCTTCTCTGTTTCTGTTCGTTACCTACTAACCTGTTCTTTACCTACCATAACAGTGTGGGTTACAACCCATGAAAGTATTACTTAAATCAACAGTATTTGAGGGGGGGAACCCCAAAATGACTACATATTCTTTGTTCTCTTTAGTACCTTACTAGAAGTAGTCAGGCTTCAGGGGAAAACATAACTTGTGACTCACCTCAATTTGCATTTTACTTCATCAAACAATTGCAATTATGCGACCAAGTTCAATTTTGACATTCATATCTTCAGACTGACATCCCTGAAAGGAGAGCCCTTTCCACCTGCTTATATCACAGAACTGAAGGGCAATGTTTCACCTGCTGCCCCTGAAGCATTTCCCAGTGTGTTCCTGTGGAGCTGACAGGTCACTTGGCAATGGCTCACTTCCAACTGTCATCAACCTGACGCGTTGAAGGCTGATAAAAATCACAGAGTCACTCAGGTTGGAAAAGACCTCTGAGATCCCCAAGTTCAACCCCTGCCCACCCCACCATTCCCACTGCCCACATCCCTCAGTGCCACATCCCCATGTTCCTTGAACACCCCCAGGAACGGTGACCCCACCACCTCCTGGGCAGCTGTGCCACTGCATCATTGCTCTTTCAAAGAAGAAATGTTTCCTAATATCCAACTTGAGCTTCTTCTGGCACAACACGAGGCCATTGCCTCTCATCCTATCAAACTGACAAAAGAAATAAGATCTCAAGCATATATCGATTGGAAAGTACTCATACTGACCTTTTTTGAATTGAAAGCAAAGAGGCAGGAGTGCAAGCACTGAGTTAAGTGGTGTTTGGGGATAGGTGGGAGCAACAGCACAGCCATGGAAGCAGCTCTCACTGATCCAAGCCAGCTGCAGAGCACCCAAACACAGAACCCGACAGTCACTTTCTCACAAATAAATACTGACAAAGATTTCTGCACCACAGAATTACTGAAGAGCCTCTAAAAACAAACACAGCGTGTGATAGGCAAAGGCTACTCTAATTTACTCACTTTTTACCTGCAAACAGCAAGGCAGCACTGGAGACAAGGCCCCTGCTCTCGTCAGGGAGGTTACGATGACTTAGGGATTTCTTGCAGAAGAGCCATCTGGATTATTTATAGTGCCACTAGACAGGGCAGTGCAATCATTCACACACGTACCTCATCACACCCAGAAACTGAACTGCTGTTTTCGCAGGAAATATTAGGCTGAAGTGATTCAAAGTCAAACATTACAGCGTACCAAATCACAGCTCTAGGAAATTATACCCAAACTGCCATCCAGCTTCATGCCCAAACAGTTCTAAAGATGTGCACAGATGAAAGAAAGCGTATGGAAGTTGGCAAGGTGAAGTGGAAATGCATATCGTTGTGTCTTTATTTATAAGTATAGACAAGCCTTTTATAAAATTAAACATTCCCTCCCTGCACAAAGGCAACAGTCTTTGTATACACAAGCAGGTTTCATTATTCTTTGACATCTGCCTTTTCCTGCAAAGGCTGACCCAGCCCCTGCTCACAGCCATTGCTACTGCATGTATTTTGCACACTTCCCTATCTCAGGTTTTTGATGGAGCTCTCTGAAAACACTAAAGCATGAATCAGAGCTAATAAGCTACCAATTTATTTTTAAACACAACGAGGGATTCACCAATAAGCCATTCATCTTCAATGTCATCTACTGTGTGCAGAAGCAATATAGAAATGGTATTTCCTTGTTGCTACAGGTCAAAGACTCCTGCAAAACCAGCCCTGTGCACCTACTGCACCAGGAGCTGTCACAGCAGTCACCTCCACACAGCACCTTTGCATTCCTGCACCACCAATGTTACCACTGCAACAGAGGAAACCCTGAGAAAGTCTGAAAACCAGAGCTACCAGCAGCAGTGTGAGAGAACCTGTTTTCAGACAGATTACTCAATCACTTCGCTGTAACAATGCAGAGAATATCTGGAGGGGTGATTTAACCCACTGTAAGAGTTCATAAGTCTTCCTTTACAAGTGGGCTGCCTTTTAAAGGTGTTCATCTACAGTCTCCATTTCAACTGGCATTGCTTGCACGCACACCTTCCCATCAGGTTTCCTCATTAAACATCCACATACAGAACAACTCAGGAAACAATCCATTTAAGTTATCTTCATACAGCTAAGTACCACATGGAAAACCTATTTGTCCCCCAAATTCTGCTCAATTCCACTATGAAGATGGAAGCATGACCTAACTCATGTCCACAGCCACCATTCCTAGACTTCTAGTTGAAAGTTTGGGAAATAAAACCCATTTTTAGCATACTACAAACAGTTACCTACTCCAGAAATACCAATGGGTGTCAATCTGCTGATAAATGCTTCCAAAGCCTGCTGGTGCACATTCGTCTATCAACCTGATAATATTCTGCTTGAAAGCTCAGAATTTCCAGTGGTTAAGCCCAAGGACTAATTATTAAAATCACTGGCCATTAGAACAGAAGATCTCTGAAGCAACAGCCACTGCTGACTTCTCAACCCAAGACACCAACTATTTTTAACTGAGAATGGAAACGAACCTTTCCAGAGAACTCCTAACACCACACCATGTGATCTGGGCCAGAACTTGACAAGCAACACAGAATTACACTATGGCCCTGCAGCAAAAGAAATACAGCCTTCAACAGCCAAACTATGAGATGTCAAGAGACAAGATGAAGCCACCTTCGTGACCCCACCGAAACAACTCCTCGGCAAAACTGCAAATTGCAGCCTGAAGAGTTGTTAGACAACTGTTTCTTGGCACTTTGCTGCCCCTAAAACCCAAATATGCTTTGTTTAACTTCAAATTATTCAAGTTTTGTCTATGAATGCCTTTTTACATTCTGTAATCCTGGCTATGGTTCTCATGGTGACATTTGGGCACCAAGAGGGAAGCACTGGCACGTGTGTTCTACTACCCTTGGACAACAGCTGCATTGCCAATCACTGATGGTATTAAATGTGGAGGTTGGTGGCCCTGCATGTGGCAGGGAGGTTGGAGATTCATGGTCGTTGAGGCCCCTTCCAACCCTGGCCATTCTGTGATTCCGTGATTGGATTTGTATCAACCACACAAAGCCAAATCCAATTCAATCCAATGGAAACATTCCCTTTGCTTCTGACACGTGGTTGGTGCTTACACCCATCACACCACCACAAGATACCATGGGGGCTTTGATTCTCTTTGATTGCCCCCAAAAAGCTTTCACTAAGAACTGCTCATCTCATCTGATTTGCAAAACAAGATGGTGCCAGGGGATCCCAGAGCAGTTTTAGTAAGAAAAGGCTTTAAAAGCTCACTTAGCCCCAACCCCTGCCATAGAGACACTTCCTCCTGGGGCTGCCCAAAGCCCCATCCATAGCTCTGGACGCTGCCCAGAGCTGCCCATGACAGAGCCTCACTACCCTTTGAGTAAAGAACAGCCAGCTAACATTCAACCTAAACATCCCTCCTTTCAATCTAAACCCAACAACTTCCACCCTATCGCCACGAAGCCACGTAAAAACCCCTTCCCTTCAAGAATCCAGGTGAAAAACACCAAAACACCGTGCTAAAAAAATAAAATAATAAAAAAAAAACAACAAACAGAAAGGCCCTTGAGGCACAAGGCCTCCCGAGCAGCGTTATTTCCAAAGGGAAACCTCCACGGCTCCGCACACCCACAGGAGACCGCGGAGGGACGGCACTGACCGATGGTGGAAATGAAGGTGGTGTTGAAGGCATCGTCGGAGAAGCGGAAGAGCACGCAGGTCTTGCCGACCCCCGAGTCCCCGATCAGCAGCAGTTTGAAGAGCAGGTCGTAGGTTTTCTTCGCCATGGGGAGCGGCTGCGGCCTCTTCCCGCTCGCCCCCCCCCGCACCCAGCGGCCGCCCCGGCCCCCCCCCTGCCGGCAGCAGCCCGGCCCGCGCCGCTCGCTGAGGGCGGCGGCGGAGAACGACGACGACGACGACGAGGAGGAGGAGGAGGGAGGAGGAGGAAGGAGGCCCACAAAATGGCTTCCTGCCGCGCTCCTCGCGCCCGCTGCTGCTTCTCCTCACGGGGAGGCGGCGGCGCTCGGCCTCATAACCCCGCGGCCCGGCTTTGCTCGCTGCGGCCCGGCCCTCGCACGGCGGCGGCTCCTCAGCGGCGCCCGGTAACCGCGCAGGCCGCCAGGCGAGGCCGTGACGTCAGCATGAGTGCACGCACGGACGAACGAACGCACGGACGCAGGCGAAGCCCCGCCTCCCCTGTGTCAGGCCATGGGCTGCGAGCAGATGACGTCACGGGGGGAAGGGCGAAGTCGCTCTCTCGAGGCGGAAGTCCCACCTCCCCGTTCGTGTGATTGGTTGGAGGTCCTGTATCTCTTTTCTCGCGCCTCAGCGAGACAGGGGAGTGGGCGTGGCGGAGTGCGCCCCCTGCCGGCGGGGCGAGGCGGGGCGGACTCAGCGCTGCCCGGGTTTTCTCCTTGGGTCTCTTCAGGGCCCCACCCGGTGCTGCAGCACAGACCGTGGCTCCTCGGCCATTACGGAGCTCTTTGCTGTATGGAGAATCACAGATCACAGAGTCACAGAATGGGCAGGGTTGGAAGGGACCTCAAGGATCATGAAGCTCCAACCCCCTGCCACACGCAGGGCCACCAACCTCCACATTTAATACATTTAATACCACAGAATCACAGAATTGCCAGGGTTGGAAGGGACCTCAAATACCAGCCCAGGCTGCCCAGGGCCCCATCCAACCTGGCCTTGAACACCTCCAGGGATGGACGGGGCATCCACAGCCTCTCTGGGCAGCTGTTCCAGCACCTCACCACTCTCATAGGAAAGAAGTTACAAAGTCATAGAATATCCCCAGTTGGAAGGGCCCCATATGGATCGTGGATCCAACTCCTGGCTCCACACAGGGACACCCGTATCCAAACCCTTTGTCTGGTCAGGAGCAGAGTGCAAACGTGTCCTCAGCACCACCAGGTTTTTTTGGGGCAGGTTTTGCTTCCCTGAGGGAAGACCTTCTCACATCCCTGAGCTTCCCCTGACTCAGATTTAAGCCATTCCTTTGGGACGTATCTCCACACCGTTCAAAAATCCCAAAGATTTATTAGAAAAACAACTCACATTGTGCCTCAGAAGGAACCTGTGCTCAGTGATGGGTGCACACTGAGCTCAGGCTGGTTATCAGGAAATATTTCTTCTCCACTCCATACAGCAGTGATGCAGTGGCACAGCTGCCCAGGGAGGTGGTGGGGTCACCATCCCTGGAGGTGTTCCAGAACCGTGGCGATGTGGCACTGAGGGATGTGGGCATGGTGGGATGGGCTGAGGTCAGACTTGGGGATCTTGGAGGTCTTTTCGAACCTGAATGATTCTTTGATTTTTATCATAGAGTCACAGGGGTTGGAAGGGACCTCTGGGAATCATCAAGTGCACCCCCCTGCTAAAACAGGTTCCCTATAGTAGGTTGCACAGGAGGGATGGTTGGTGGCCCTGCATGTGGCAGGGGGGTTGGAGATTCATGATCCTTGAGGTGCCTTCCAACCCTGGCAATTCTGTGATTCTGTGATTAAATATCTCCAGAGAAGGTGACTGTGAAGGTGAAAACAGGATCCAGGCTTGCAGCTGGTCCCCAAAGAATTGTTAGGACAAGCTGATCACTAGAGGTTTGCAGCAATTTCTATAATAACCTCTTTTACCAGAGGGCTTAGTTTACAATGAAGTTCCAAGAAATTTTATCTTTTAGGCTCCTAGAGACAAAGTAACTTGACATTTGGAGCTCTTAGAGCAGGTCCAGAGGAGGGCCACTAAGATGATCAGAGGGCTGGAACATCTCTCCTATGCAGAAAGGTTGAGGGAAGTAGGCTTGTTTAGCTTGGAGAAGAATCCAGGGAGACCTCATTGTGGCCTTCCAATACTTGAAGGGAGCATAAAACAGGAGGGGAATGGCTGTTTACAAGGGTGGATAGTGATAGGACAAGAGGGAATGGCTTTAAACTGAGACAGGGGAGATTTAGGTTAGATTTAGGAGGAAATTTTTCACTCAGAGGCACTGGAACAGGTTGCCCAAGGAGGTTGTGGATGCCCCATCCCTGGAGGCATTCAAGGCCAGGCTGGATGTGGCTCTGGGCAGCCTGGGCTGCTGGTTGGCGACCCTGCACATAGCAGGGGGTTGGAACCAGATGATCATTTGGTTCTTTTCAACCCAGGCCATTCTATGATTCTATGATTTGGCATATACCACTGCAAACAAAGAGTATTTTCTCCCTGGCCTCTAGGACTGACCCTGATGTTGATGTTACCATGAGGGATCCAGTCTCACTGAGTAATGGAACTGTCAAGGTGGGAAATACCTCTAATATCATCATGTCCAACCACCAATCCACCCCCACCATGCCCACTGATCACATCCTTAAGGGCCACATCCACACATTTCTTCAACACCTCCAGGGACAGTGATTCCACCACCTCTCTGAGTACCTGAGCTTCCAATTCCTGACCACTCCTTCTGAAAAGAAAGAGTCCTATAATTTGTTAGGAGACACTCTATCAAGGACAGTCATACTTTGTGCCTGTTCATTAAATTCTAGTCTAAAGATCATCACCACAAGGCTGGTGAATTTGGGCATATTCTTTGAGAGGCAAAGCTATTCCACAACTCTCCCCACCACATCCTTCCAAAGATCTTCCTTCCTGATACCAGCAGGTATCACAATCTGATGTGATAACTGAGGAAAAGGGAGGTGAGAGGTGATGGCCTCACGTTGCACTTGGGGAGATTCAGGTTGGATGTTAGCAATTTCTTCTCCAAGAGTGGTCAGGCATTGGCACAGCTGCCAAGGGAGGTGGTGGGGTCACCGTCCCCGGATTCAGAATCATGGGTGTGTAGCACTGAAGGATGGGGGTCAGTGGGCATGATGGAGTGGGATGGACTTGGGCTTGGGGATCTTATAGGTCTTTTCCAACCTTCATGATTCTATGATTCTTTGAAAGCAAGAGCCAACAGGATTCAGCAGCCTCTCCTCAGTTGAACACCCAAGATTGCAACACTACACTGAAGGTTCATGCCCATGAGATCTTGCTGTGGAGAGGGGAAAAGTGAATCACAAGTTGTGCAACAGTATTTGTGTTTGGGAAGGTCTGCTCAAATAGAGCTGCAACACTCTGGGTTTGGTGGTGAGTAAATCCTCTTACAAAGCTGGGCCCAGCCCTGCATGTAGGCAGGGACGGGAAAAATCTTTGTCATCCAGGAGACATCACCAGCCCCACGGCCTCAGCACACAGCTTTGTTTTCTGCAGCCAGGGCAGAGCAGACATGGTTTCTGGTCCCCTAGAATGTGCCCCAGAGTCGCTTGCAGCTCCCACAGATTTGGGAACTGCTAGAACGGAAACCACAAAGAGAAGCTGTGGATGCCCAATCCTTGGCAGTGCCCAGAGCCAGGCTAGATGGGGCTTTGGGCAGCCTAGTTTGGTGGGAGGTGTCCCTATGGCAAGGGTTGGGGCTGGGTGGGCTTTTAGATCTCTTCCAGACAATTCTGGTTTTCTGTGACTCAGCAAGGACAGGATCCTCATTGGGGCAGGCATTAACAGCCCCAGGTGTTCAGCGTATTTTCTGAGGAGGAGCAGAAAGGAGCTGAAATGACTCTACCTGCTGCCATGCAGCATTGTGCCAGAGTTTGGAGGATGGGGTGGTGCTCAGTGTGGCTGCTGCCACAGCTACTGGTGGGGTCAGGGTTTCACCAGCTGGGTTCCTGCTTTCCTGCCTCTTCCCACATCTGTGCCCCAGCCCAGCTGTAGCGGAAGGCCAGAGAAGAAGAGGAACAAGAAAGCCAGCTCTATGCCTCTGAAAAGAGACTGTCTCTTCCCAAATTCTGTCCCCACAGCCACCCTGGCATCAAGAGCAGAAGTACAGAAGTGCTTCATCAGCACTTGAAGGCAGCAGGAAGGATGCAGAGGTCACACAGAGCCCAGCCAGCATGCAGCAGAGGGGCACAGACTGCCAAGGACACGTTGAGCTTTGTGCACTCGGAGCACTCAACCAATTCTAGGCATCCCCCCTCTCTGAGATGCCGTCTGCTGGGAGATGCAAAGCTTCTGCCCTCACTGCATTGCTCCTCTGCAGTAATGCTGGGTCATGATCCCTCTCCCAGAGCGAACAGCTCGGCATTGTTGTCAGTAGTGCTTTGCAGAGCCAGTCACCGCCTTGTTTTCTGAGGTTTCCACCAGGGAGGGGCACAGAAATGAGAACAAGGGGCTGCGTGGGGTGATGGACAGCGTAGAATCATACAATCACAGAATCACAGATTTATTTAGGCTGAAAAAAACCCTAAGATCATCAAGTGCAACCTGTAAAACACAGGCAGCGGGGTCAGTATTTCTTGTAGAGTGGTTTGAGATCACTGAATGAAAGGCTGTGCAGAAGCATGTTAGCAATTAAACAGTGGTTATCTAAGATGAGGATAAAATGGTACTCCCTGGGGTTGGGTAGAAGTGTCTCCTTCCACTGAGAGTGTTTATTCACTTTAAAGGAAAGTTTGGATGAATCTCAGGAAAGAATGGGAAATCCTCAGCACACATTGAGCTCTGTACAACCAGAGCTCTGCCTCTTTAAACTACATCTTGCCAGCAGATTATTAAATCCTTTAATCTCTGAGCAACGACGCCAATCTGGTTGCCTTACAGACATTGCTCACACCACATCTGTTGAAACCCCAACCCAAGATTAAAGCCCAGATCCTCCCACATGACTATCAGCAGCCCCTCCTCCCCTGTCCCTGCTCCCCTGGGGTAGCATCAGAGATGGGAAGGGAACAGGGGACACAGCCCTGAACCCCATGTCCTGGTGATTGTCCAGCCATGGGATCACAGAATCATAGAATCGTTCAGGTTGGAAAAGACCTCTGAGATCCCCAAGTTCACCCCACCATTCCCACTGCCCACATCCCTCAGTGCCACAACCCCATGTTCCTTGAACACCTCCAGGGATGGTGACCCCACCACCTCTTTGGGCAGCTGTGCCACTGCATCACTGCTCTTTCAGAGAAGAAATGTTTCCCAATATCTAAACTGATTCATCCCATGTAGAGCTGCTGTGTTACCACTCATGGCTTCTCTTCCAAGGGCATCCCAAGGCCTTTGTGAAGGAGCTGTGCATGACAGGATTTCCTCTTTCTCTCCCCTCCACCAGGAGATGCACCCATTTTTCATCCCACTGCTGTCAGCATCTGGGGGTCGTTCTCAAAATGGGAAGTTTCCTTTAATTATACATCTAAAGGCTGGAAGTGGTTGGAGCTCGGCGTTCCAAGTTGGCTCCCTAACTGAAGCCAAATCTAATAATAGAAAAGTCAGCTGCCAGCAAAATGATCCAAATCCAGTCTTAGTTTAAGCTGTACTTGCCTCTCTAACCCCCTGCTTGTGATATGGGGTAAACCATCCAATTGATTCCCCTTTCGCCCCTGTGTTGTACTGTGGGAGCTCTGCTCCCAGTTCCCAACCTGAGCCCAGCCATGCAAATCCATGGGAAAAGTCACCCAAAAAGCCCCCTCTGATCTCAGGGTTCATCCATAGCCGAGGTCGTGGTGCATCACACCCAACCACCCAGCTCAATGCTGGGGAAGGTGTAGCATCTCAGGGTCATCCTTGGGGTCCTAGAGTTGATCACAGCATCCCAGAGATGACCGTTGTTTTTCAGATGTGACAGTGGTGTCCTAGGGATGGCAGACTGTGGTACCCAACATCAATCAGTTTTCTAAGGGCTGGGCATGATCCCCAAGCATGCTTGTGCTGCCCCAACAGAGCCGTGATCCAGAGATGGCTGTGATGTCCCAGGATGGCCATGGGGAGGTGCCACCATCACCATGTCCCCCCGGTGACATTTCTGCTCTCAGGGTGGCCCTGTGCCCACAGTGAGCCCCGGCTCTGTCCCTTGGTCCCACTGCCCTGGGGACAGCTCTAGGGCCAGGACACTGGCCTCAGCCACCAGCAATGCGTCCTTGTCCCCTGCTGACACCTGCGGGTGAGCAGGCGTCCCTGCATGTCACCGTGTCCCACAATGTCACCATGCCCCTGCGTGTCACCATGTCCCTCAATGGCACCCTGCCTCTGCATGTCACCATGTCCCTTCATGTCGCTGCATCCCTTCATGTCACCGTGTCCCTTCATGTCATGTCACTTTGCCCCTGCATGACACTTTGTCACTACAGACCACCTCATCTGAACATGTCATCCCATCCCTGCTCATCACCTTACTACGTCACCCCTCTTGGCATGTCACCCTGTCCCTCTGTGTCACTTTGTCCTTACATCATGCCCCTCCTACATCTGGGATCCCAACCACATCAGGACCCCCCAGCACTGCTGTGCCTGGGCACAATGGCCCTGAATCTCCCCTGAATCCCTCTATCACCCCCTCCATCCCTCCTCCACCCTCCCTCCTCCACATCCCCCCCACTCCCCCTCCATCCCCTCTTCCCCACTGGGGCCGTGCCCTCAGGGAGGGAGACAAGCACTGGGATTACACCAGGCAGATCTGCCTTTGGGAGCCAATACCCTCATTAATTAATTAAGGGATAATCTCTGCTTCCAGGGAACAGGCGGCTGCCGAGACTTGATTAGTCACAAGAATGTTTAATGCCCACCCCAAGCTGCTGGCTGCCTCTCCCAGAGGTGCCAGAGACGATTCCTGAATATACAGGACTGGGGGATGAAGGCAGATTACATCCCACATCCCATATGTCCCATTCCACATAAGGTACCTTGCATCCCATATTCCCATCCTGCATGATGCCCTGTATCCTGCATGCCACAAGCTGCATCCCATATCCCAAATCCTGTATCCTGCACCCCACATCCCAGTCCTGCATCCCAATCCTGCATCCTGTGCTGCATCCCACATCCCACAGCCTGCAACCCATGCCTGCATCCCATACACTGCATCCCATTCCTACATCCCATTCCTCCACCCTGCATCCCACAGGTTGCATCCCACATCTTGCATCCCATATCCTGCCTTCCACTCTGTATCCCAATCCTTCATCATGTCCTACATTCCATATCCTGCAGCCTGTATCCCATACCCTGCATCCCATTCTTGCATCCTGCATCCTGCAGGCCATACCTTTCATCCTCTATCCTGCACCCTGTTTTTAAACCCCAACTCTGCATCCCAGTCCTGCATCTCACAACTGCATGCTGCATCAAGTCATGTATCATGCATCCCACAAGCTGCATCCTTTACCCTGCATCCCATATCCCAAATCCCACATCTGGCAACCCACATCCCAAACCTACATCCTATTTCTGCATCATATTCTGCATCCTGCATCTCATTCCTGCATCCCAGATTCTGAATCCCACATCCCAGTCCTGCATCTCACATCCCAGTCCTGCTTCATGTCCTGTATCCTGCATCCAGCAGCCTACATCCCATACCCTGCATCCCACACCCCATTCCTGCATCCCAATCCTGCATCATGTTCAACATCCCGCACTCCATTCCCACATCCCTTTCTCACATCATGTTCAGCATCCTGTATCTCATTCCCACATCCCATTCCCACATTCCAATCCTGTATCATGTTCAACATCCCACATCCCATTCCCACACCCCATTCCTGCACCCCATTCCTACAACTCATTCCTACATCCCATTCCTGGATCATGTTCAGTATCCAGCATCTCATTACCTTATCCCATTTCTGCATCCCAATCCTGCATTGTGTTCAGCATCCCGCATCCCTTTCCTGCATCCCAATCCTGTATCGTTTTCAGCACCCTGAACCTCATTATCTCATTCCATTCCTGCATCCCATTCCCTCATTCTATTCTTGCATCACATTCTCACATCCCATTCCTACACCCCAATCTCACATCATGTTCAGCATCCCACATCCCATTCCCACCTCATGTTCAGCATCCTGCATCCCATTCCTGCATCCCAATCCCACATCATGTTCAGCATCCCATTCCCACATCCCGTTCCCTCATCCTATCCCTGCATCTCATTCTCACATCCCATTTCTGTATCCCATTCCCACACTGTGTTCAGCATCCTGCATCCCATTCTTGTATCCCAATCCTGTATCATTTTAAGCATCCTGCACCTCATTACCTCATCCCATTCCTGCATCCCATTCCCACATCATGTTCAGCATCCCGCATCCAATTCCCACATCCCATTCCCTCATCCTATTCCTGCATCCCGTTCTCACATCCCACTCCTGCATCCTAATCCTGCATCATGTTCAGCATCCCGCATCCCATTCTCACATCCCATTCCTGCAGTCCAATCCCACATCATGATCAGCATCCTGCATCCCATTCCCACATCCTATTCCCTCATTCTATTCCTGCATCCTATTGTCACATCCCATTTCTGCAGCCCAATCCCACATCACTTTCAGCATCTCACATCCCATTCCTGTATCCCATTCCCACCTCACATTCAGCATCCTGCATCCTTTTCCTGCATCCCAATCCTGTATCATTTTCAGCATCCTGCACCTCATTACCTCATCCCATTCCCATTCCCACATCATGTTCAGCATCCCTCATCTCACTCCCACATCCCATTCCCTCATCCCATTCTCACATCCCATTCCTGCAGCCCAATCCCACATCATGCTCAGCATCCCACATCCCCTTCCTACATCCCAGCCCCGCATCCCATTCCTGCATCTCAATCCCGCATCACGTTCAGCATCCCGCACGCCATTCCCTCATGCCATTCCCTCATCCCCCCCCCGCACCGAACTACAGCTCCCGACGTGCTCAGCCCCAACCAGAACCGCGGCCGTCTCTCCACGCGCGCGCGCGCTCGCCAGCGCGTGCGGACGCGCGCCCGCGCCCCCGCGCAGCCAATCGCCCGCCCGCCCGCCCCGCGCAGCCGCCGCGAACCCGCGCCCCGCCGCCGCTGCCACCGTCGCCGCCGCCGCCGCCGCCGCCGCCGCTGCCGCCGCTGCCGCCGCCCGGGGCCGCGGTGGGCAGCGGGCAGCGGGCAGCCGGGGTGCGGCCACCATGGCCGGGAGGACGCGGAGCGGGGAAGCGCTGCGGGTGGTGGCCCGGTGCCGCCCCATGAGCCGGCGGGAGGAGGCTGCGGGCTGCGAGCGCGTCCTGGAGCTGGAGGTGAAGCTGGGCCGGGTGACCATCCGCAACCCCCGCGCCGCTCCCGGAGAGCTGCCCAAGACTTTCACCTTCGACGCCGTCTACGACGCCAGCTCCAAGCAGGCGGATCTGTACGACGAGACGGTGCGGCCGCTGGTGGACTCGGTGCTGCGAGGGTTCAACGGCACCGTGCTGGCCTACGGGCAGACGGGCACCGGCAAGACCTACACCATGCAGGGAGCGTGGGGGGACCCCGAGACGCGAGGCATCATCCCCAGCTCCTTCGAGCACATCTTCACGCACATCTCGCGCTCGCAGAACCAGCAGTACCTGGTGCGCGCCTCCTACCTGGAGATCTACCAGGAGGAGATCCGCGATCTGTTGGCCAAGGACCAGAGCAAGAAGTTGGAGCTGAAGGAGAACCCCGAGACGGGCGTCTACATCAAGGACCTCTCCTCCTTCGTCACCAAGAACGTGAAGGAGATCGAACACGTGATGAATCTGGGGAGCCAGGCGCGTTCGGTGGGCAGCACCAACATGAACGAGCGCAGCTCCCGCTCGCACGCCATCTTCCTCATCACGGTGGAGTGCAGCGAGACGGGGCCGGATGGCCACGAGCACATCCGTGTCGGGAAGCTCAACCTGGTGGATCTGGCGGGCAGCGAGCGGCAGAGCAAAACGGGTGGCCCAGGAGAGCGGCCCAAAGAGGCCTCCAAGATCAACCTGTCCCTCTCCGCTTTGGGCAACGTCATCTCGGCGCTGGTGGATGGCAAAAGCACGCACGTCCCGTACCGGGACTCCAAGCTGACCCGCTTGCTGCAGGACTCGCTGGGTGGCAATGCCAAGACCATCATGGTGGCCACCTTGGGCCCGGCGTCGCACAGTTACGAGGAGAGCCTCTCCACCCTCCGGTTCGCCAACAGGGCCAAGAACATCAAGAACAAACCCCGGGTGAACGAGGACCCCAAGGACACGTTGCTGAGGGAGTTCCAGGAGGAGATCGTGAGGCTGAAGGCGCAGCTGGAGAGGCGCGGCATGCTGAGCAAGAAGAGGAGGAGGAGCAGCCGGAGGAAGAAGGCGGCGGATGGGGAGACGACGCAGGAGAACGAAGGGGAGGATGACAATGAGGATGGGCTGGAGAAGAACATGGAGAACTACCTGCAGGAGCAGAAGGAGAGGCTGGAAGAGGAGAAGGCCGCTATCCGTGATGACCACAGCCTGGTGAGCGAGGAGAAGCAGAAGCTGCTGGAGGAGAAGGAGAAGATGATCGAGGACCTGCGGAAAGAGCAGGAGGCCACAGAGCTGCTGGCCACCAAGTACAAGGTAAGTGTTGTGACGTGCTGGTACCAGTGGGTGCTGCTGGGTGGGACCTGATTTGCCTGGGGTTAGCTGTGGAGTGCTTGAGTGCGTGGCCAAGTGGGATGGTGGTGACCAAGCAGGATGACCAGGTAGGGTGATGATGCAGGATGACCAAGCAGAGTGACCAAGCAGGATGACTGAGCAAGGTGGCCAAGTAGGGTGGCCAAGCAAAGCAACCAAGTAGGGTCACCAAGTAGGGTCACCAAGCAAGGTGGCCAAGTAAAGTAACCAAGTAGGGTGATCAAGTCAGGTCAATCAAATGGATTGACCAAGTAGGCTGGCCAAATAAGGTAGACAGAGGTGGGATGGTGGCTAGCAGGGTCCCCAGATGAGGTGACCAAGCAATGTTCCCAAGAAAGGTGGCCAAAAAGGGTGACCAAGTGGGGTAGTTAAGTGAGGTGGCTTGCAGGGTCCCTGAGCGCAATCCTTGAGAGGTGGCCAGGTAGGGTGATGAAGCAGGATGACCAAGCAGAGTGACCAAGCAAGGTTGCAAACCAAGGTGGTCAAGTAGGGTAGCCAGGTGAGGTGGCTAGCAGGGTCCCCAGGAAGGGTCTGCACACAAAGTGCCCAAGTAGAGTCCCCAAGGAAGGTGTCCAAGTAGGATGACCAAGCAAGGTGTCCAAGTAGGGCAGCCAAGTAAGGTGGCTATCAGGGTCCCCAGGCATGGTACCTAAGCAGGGTCCCAAAGCAAGGTGACCAAGCAAGGTCCCCAGTCAGGCTGCCCAAGTAAGGTACACAAGCAGGGGAGCCCCACTCCCCTGGGCAGTGTTGGACAGACTTTGCCCACAGACACATCATGGCATTGTGGGAGGACCTTTTGTGGGGGCTGCTGAGGGTGTGGGGCAGGCAGGGCTACCCAGCCATGCCCACTGGTGGCACCAGCGTGCTGTGCTGTTCTGTGCTCAGCACAACAAAGCAGCTCACGGCAGAGAGAGGGAGTGATGCTGCACGTTGGGACTGCTGCCTCCACGCAGCCCTGGGAACACGCCCAGGGCTCAGGGATGGTCTGGGATGCACCTGGCTGCAGGGATGGGTCTCCAGTGCTGAAATGGGAAGGAAGCCTGGGTGTCCCAACCCACAGCATCACAGCCTTGCTGCCAACAGTGTCATTCTTCGTGTTTCATTGCCAGGATTTGGGGGATTGGAGGAAGGGATGCTGGGGCAGGGCTCCGGGCCAGCACTGGGCTCCCTGCTGTGCCATGGCTACAGGGAGGGGTCCCTGCCAGACAGGGGTGGTGACAGCACAGAGACAGAGACCAGCAACCCTGGGGACATGTGGCTGTACCCAGGGATGCATGGCTTTGCCCAGGGGTGCGTGACACATTCCCACCATGGTGCTGCACCACTGGCAGCTGTCCTGCAGTGTCTCCTTGTCCGGCACAGCACAGTGGGTCTGGCTTGGGGCCATGGTGTGTCTGGTAATTGCTGAGTAATGAGGCAGGGATGGAGGCAGGATGACTCTGCATCCCCTTCCCTGGCCTCCAGAGCTTTCAGCCGTGGGGGGCCAGCCTGGGGGGGGGAAGGTGGGAAGGGATGGGAAGGCATCATCTAGTGGACAAAACCCTGATGGGTGCAGGACAGGAGCACTGCAGAGGGCTGCCCATGCACGGGTGATACATGCAGGACCTGTACACATCCGTGTGGACACGGGGTCTGTTGCACCATCCTGCTCAGACAGATGTGCACCATTGCAGGCAAACAGATGTGCACTGTCCTGCTCAGACAGATGTGCTCCATCCAGAGGAGGCAGCAGCTTCCATCTCAAAGCAGAGCTCCCAGCATCTGTCTCATGCATCCTGTGGCCGTGGGGGGATGATGCCATCAGCTGTAAGGTCAACACCACAATCTGGGGAGCTCAGGGCACGGGCGAGTGCTGGAGGAGTTATCTGGAGGCAGGAAATGGGTTGCAGTGAGAGGCTTAAGGGTTCAGCTGTATTAAGGAAGATTGAGCGTCGTCTTCATCGCAGTAAATAAACAGTTCTGCAGGGAGAAAACAACAGAACCAAAAGACCATTTCTGCAGCAGCAGGGTGGAGCAGAGCTGGCTATGGGGTTTATGGACCCTCTCAACCCCATGGCAGCTCACCATCACGTATTGCAGGTGCTGCATGCAGAAAGTACCCATACAATGACTGGAAAGGGAAAAAAAATGGGAGAAAAATAGGGAAAACATGGTATTGCCCCAGATAATGTATGTGTAGCTCCGTGGGTTTGCCCCAGAAACCTTCATGCCCAAGAGATGCTGTCCCCCCTTCGCACCGCGTCACCACCCGCGTGTCTGCTGGTTGCTTGGAGACGGCAGCAAGGGGGTCCCGGGGGGGCACAGCCTTTGTCACATCCCATGGTCTAAGGGTGTGTGCAGATGTGTGGGTGTAAATGAGTGTGTGCATGCACACAAATGCCAGCATGCATGGGCGTGCAGATGTATGTGTGCATTGGTGTAAATGAGCGTGTGCTCACGTGTGCACAAATGTCGTGGGCATGCAGAAGCGTGTGTGCACGCGAGCGTGAGTGTGTGTGTGTGTGTGTGTGTGTGTGTGTGTGTGTGTGCTCAGTGATGTGTGTGCACAGCTGTGTGATGGGGAACACATTTGCCCTGGGGAGGGGAAGGGAAATGCAATTGGGAGGGGAGGGTGGGTTGGGATGAAATAGGATGGGGTGGGGTGGGATGGGATGGAACGGGATAGAGAGGGGTGAGATGGGATGGGATGAGGTGAGATGGATTTGGGTGGGATGGAGTGGAGTGGGGAGGGGAGGGAGTTGGGATGATATGAGATTGGGGTGGGATGGCATGGAATAGGACTGAGTGGAGCGGGATGGCATGAGATGGAGTTGGATGGGATGGACTGGGGTGGAGCAGGATGAGATGGGATGGGATGGGACAAGATGGATTGAGATGAAGTAGGGTGGGGTAGGGTGAGATGAGATGGGATGGGATGGGGTGGTGTGGGCTGTGGGGTCAGGGTGGGATGGTCACGAGGAAAGCAATGGCAGCCCCCAGTGCCCAGCTCAGTGTCATCCTTCGGGCATCCTGGCAGAGCTGGAGTGGGGCTCAGATGAGAAGCACCGCGGGATCCAAACTGCGCTTGGGATGCACTGCTCAGCTCAGCTTGGCACAGCTCAGCTTGGCGCAGCTCGGTTGGGGCGGATGGCCCGGCGCCGTTCCCCGCTGCCGGCAGCTGCTGCACATCCGTGGCGCCCCGCAGGCTTGCAGCTGTGCGGAAGGAAGTGGGAGTGAGGCAGCCCTGGGTTTGTGCCAGCAGCCCCGGCCACGTCCCCACGGCGCCGCATCTATCAGTACAGTGAGCAGGATGGGGCTGGGGGGGCTCAGAATCTCCAAACTGTACAATATCCCGAGTTGGATGGGACCCCCAAGGACCAGCAAGCCTAACTCCTGGCTCTACCAGAACCACTCAAACCCTGTGTGTGAGAGTGGTATTTTTGAACCCTTGGTTGTACATGGTGGAGATGCCAGAGGAATCCTAGGCATATATACAGACCAAGAGAAGCAATCCTTGAGAGCAGTCCTGCAGAGAAGGACCTGGTGGGACCTGGGGGTCCTGGTGGATGAAAAACTTAACATGAGCCAGCAGTGTGCTCTTGCAGCTTGGAAAGCAATTGGTATCCCGGGCTCCATCAGAAGAGGGGTAGCCAGCAGGGACAGGGAGGTGATTGGCCCCTCTACTCTGCTCTCATGAGGCCCCATATGCAGTACTGTGTCCAGGTCTGGAGCCTCCAGTGCAAGAAAGACAGGGAGCTGTTGGAGAGGGTCCAGAGGAGAGCCATGAAGATGATCAAGGGACTGGAGTACCTCCCATACAAAGACAGGCTGAGGGAGCTGGGCTTGTTCAGCCTGGAGAAAAGAAGGCTGCAGGGTGACCTCATTGCAGCCTTCAGTACCTAAAGGGAGCCTACAAACAGGAGAGGATTCAGCTCTTTGAAAGGGTAGATAATGGCAGGACAAGGGGAAACAGTTTGAAGTTGAGGGAGGGGAGATTTAGGTTGGATGTCAGGGGAAGTTCTTTACAGAGAGAGTGGTGAGGTGCTGAAACAGGCTGCCCAGAGAGGCTGTGGGTGCCCCGCCCATCCCTGGAGGTGTTCAAGGCCAGGTTGGATGGGGCCCTGGGCAGCCTGGTCTGGTATTAAATGTGGAGGTTGGTGACTGCAGAGGGTTTGTAGTTTCATGATCTCTGAGGTCTTTTCCAACCCAAACCATTCTATGATTCTGTGAGATGCACTGACCCCCTCCCCCCCCCCCCTTTCTGCCCTTTCCAGGCCATGGAGAGCAAGCTGCTGATCGGTGGCAGGACCATCGTGGACCACACCAATGAGCAGCAGAAGATGCTGGAGCTGAAGCGGCAAGAGATAGCTGAGCAGGTACTGCCACATCCATCCCAGTCCCAATGGATTGGGAGCATCTGTGGGGCCAGAATGTCCGTGGTGGGGTTAGGGAGTGGTCAGTGGGGTGGTCAATGCCCATCTCAGATCTGAGTGACCCCCTCTTGGTCGCAGAAACGCCGTGAGAGGGAGATGCAGCAGGAGATGCTGCTGCGGGATGAGGAGACCATGGAGCTGCGGGAGACCTACACATCCCTGCAACAGGAGGTGGAGATCAAGACCAAGAAACTGAAGAAGGTGAGAGAGGCAGGGGGGCTTCACTTGAGTGGGGAGGGGCATGGCTTTGCCTTTGGTTCATGTCTCAAAGTTGGGGGCATATGTCCTGCTCACTATCCATGGGAATCTGATGCCCTGGAGGATGCTTCAGGCATGGTACTGGGGACACCTGTGCCACCATGCCCTGCAGACACTCATGTCATCATGCCCTGGGGTCACCTGTGCCACCAGGGACGCCTATGCCACCATGCCCTGAGGACACCAGTGCCACCATGTCCAGGGGACAGCGATGCCATCATATTTTGGGGACACCTGTGCCATAAGGAACATACATGTCACCATGTTCTGGAGACATCCATTTCACATGAGACATTTATGTCACCATGCCCTGGGAACACCTGTGTCAGTGGGGACAGCCATGCCACCATGTCCTGGGGACTCCTGTGCCAAAGGGGTCACCCATGCCACCGCTCCCTGGGGCCACCCATGGCACCAGGGCTGACGTGGTTTTTCTGGGGACAGCTGTATGCCAAGCTGCAGGCCGTGAAGGCAGAGATCCAGGACCAGCACGACGAGTACATCCGTGTGCGACAGGACCTGGAGGAGGCACAGAACGAGCAGACACGGGAGCTGAAGCTCAAGTAGGTGACATCAGTGTCCCCTCAGGTGGGCAGTGAGGCTGGGGTCCCTCTACACCTCCACCCCAGTCCCAGCAGTACCACTCAGAGCACCCAGCCCCACACCCAGGGGCTGCAGGAGATCTCCATGGAGGAGACAGTCATTCTATTCCCTATCTTACCAAAACCAATCCAGACATATATAAATATTTTAACATTTTCATGATAAAATATTTAAAATTCTGCTCGAAGCACAATTTTGTGTCACGTTTTGCTCCACGCCCTTTGGAACATAATTAAAATGCTTTAGGAGCGTGCAAACCTCAGTCAGCAATTCATCTATTCAAAGCTGTTTTCTGCAGTTTCTTCATTTGCCCCAAAGCAATGTGGGAAAAAGTGGAAAAAAAAATTCCCTTTGGGTCAATTTTAAGGTGTTTCCTCTCATTTTCTCATCTGGCAGCTCTGCAGTGGGCTGAGATCATGCAGTTCCTTCTGTATTTTGCTGCTGCAACAGTGGGGTCAGTTTGGATTCCATCCTTCAAAGGGGCACTGAGCAAATGCACAGGGTTGGGGTTGGGGTGCTCCCAAGGGGTCCTGGGTGAATCAGTGCAAAATGTGTTGCAAATTGTGCATTGCAGGTGAGGTTGCAAACAGAATGGTGCAAGCTGCACTGCAAGTTGTGTCTTGCAGTCTATATTTCAAAGTGCATTGTAAACTGTGCCTTGTAGGCTGTACATTGCAGACTGTGCGTTGTATTTTAATTTCATTTCAGACCGTGTATTTCAAGCAATTGCAGGTTGCATTGCAGACCATGTATTGCATACAATGCACTTCAGACCATGCATTGCAGACACTGCCTGGGGACTGCTAAGGAGAGGACCGTGGGGTTATACCCTGAAGGCAGCACGCAGAGCTGATGATGTTTCTTCTGCTCCTCTCTGAATGACAGTCTTCCTCTGCTCTTTCTCTCCTGCCTCTGCTGGATCCCTGGTCCCTATCCGCCCGCTCCCTCTTCCTCTCCTCCCCACTCTTCTTTTCATCCCCCATCTGCTCTCCGTGACCTTGCTTCTCTCCTGACCTCTTCTCTCCACTCCTTTTGCTCCACTTGCCGTGCCCTGTCCTGTTACCTCCCTCCTCTCTGCTCCATCCCACCTGCCACTCCTCTCTCCTGGCCTGTCCCTTACTCAGGTACCTGATCATCGAGAACTTCATCCCACCAGAGGAAAAGAACAAGATCATGAACCGCCTCTACTTCGACTGTGAGGAGGACCAGTGGAAGTTCCAGCCACTGGTGCCGGCTGGCGGGTGCGTGCAGACACGGACAAGGGCTGGGGACATCATTGGATTGGGCAGTGCAGTGCCACCATCCATGGGGACATGGGGAAATGATGGAGGTGCCCATGGGCGGCACCAGGGTGGCCACTGGGTCCCATCCTGTGCTCAGGGAGCTCAGTGCTGTCATTCATGTTGTCTAATGCGTGTTCCTCTCTTTATTTCCTTTTCAGGAACAGCAACCAAATGAAGAAGAGGCCAACTTCTGCAGTGGGGTACAAGAGACCCATCAGCCAGTACGCCCGCGTGGCCATGGCCATGGGATCGCATCCGCGGTATCGGGTAAGGGAGGGGGCACTGCTGGTGTGTGCTGGGGGACAAGGTGGTGTTGGGTCAGCGGGAAGGATGGATGGGATGAATGAGTGGGTGGATAGATGGATGGATGGATGGTTGGGTAGGTGGTTGGGTTGGTGGGTGGGTGAATGAGTGGATGGATGGGTGGTTGGGATGCATGGAAGGATGGGGTTCATGGGATGATGGGGTGGACAGAATGGGTGGATGGATGGATGGATGGATGGATGGGGTGCATGGAAGGATGGGGTTCATGGGATGGATGGAGTGGACGAGATGGGTGGATGGATGGATGGATGGATGGGTTGGTGGGTGGATAGATGGATGGATGGATGGTTGGGTAGGTGGTTGGGTTGGTGGGTGGGTGGATGAGTGGATGGATGGGTGGTTGGGATGCATGGAAGGATGGGGTTCATGAGATGAATGGGGTGGACAGGATGGGTGGATGGATGGATGGATGGATGGTTGGGTAGGTGGTTGGGTTGGTGGGTGGGTGGATGAGTGGATGGATGGGTGGTTGGGATGCATGGAAGGATGGGGTACATGGAAGGATGGGGTTCATGGGATAGATGGAGTGGACGGGATGGGTGGGTGGATGGATGGATGGATGGGTTGGTGGGTGGATAGATGGATGGATGGATGGATGGTTGGGTTGGTGGGTGGGTGGATAGATGGATGGATGGGTGGTTGGGATGCATGGAAGGATGGGGTTCATGGGATGATGGGGTGGACAGAATGGGTGGATGGATGGATGGATGGATGGATGGATGGATGGATGGGTGGGTGGATGGATGGATGGATGGATGGATGGATGGATGGATGGATGGATGGAGTGCATGGAAGGATGGGGTTCATGGGATGGATGGAGTGGACGAGATGGGTGGGTGGATGGATGGATGGATGGGTTGGTGGGTGGATAGATGGATGGATGGATGGTTGGGTTGGTGGGTGGGTGAATGAGTGGATGGATGGGTGGTTGGGATGCATGGAAGGATGGGGTTCATGAGATGATGGGGTGGATAGAATGGGTGGATGGATGAATGGATGGATGGGTGGATGGGGTGCATGGAAGGATGGGATTCAAGGGATGAATGGGGTGGACAGGATGGGTGGATGGATGGATGGGATAAATGGATGGATGGATGGATGGATGGATGGATGGATGGATGGATGGGTTGGTGGGTGGATAGATGGATGGATGGATGGTTGGGTAGGTGGTTGGGTTGGTGGGTGGGTGGATGAGTGGATGGATGGGTGGTTGGGTTGCATGGAAAGATGGGATTCAAGGGATGAATGGGGTGGACAGGATGGGTGGATGGATGGATGGGATAAATGGATGGATGAGATAAACGGATGAATGGATGTGTGGATGGATTGATGGGTAGGGTAGATGGATGGCTGGCATACAAGATGATCTTAAAGGTCTCTTCCAACCCAAACCATTTTATGATTCTATATACAAATAACTGGGGTGGGTGGATGGGGTGACTGGATGAATGGGGCGAGTAGGCAGATGAGTGGATGGCTGGATGGATGGGTAGAATGGGTTGGATGAGTGGAATGGTTGGTTCTGGGGAATCGATGGATGAATGGTTGAGTTGTGTGGATGGATGGATGAATGGATAGGGTAGATGGATGGATGGTATATACGGATGGATGGAGTGAATGGATGAATGAGGTTAATGGCTGGGTGGATGGGTAACAGCTCGAGGCAGCTGAAGAAAATATGGGGTAAATAAGCTCATGAAGACTGAAGATAATTTAGATAAAGCTCCAAGCTTTGTGAGCCTTGGCCCCATTTGGTCAGGTCAGCAGCACTGTTATCAGCCAGCCCTGACTGAGTTGTGGGCTTGCTGCCTCTGCCAGCTCCGGCTGCTTGTTTGAGGGCTGAAAACATTCAGTCTTACTTGCTGGTGCTGTGAAAGCCACGACAGCCTGAGCAGAGCAGGATGCAGCTGCAGCCAGAAGAAGATCTCTGTCCCTCGGGGTTCCTCGGCCATGTGAACCTACACAAGATGTTGCCACGCTTTACTGTGCAGTAACTCACACACAAAACTGTTGACTTTTCCTTTGCCCCATCCTCCTGCAGGCTGAGAACATCATGTTCCTAGAGCTGGACCTCTCCCCTCCAGCAGTGTTTGAGTTTGAGCGGAGCCGGGACCCGGCCGAGCAGGACCCACGGGCTCTGCACCTGGAGAGGCTGATGCACCTGGACAGCATCCTGGAGCGGCCAGCAGCCTCCCGGGTGAGGAAGTCCCGCTCCTGGTGAGTGATCATGCGGACGTTTTGGCACTGGGGCTGGGACACTGTATAAAGAACAGTGCTGGATTGAGGACACTGCAGCTGAGGCGATCGCTGCAGGAGTACAGGGCAGCCTGGAAGTGTTCCCTGTCTCTATTTGGAGACAGGTTTGGGGTTCAAGGCAGGGATTGATGTCCTTAAGGTCCCTTCCAACCCAAACCACTCCGGGATTCTCAGATTCTGTTCTACTGGCACAGCTGCCCAGGGAGGTGGAGGAGTCACCATCCCTGGAGCTGTTCCAGAACCATAGAGATGTGGCACTAAGAGGGCAGTGGCATTGTGGGATGGGTTGGGGTTGGACTTGGTGGTCTTTTCCAACCTGAACAATTCTCTGAAAAACAGGATGATGATACAGTATATCACCATGTACACATGCCAAGGATGGTCATACACAAAATCCAGAGCTGCACAGCACTGGATTTCCATCAGTGCTGCCTACATAGCAAGTCACTGAGAAAACAGCAGGATTCAGGGGTGGAGATTGAGAAAGAGGAAGCAGAAGGAAAATGTTGGGTTTTTTTTTCTGCTTGTGCCACCCCCAGGTGCCAGACACCACGGTCGCTGCCATCCTCCACCACGCACGCATCCCTCGCTGCCAGCTCCCCACGCACCTCTGCGACACCGGCACAGGAGTGATGGCCCCAGGATCCCCAATCCCAGGACCCCCGACCCCAGGTCCCCTAACCCCAGGACCTTCTGACCCCAGGATTGAGGCCACCTCTGCCCCAGGGCTGAGCAGTGTCCCCAGCGGCAGCATCCCACCGCCTTCAGCTACTTATGTGCACTGTGTGTGTGTGAGATGCTCCCAGCGGCTCCGAGACCATGGGAGCTGCCCTCTTCATCCTCCTTCCCCAACACACCCCTCCCAAGTCTGGATCTGTCACTTTATTTATTTAATGTATTTATTTATGGAGTGGTTGGCGAGCAGCTGGAATGTGCTCTCGCAGGACACCGAGCTGGATCAGCTCTGGTGCTCTGAGCCCCCCTGGACCCCGTTGGCTTTGACAGAAGATGAGGTGGCTCCAGACACTCCTTGCTGTGTTCGTTGGATCTCAAGTTTGCCATATAATTCACGCTTGTGGCAACTCCTACAAGACTTCAGAGACTTCCCAATGGCAGACCCTTGTGCTGAGCTTGTCCAAGACCACAAGAAACACTCTGGACTGCATCAGCATTGGTGGCAGTGATGTCTCACTGATGTCTGGGCACGGCTGTCGCTCCACAGGTGCCAGCTCTGTGCACTAAGTGGGCTGACAGATTCACCAACCAAGTCAGCCCAGCACAGCTCTCCTCTGGATAGTGCTGCACCAAGGTCACTTGGGGTCTGGAGGACATTTGGTGATTTTATGGGTTGCGGAGGGAGAGCTAATGAATGTGAAACGGGTAATGGATAGGAGAGGGGTGAGCAGTGAGGCTCCTCTGTCTGGCACGGAGCAATTTGAAACCCATCAAAAGCAGCATCTGCAGTTGCTAGGAGATTGAGTTGTGCTACAGCATCCAGATGAATGAGGGAACGGCCTCCTGGTCCAGGAGGGAAGACATGGGTCTGCAAAGGGAAGGGTGCTGGAGCTAGTTCCTGGGTGGGCAAGCTAAGAGAATACAGGTGGGGGCAGTGTTTTCTGCATGCAGGACCTCATCTAATTCCCAGGGAGGGTGGGAGGGAAACTTGCACTGATGTGAGGGAAGCACTGAGGGCAGCTGCTTTGGACCAAGTGCCACCTAACGAGGCCAGGCTGGGGTGTGCTCCTCTCCTGACCCATCTCCTATTCTACTGAGGTCTTTTCCCTTTGCCCTGTACTGCCCTGCTATGTGTTTTCTGATCTTAGCCTCTGCTGCCACCATCCCTTCCCTGCTTATATCCCATAGCTGAAGTCTCATCCCACAACCCAGAATGAAGCAGCCAAGGTGAGGGGCTGTGAGTTGCTGGTAGTACTTGGTATGTTCCGTTTGAGTGGCCAGCTGGGCTCTTGCAGAAGTTTGCTGTTAGAAGAACCATGGGATACTGTCTGGGGCAGAATGCTAAAATGTCTCATGAGCTTGCACTGAAATCCTGGCATATGTGGATATGAACTCAATAGTGAAGGCTGCCAGTTGGGTAGGGGAAGAAATTCCAGGGAAGAATGGTCAAGCATTCAGTACTATCCTGTCCAACCTTCTGGTCATCTTTATGTCTGTCCCAACCTTCTGCCTATCCTTCTGCCTATCTTTTTGCCCTGCCTTCTGTTCAACCTTCCTCCCATCCCTGCCCATCCTTCTGCCCATCCTTTTGCCCATCCTTCCCCACTCAGTGAGCAGGGCACACAAGGAAGCAGGTTTAGGAAGCTGGGTCTCCTCCATGGTTGGTGACGAGTTCCTTCTGCCTGCAGACACATTCGTAGTTGGGTTGTGTCCCTGGAATTGTGGAACAAGTGGATGGGAGATTCAGCTCCTTCCTTCTTTTTCAGGATGGCCCCTGGGATTGAAGATCAGAAAGTAAAGATCTAAGGAAGGGGAGAAGCTGTCTGCATGGCATGGTGGCACAGGGGGATGGGTTGGAGATTGGACCAGATAATCATAGCGGTCTTTTCCAACTTTAATGATTCTGTCATTCTATGGCAGCCTGCAGGAGGATTTTCTCCCTTCCTCCTCATTTTCCAATTGCCCCAAGTTCCTTGACAACCAGGCCAGCAGCTCACTGAGCTCAGGGATGGGGAACCAGAAGAGCTCGAGAGCCATCTGTTCTTTTTCCACCATGCTGACCCCAAACCATAGAGCACTGGGTGGAAGGAAGCCCATGGGAACCTGCTCACATCTTGGGGAATGCACACCAGGGCCTCCCATGGTGTTCCTCCAGAAGACACTATGGGTTCCACCTTGAGACTTTCCAGTGGGCTGGTGGCTGTGGGCTGCCCTGCTCCATCTTTATCTTATTCTGCCCACATCCAAGCACTGCTTCGATGCCTCCATTGCATGTGTAGGTCCAGAACCTCACTCTGTGTCTCCATGCATTGCTCTGACCTCAGCCTTCCAACAAAAAGCCCCAGGAAGGGCTCAGAGATGGGAAGGGGTGAGAGTGCTGTGGCACTTCCCCCACCCCCACAGCCTCACCACGTCGCTGCAGCAACCTCAGATGTATATTTGTAATGTTCTTTGTTCTTTGTATGTCGGTGCGTGTGTATTTACATATGAATGTGTGTAGGTGTGTGTGGGTGTGCGCGCACGCGTGTGTGTAGCCAAGGGATCTATTTACCTTCGATGTGAGTGACTGTACAGGGGGGGGTGGGGTTGGTGGGCTTTTTTTTTTTTTTTTTTTTTAGTTATTTTTGGTTTCGGGTTCTTATTTTTTTTTTGGCAGAGGGTGGGTGGGTGGGAGGGGGGGGTATGTCTTGGATTGATTGACAAGGTGAGGGCCTTGATTAGGACCAAATTTTTGTGCCTGTTGCTATGGTGATCTATTTAGGAATCAAAAGTTTACTGTATGGTGGCCCATCCTTGTCACTCTATACATATGAATATACAGGACATATTATAAATATATATATATTATACATACCGTATGGAGAGAGGTCATGAATCTCACCCCCCCTCTGGCTTTGGATGGACACCTCTTCAATATTCTGTAATGTAGCTTTGATTCGGTGCTGGACGTGACCAGAAAGTTCCAGCACTCCTCCAAAAACTGGCAATGACACCAATAAAATAATGAGCATCATTGCACAGAGCGTCTGTCGCATCCTTCATCCCCAACTTTACACCACCAGGATGTGTAGGCATTGGACTCGATTGTCCTTGTGGGCCCCTTCCAACTTGGGACATTCTATGATCAAAGCAGACAAAATTGTGGTTTTGCTATGCAGGAGGGCTTTATAAAGGGCTAAGTGTGAGCTCTGAGTACAGAGAGGCCCGTGTAAGATGGGTACACTGATTTTGGGGGGATTTCAGTTGATGCACTCACCGAATTTCTTCCAGTTTGTTGATGATGATATCAAGAACGGTACGTTGATTTTTTGGGATTTCATTGCTCTCCCAGTTCCTTCTAACTTTGTGATGATGACATAGGGGATGGTATGTTGATTTTTTTACGCGCTCACCCAGTTCCTTCCATGCTGATGGCACTGGGAGCGGACGTGCTTTATCAACCAACAGCTCTTCCTTGTAGACTGCCATGAGCTCTTTGCTTATGTGTCCCTGGGCAAATCAAGGACAAGGCACACACTGAGAACAGGGAGCAGGAAGGCAATCCATAGGTGCATGATAATAAGAGAAAGATAGAATCATAGAATGGCCTGGGTTGAAAAGGACCACGATGCTCATCCAGTTCCAACCCCCTGCTATGTGCAGGGTCGCCAACCAGCAGACCAGGCTGCCCAGAGCCACATCCAGCCTGGCCTTGAATGCCTGCAGGGATGGGGCATCCATCCCTGGGCAACCTGTTCCAGTGCCTCACCACCCTCTGGGTGAAAGATGAAGGAAAGATGATTCATTCCGCACCAGGGAACAAATATCAAAGAAAAAACAAACAAGTGATGTAATGATTTTTTTTTTTTCCTTCAGTCTTCATTGAAAAGGTCAGCTGTGATCAGATGGCTCATGATAAATGTCAGTGATAAAGGGCTGTGAACCCAGGCTAGAAAATGGTAGGTCAAGGACTACTTGTATAGGTTGCATGTTTCCAGATCAGCTGCGTCTGATTAAATCCATGGATGTCCTTGGCTATTGCACTTCATGGATATCAATGATTTGAGGATTTGAAGGTATTATACAAGAATTCTGGGTGAATTTCAAACTAGGTGAAGGACGTATCAGGGCACAGTGCTCTGTGCAGTGTCGACAAGACCAAGTGGAAATCACAATGTAGAATCCTAAATGGTTTTATCGATGGTCTTAACTCGGTTGGATGGGATGGGTGGATGGATGTGTGGATGGGTGGATGGGATGGATGGGTAGATGGGTAGATGGGTGGGTCTTAAGTTGCACCAGGGGAGGTTTAGATTGGATGCTAGGAGGAATTTATTCATGAAAAAGGAGGTGAAGCACTGGAACAGTGTTGGAGTCCTCATCTCTGGAGATGTGGACATGATACTATGGGACTCAGTAGGTCAGGTTGATGGTTGGACTTGGGGATCTTGAATGGTCTTTTCCAGCCTGAATAATCCTGTGATTCTATAATATTTGCAATGAGTGTCCATGTTCTCCAGTTCCGATTAATTTTGCTTAGTGATTCGTTTGCTTGTTGTTTGGAGTTGGTTCAGTGTTTTTACAGCTGCCTACTGCAATGACAATATGCAGTGGATTTGGCAGCAAAGAGAATCTTCTCATTTAAGTTAGAAGCAGCTCCTGTACTTCTGTGAGTCCCTGGTCTTCACCACAACCAAGAGGCCACCCAACAGTGCATGGGAGATCTCTCTCTTTGCTCATTCAGCTTGCACTTACATTAAATCCCAGCATAGCCTTTGGTATTCAGATTCCCCTACAGATGGAAATCCCTTCAAAGACATGGGTTGGACCAGCTGCAGAGGAACTACAGGCAGCTCATGTGTCCCAATGGACCAGAGTAGAGGATGAGCATGGTGTGATGGAGCAGATGGCTCTGAAGGAGAGCTGCACATCCTGCAGCAGCTACCAGCAATTACAGCTCCCTGGGGAGCATCCACTGCTGCTTTCAGGCTGTTGCAAGATGGTTTTAGCATCCTGGGCCCAGATCCTGACTGAAGGCATAAGAATCAGCTGTGGGGCAGGGATTATTGATTGCAGAGCCACAGTTAATCCCTCCTGTCCTCCCCTACCACTTGTGAGTGATGGTGAGAGGGTCTCTCAAGAGCATACAAAGAGGGCATGAAGACCTTTGGGGCCCTCAGGAGAGCTCCTGGGGTCCTCCTGAGCTGCTCCTGAGTCACTGCGCTGAGCTGCTCCCTGTCCCAGCTTTCCTATCACCAAAACAGTGTAAACAGCCATTAGCATCTTTGTAAAGTACCCCGAGATTTACTTTTTATGAGGTTGCAAGGGTTAAATGTTTTTACAGTTTAGGAGATTTTGAAGCATGTCGGCACAGAGGTGACTATAGCTGCTCTAAAAATGACAAGTGAACTTCCCAAGCAAAAGCACCAAGCCTTTATATCACAAAGGTTTGAGTTTTCTCGTTTCCGTGTATTTTTTCCCATTCCTTGACGCTCTGAGGACACCCTGTGGACTTTTCCCTGTACTGCTGTGTCTCACCTTCATCCTTTCAGTGCGAATTTCTATGCCAGCAGAAGGATATGTTGATTACTTGTAACTGTTCTGCCTCTAAAGTTGCTGCCCATGCATCCTCCACTTCGGGGATATACCCATAAGCAAGCATTGAGTGTTGCCAGCCACCAACTTCCCATGGCATTCCATGCTACAGAGGAGAAGTGCTTTACATCCCATCCTCCAAAGAAATGTTGGCACGTGAAAGGAAGGAAAAAAAGCAGGACATAAACATTCTTTCTCCTCTGTGTGCTCTGAGTGCTTTCCTCCATTTGCATTCACCAAGCAGAACCACCCAGAACCCACCAAACAACTGGAAGAGAGCACTGGTGATTTCAGAGGCAAAGTATTGGGCTGTTCTGCACGCCTGGCAGTGTTAGGTTTGGTTAACAGCAGGATGGAGATTGAGGTGGCCATGCTATAGAACAGAGACAGCACCTGCATAGCTTATGGGGAAAACATCAGACTTTAGGGGGAAAAGGCATGGACAACAGTCAATATTCTATTGATTATTGAGATATTGAGACAAAATCTTGGTTTAAAACTTAGGTTGAATTTTGTTGGTAATACTGTCCCAAAGCATAGCTCCTGAAAAGGAGTCAGTCACAGATTTGGATTATCCCCTGGTGGCTGCAACCACCAAAAAGCCTCTCCTTACTGAATGATGGGGACACTGGGCAGCCAAAGGTTTGCATGACAGCTCCAAGTGCACGTGGGCTCAAACACCACCGGGAAATATTTCATGTAAGGAGGGGAAACCTTGGAAGACATAAAGAAAATAAAATAGTTGGGCACTCTTCCATGGGCTGGAGGCAAATATAACCCCTGAAAGCACTGCAAGAAGCCCATGAGTGCTTCAGCCCCAGAGATCTGATATGTTTGTCAGAATCACAGAGTCATAGAATGGACTGAGTTGGAAGGGACCATAAAGATCAAGTTCCAGCCCCCTGCTATAGGCTGGCTGCTCCTCACCAGATCAAGTTGCTGAGGGCCCCATCCAGCCTGGCCTTAGGCACCTTCAGGGGTGGGACATAAGTGAACTGAATGAATTGAAAGGGGTGGATGTTCAACCAAGCCCAGCCCCCATGGTTACGTGTCCACTGGAATGATTTGTGCTCTGGAAAGCATGCGGCACCCTGCTGCTAGCTGTCATAAGATGTAGCCCAACCGAGTGTGATGGGCTGAGCTGAGCCATCTCAGAGCTCTGCAAAAAAAAGCCAGTGGTGATTTCAGGCCAATGGAGTCAGTGGGATGACTCACAGTGCTCACTGCTGTATCCTTCAGCTAAGGTTGGAGCAGAAGAGAAAAGCAGCACAGCAACTTCCCCTGCAAAGGGAGAAGCAGTCACATGAAAGGCCCTTCCTCCTGTGCAGGAGGAGAACTTTGGCTGCGGGAGACACCACAGTGCAGTGACTGACCTGCTAACATGCCCCAGAATCCAGACTGAGAGCACCTGGTGCTTCGTGCATCACTTCCCAAGGAAACGGAAAAAGAGCTTGCATCCTTTTCATGGAAATAGAACAAAGCAGTCTTATTGTTTGTCCTTATCATGCGTGACAATCTTGTATGCATGAGCGAAACGCCAGACCTGCTCTCATCACTCCCTGATTTCTAGGATGCTGATGCAAACTGAGTGACAGGTGAGGTCACCCACCAGCTTTGAGCTTTCACATTGCTGGAAGTGAACTCACACCCCATCGTTGTGGAGTGTGGAAGTGCATCTGAAGCTATTCCATTTCTCATCTTGTTCTGGACTTGTGCTCAGTAGAAATTGCAGTGGTTGTTGAGAGGAACACGTGGTTGTTGGATGGATATTTAGAAAATTATACCAAACAGAGTGAAACAGGGAGATTTCAGGTGAAGCCCTAAATGATTACAGCTCAATGACCCAGGGCTTCCAGGAGGACTTTTCACAGAATCACAGAATCACAGATCACAGAATGGTCTAGGTTGGAATGGACCTCAAAGAACATGAAGCTCCAACCTCCCTGCCACAAGCAGGGCCACCAACCTCCACGTTTAATATCAGACCAGGGTGTCCCATCCAACCTGGCCTTGAACAACTCCAGGTTTGGAGCATCCACAGCCTCTCTGTGCAGCCTGTTCCAGCACCTCACCACTCTCATAGTAAAGAAGACTTTTCCACTTACAGACTTTTCCAGAACAGCCTCTCTGAACTGGTTATTACAGACATTTCATGCATGGAGGGCTTAATGTTTGATACCGAATTACTGATTAGAAGGTATTTCATGTTAGATGGGATTTTGACTAAACGGAGTGCTACAGCAGTGAACTGAAATCACAACACAAGTGACAGCAGCACGCAGCAGTTGCAGTGTAGCACTGCATGACAATACAGATGTGATCCCCATTACCAGCCTCAACAATACACTCACCACCACAGCATTAAGCATCCATGGTTCCTGCAGAGGAATACGAAGGTTGAAACCATCTCAGGCCCTCTGGTCTCCTCAAAACTCTTGTTGGTTGCCCAGTTTTTATGTTCTACATGGGGCTAAGCCATGCACAAACTTTCCCATTGCTGGGAAATCCCCTTTTCCTTTCCCAATTCCATGACATCAGATTGGATATTAGGAAACATTTCTCTTCCAAAAGAGTGGTGATGCAATGGCACAGCTGCCCAGGGAGGTGGTGGGGTCACCAAACCTGGAGGTGTTCCAGAACCGTGGGGATTCTGAGGGCAGTGGGCATGGTGGGGAGGGTTGGGGTTGGACTTTGGGATCTTAGAGACCTTTTCCAACCTGAATGACTCTATGTAGGATTCTATGACTTTTGTGAAAAACCTTGACTCTGCAAACAACCAGAATGGCAGGACATTGAACCAACCACACGGCAAAGGGCAGATAAAACCCTATGGAGGGAGAAAGGTCACGAGGTTGCCAAGCACAAAGAACTCTCAGCTGGGAATTTCCCTTAGTTTAATTTTTTGCCAACTAGCAGATACTTTTCACTACTGATGTGGGGATTGAAAAAAGCTGTAAGACTGGTAATTCAACCAGCATTTAGGGAACTGATTTGTCTCCCCCTTCCTGAGGCTGAAATTCAATCCAATCTCTTTAGTCCCTGCTCCTCTCAGCTCTATGTCTTTCCATGACACACTGCAGTGTTTCGTGAGGCAACAGGCAGCACTGGGGTCAGTGCTGAATGGTTTCACACAATCATGGAATCATTAAGGTTGGAAAAGACCTTTGAGATCATCAAGTTCAACTGTCAACCCACCACCACCACGCCAATCAGAATCATAGAATCACTCAGGTTGGAAAAGTCCTCCAAGACCGTCCAGCCTGACCATCCATCCATCATAGTCATGTTTCTTTCTATCATTCCTTGCTTCTCACTCCTTTTTTTCTGCTGCTTGAATTTCTAAACAATTTTCAGCCATCCTAATGCCAGTGCCAATCTCCAAATGCTCTTCATGACCTGTAGAGCCAAAGACACAGTCAACTTGTCATTGCATTCCCAGTCCATGGCACAACCATACATGCCAAGAGGCAGCTGGGGAGAGGTGTAGGAAGGTCTGTGAGCAATGCTGAGATGTCTGCAGGGTAAAAGGAGGAGCCCAGGAGATCCTCAGATAGCTTGAGACTTCAAAGCTGAGCTAACAAACTCTTTTATCAGTACTAAACAAAGTCCTGCCTTCAAAAGGAATGCTTTCCTTTTCTTTGTATGATATCCTCCATAGGCACTCATCAGGGAGACAGAACATCTGGCTGTGAGTCTGCTGAGGCTGAAGAATGATGGAAAATGGAAGGCTCCTCTTGCTGGCTTTATGCTTACACTTTTTTTTTTTTTTCCTGATCACCTTGCCAGGATTTCAAGTCTCAGGAGTGAATGATGCACCGAGGACACCAGAGCCTCCCTAGTGACTCACCTCAAAGAAAGGAGAGGTATCTGCTAGGAAAAAAAGTGGTAAAGGGGTCTCAAAGGGTACTTTCAGGTGACCCATGAGCTCTTATTGAACTGAACACGGACACTAACAGACAGCAGAGGAGATGTCATGCATGCCAAGGTGGTAGTCTGAGGCTCACTCATGCTTCTGTCTTTTGCCCTGCAGATGGCAGATGGGCTGTAATGTGCTCATCTGTAGTTCAGAGCTCTCGTGAGCCTCTCTCCAACTGATTTATGGACATGCCTGGGGTTTGGGCTGCTGGAAAGACCAAGGGTTTGTCTGCCCATCACTGCCCCCTAAATACTTAGCCTAATTGTTCCTGCATCATACTCCCTATTGTTTCCTTTTAGGAGTATATAAATCATACATCAAGCGTCAGCTCATATCCAGAAGCAGTGCATGGTTAGGAGCAATGTGATTCATCCAACACTGTACCAGACTCAACAAGCCTTGCTGAAGCCTCAGTCATTGAGGAGTGCATGGAGGGTTCTGAGCTGATTCTGCACTGTGTATGCTTGGATTCCCTAAGGATAACACTATGCCTAACTCAAGGGATCCTCAGTAGAACCACAGATTGGGCAACCCAGCTGTCCTGCCTCTGGTAACAGGAGTCAAGGTTGGATGTTGGGAAACATTTCTTCTCCAAAAGAGTGATCCAGACATTGGGATGGGCTGCCCAGGGAGGTGGTGGGAGTCACCATCCCTGGAGGTGCTCCAGAACGGTGGGGATGTTGCACTGAGGGACTGGTGGGCATGGTGGGGTGGGCAGGGGTTGGACTTGAGAGATTTGAGAGGTCTTTTCCAACCTCCCTGATTCCACAGTTCTAAGAAGACAGCACTCTTGTAAAGTGTCTGTGTCACTTTTCTCATGTTCGTTTGAGATTGCAGTCACTGCTTTGCACAAAGATTTGGGTTCCTGGTTTTTGTATCACTTTCACAACTTAAAATACTCATTGCAAAGCTGTGCGGTAGCCACATAACCACCCCCCACCTAAAGAAGCCATCTGCTCCTTGTTTGGGCTTAGCAGCAGTCTGACATTTGCATGTTCATTTTCCTGGCTGGAAGTATCAACCTGAAATCAGCCGACTGCTTGCTTTGAACCTGACTTCAGAAATAGGATTGAATCGGTCCTTTCAATTCAGTACTTTAATATTAATTCCTGCTTAATACATGTAAATGACTAAAGCTTAAAGCTTAATGATTATAACAACTTTGCTTCTCATTTTGCCAAAGGATGCTGCTGGGTTCGTGTACACTGAGGTCAGTCTTTCCTTTCTCCATCAGCAATGAAGAAATGCACTCACAATGAACTCTGTTTTGCTTCCTTGTGTACAGCTCCAAGATAAAATTAGCTCTGAGGACAGTGACCTCTGAGAGCAGCTGGCCAGCCCAGCTCCTTGCTGGGGAACATCACTAACAAGCTGCAATGTGCACTTCAGCTGCAACGCTTCCTGCCACAGTAGTGGCTCGATAACGACAGAATCAGAAGAAAATGGAGCAATATTTTTTTGGAAATAAACACCAACAGCTCAATTCTGTGGCTTGTGCAGCTGCTTGAGAAGATGGTGCAGCAACAGAGCATAAGTTGTGGAGGCGCTGGTGTGCAGAGCAGCATCCTCTCAGAAAGCAGCCAGATGAGTGCAGTTCCTGCCTGATCTCAGGGCTTTGCTCCTTTTGAAGGAGGACAGAAGAGCCCCTGCACTAACAGGCAGGTTTTCTGGGCTCAGGAAGTGCCAATTGGAAAGCATCGTGGTGATGAAAGGAGCTCCATTCACCTGGTGGCCGGCCCAGGGGTCAGTGCTGAGGCCTGTCCTATGTAATATATTTATTTCCTGACCTGAATGAGGGCACTGAGTGCACCCTCAGTAAGTTTGCAGGTGAGGAGGTCGGAGGAAAGTGTGATTCTGCCTTGGGGTAGGAGGCCCTACAGAGGGATCTGGACAGGCTGGTTCTCTGGGCTGAGGCCACAGGATGAGCTTTAGCAAGACCAAGTGCCAGGTCCTGCATTTTGGTTGCAACAGCCCGTGCAACACTACAGCCTTGGGGCAGAGTGTCTGGCAAGCTGCAGGGAAGAGAAGGATATGGGAGTGTTGATTGACAGCTGGCTGAACGTAAGCCAGCAGTGTGCCCAGGTGGCCAAGAAGGTCAATGGCATAGAATCATAGAATCATAGAACCATTAAGGATAGAAAAGACTACAAAGATCATCAAGTCCAATTCTAACCTACCCCCGCCATGCCCACTGACCACGTCCCTCAGTGTCACATCTCCAAGGTTCTTGAACAGCTCCAGGGATGGTGACCCACCACCTCCCTGGGCAGCCCATCCCAATGTCTGGATCACTCTTTTGAAGAAGAAATTTTCCCAACATCCAACTTGAACCTCCCCAATACAACTCAAAGCCAGACATCTGTGATGTCAAAGGAGCTGCACTGCAGCAAGAGAAATCCAGCCATGGAGATGCAACAGCCCCAGTCCATCTGGAGCCAACTCACCCTGCCCTTTGCCATCCTTCCTGACAAAAGCGATCTATTCCATGGTACAAACTGTTCTGTTTTCAAAAGATCTTTTATAATGGCAGGCTGACTTGTAACATACATTGGACCGGACTGCCCTGTGTTTAAAGGAGTTCTCAAAGTTGAGGCACCATGGAAATGGCTCTGCCACTTGTCAATCAAAACCCAGTGATTAATATCTTACAGGCTGACTGACTTCCCATTTGGAAATAATATGACCTTCTGATGGTAAGTTAAGATAGTTAAGATTCAGAACTCCAGACTTTGTATAAATACTCAGTGAAATAACATGATGGATCACATCCTCATGTTGAAACAATTGATGCATGGTAACAAAGAACTATTTCGTTAGCTCACTGATGAATGACTTGTTTTTATTTTACCCCAAATGCAAGATTTTTCTTCTTTAAAACTGCAGAAGCTACTGTGAAATACGAGGAACTCAGAATTCTGGTGGGATAGGAATGTCATCTGGAGCTCCTAGAAACAGAAATAACTTTGTGTGGAGATGATGATGGTGGAGACAGTGGTGATGGAGAGACACGGTGGGGAGATGATTGTGGTGGAGAGATGATAGTGGTGATGATGGGGAGACGACAGTGGTGGAGAGATGGTAGTAAAGAGATTACAGTGATTATGATAGTGGTGGAAAGATGATGGCGGTAACAACAGTGATAGAGAGATGATGGATGATGGTGGTAGAGCCGATGGTGGTAGAGAGATGATGGTGTTGGAGAGATGGTGGTGAATATGATGATGGTAGAGAGATGATAGTGGTGACAATGGTAATGGAGAGGTGATGGTGATGGAGAGATCATAGAATCATAGAATGGCCTGGGTTGGAAGGGACGTCAAGGATCAGGAATCTCCGACCCCCCCGCTGCATGCAGGGCCACCAACCTCCACATTTAATACCAGACCAGGCTGCCCAACCTGGCCTTGAACACCTCCAGGGATGGACGGGGCATCCACAGCCTCTCTGGGCAGCTGTTCCAGCACCTCACCACTCTCATAGCAAAGAATTTCCCCCTGATATCCAATCTAAACCTTCCATCCTTCAACTTAAAACCACTTCCCTTTGTCCTATCATGATGATGGTGTTGGGGAGATGGCGATGGGTTGCCAGTCTAGAGGAAGAGGTGGGGTGGGGGCACCATTTGGTGGAAAACAGGACTGTGAGTGAAGGGAGAAGGGAAACAGGAGGGGAATCAACTCTTTGAAAGGGTAGATAATGGCAGGACAAGGGGAAACGGTTTTATGTTGAAGGAGGGAAGATTTAGGTTGGATGTCAGGGGAAGTTCTTTCCTATGAGAGTGGTGAGGTGCTGGAACAGCTGCCCAGAGAGGCTGTGGATGCCCCGTCCATCCCTGGAGGTGTTCAAGGCCAGGTTGGATGGGGCCCTGGGCAGCCTGGGCTGGTATGAAATGTGGAGGTTGGTGGCCCTGCATGTGGCACGGGGTGGAGATTCATGATCCTTGAGGTCCCTTCCAGCCCTGGCCATTCTGTGATCTCTGATGCTTCTGTCCATTCTTGTGATGGGTGGACTTGATGACCTTAGAGGTCTTTCCAACCTTAATGACTCTGATTTTGTTGACTGTACGATGGCATGGCTTGGCCACAGGAAGAAGGCGGCTATGGTGGCCACTGGAGAACGGAAGGCGTTAGCCAGCAGCAGGCCTCGGGGGACGGCGGCGGCAACAAGAAGGGGAACCTGGTGGCCCTCAAATGGTGACGGGGTGGGGTGGTGGTGACCACCATGATGAAGGGTTGGTGGCCAAGGCGGGTAGGCGGGGCCGACGGCAGCAGCGGGGAGGCGACGGCAACTGGAAGCAGGAGGGGCGGCTGGGAGCCGGAAGCCGTTGACGGCTGTGGGGGAGGGAAGTTGGGGGAGGGACAAGGACCAGCGGCGGCGCTGAGTGACGGCGGGGGGAGGGGAGCCGCAGGCGGTTGGTGGCACGGAGGGGCGGGGCGCCGCGCATGCGCAACTCTAAGGGGGCGCGGCTTCCCTTCGCCGAGCCCCGCCCACCCGTACAGTAGGAGGGGTCACGCGGCGGGGTCACATGACCGCGGCGCTGTACAGTCGGGTCCCAATATGGCAGCGGCGGCGGGCGCGGGGGCTGCCGGGGTTGGGAACGCTCTCCCTTGAGGCCGCCGCCGCTCCTCGCCGGGCGGGTGGAAGGAAAGAAAAAGCGAAAGAGTTACAGCTTCCCAGCACCGCAACCAACGACATGAGGGAAAAAGGACGCAGGAAGAAGGGCAGGACCTGGGCCGAGGCCGCCCGGACGGTACGCGGGGCCTTGCGGCTGGAGGGCGGCGGCCCGGCCGTGAGGGTGGGGTGAGGCGGGAAGCGGCCGGCGGTGTGTCCGTGTGTCCGTGTGTTCGTCTGGGTGCCGGGGCGGCTGCCGGGGGTTGCTGGGCGGTAACGAAGTGTGAGCGGCTCGGAGGGGTGGATAGGAGTGTGGCTGAGAGGGCAGCGTCGCGTTTGTTGCTGTCGTTGGATGGAGCGCTGCTGGGAACGGGGCTGCTCTCGGTGGAAGCGGCTGCACGTGTGGCCGTAAACTTTGTGTGTTTGTGTGGGGATGTTTACGTGCGTTAGGTATTCACCTTTATTCCTATGAACGCTGATATTTTCGCAGTCCTTTTAGAGTCATAGGGTCACTGAGGTTGCAAAAGATTCCTCAGATCACCAACCCATCCCACCATGCCCACTGCCTGCATCCCTCAGTGCCACATCCTCACAGTTCTGGAACACCTCCAGGCACGGTGACCCCACCGCCTCCCTGGGCAGCTGTGCCACTGCATCGCTGCTCTTTCAGAACAGAAATTGTTCCTGATATCCAACTTGAACCTCCTCTGGTGCTAATGCTGTTGCTGTTTGTCCTTTGCTCAACTGAAGTTCAGCTGAGCTTTTGCAGCCTGTGTTGGAGTCGCTTGGGGTGGATGGGAGGTGATTGCAGCTTGCTGTGGTTGAGTGCTGCAAGTCCAGGTGGGAGGTTCGTCAGCTTGCTTCTTCCTGAGGCACTTAAGGAGAATGGTTTAATGGAGGAGGTGGTTGTGGTGGGTTTGGTGGTTCAACTTAAAGGTCTTGGAGATCTTTTCCAACCACAGTGATTTTACAGTGTGTGCTCAAAAAAGGACAGGAAAACTGGTGAAGGGTCTGGAGCAAAAGTCTTATGAGGAGCGCCTTAAGGGAACTGGGTTCATTCATTCTGAAAAAGAGGTGGCTCAGAGGAGACCTTATAACTTGCTAGAAGACCCTGAAAGGAGGTTGTGGCAAGGTGGAGGTTCAGCCTCTGCTCCTGGGTAACAGCAACAGGACAAGAGGTGATGGCATCAAGCTGTGCCAGGGAACAGTCAGGTTGGATATGATGAGAAAATTCTCCAAAAGAGCAGTGATGCAGTGGCAGAGTTGCCAAGAGAAGTGGTGGGGTCACCAAACCTGGAGGTGTTCCAGAACTGTGGACATGTGGCACTGAGGGACTTAGGCAATGTGCATGGTGAAAACAGGCTGCCAGTTAGACTTGATGACCTTAGATGTCTTTTCCAACCTGAATGATTCTATGATTCCGATTCACAGAGTGCTGTGAGGCTGGACGTATTTCCAAACAAGTAATGTGTGATGACTTTTCTCTGTGTTTATGGTGTATGAATGCTTTTTCCCAGTTGTGGAAGGGACAAGCTGGTTGTCCTGTGTTGTATAAGCGAGTCACTGACCCCACAAGGAGATCTTGAGGGTGACAGCCCTGAACAGGCTGCCCAGAAGTGGTGGAATCTCGAGATATTCAAACCCACCAGGACACTTTCCTGTGTAACCTGCTGTAGGAGACCTGCTTTAGAGGATGGAACTGGAGCATCTTCAGAGGTCCCTTCAGTTCTGGGATTCCTGCCTGCTGATTTCCTGCTCTGATGCTCTTTGTTTCAGTCTGGTTAGGGGCTGGCTTTGTTGTATTTTCTCTGAGCCTGTTGAGTTGGGTGCAGAGAAAGAGATCTTGAGCAGTGGGGAAACTGATTAAGTGGGATCTGTGGGAGCTGGACAGGGGGGCTGTGTGGTAACAGCATGGTGTACGCTTGGAGCTATCTGTGTGTGCAACTTAGATTCAATCTAATGGAGAGAGTGAGGAGTTGGGTTAAATCACAAGCATTCTGACAGGTATCTGTTAAAACAAGACTTAAGAAGTCTGGCTAGAGAGCAAATGTAAATAGGCCTTTGTGGTTGAGACTTGCAAGCACAAACTCTTCATAAACAGTAATTTATTTAGAGCTTGTATTTACAGTTTGAAGGGGATCAGAATAGTTGCTCTTCGGTCGGGAGATATGATGCAGATAACTATTTTAAGAATGCAGGATGTGTCCCACAGGTGTTGGTTTCTCTGTGTATGTATATATACACATTATTTTTATATATATGCATACACAAATTTATGTATTTTGATGTTTTTCCAAATAAGGATGGCAGAATTTCCAGTCCAGGCTGTAAGTGTGAGCAGATCTTTTCCAGCCTATGTGCACTGCTGTTGATATTCTATCCAGCAAGCTCTTCCAAAACCCACTTAAAAGCTGAACATGCATATAGAAAATATGCTCTCAGCACCAAAGGTTGTGTGTTATCCTGGGTCACATATCCAGCCTCATGGCAGAGAGAGCCAAAATGAGCAAGTGCTTGCCAAAACCTCCCTTTTGGCAAATATTTCTATTTGTGTATTCAGCGGGAATGTTAAAATATTCTGGTCAAACTCCAATTTCAGTCTTCAAAAAGTTCCCCTGCATTTTCAGCTTGAAATAATGCCTTTTGGTTCTTGTCCTAGCTTGTGTAGTCACATTGGGTTTTAAGCTGCCCGTGGCTGAAGCTTGTAGGGGATGTTCTGTAACTGCTCTGAGAAATGCTGCAGCTCTCATGTATGCTATTCTGCTCCTGAAAGGTATCATAAAACTTGGGAAACCTTCTCTTTTGCATTCTGTAGTGGTTTGCCTCTCCGTGCTTGTGCACAGAGCTGGATTTTTGGCAGGTTTAACTCTCTGAGCTGGCTCTAGATGGGATGGAAAGGGCCCTGATGTTCACAGCTGGTGGGGCAGAGCCCTAGGGCTGCAGGCTTTAATGATGTCATGGATGCTGGTGTTTGTGGTATCTGTCCCAGCTCTGTCTCCTTGCTCCAGCTCTTGCATCACCTCTGGTGCTGGCAGTTCAGGGAGCTGAAGCAGCAAGAAGCTGCTGTTCTTATGGTGCTGATGTGGCTCTGTGCCAGCTTAGTCCTCCTAACGAGCTGCTTGGAATCAGGTGGCTGCCATGCAAGACAGGGGTTGGGGATGTGGGGAGGGTGCTGACCTAGCTGCATCTGTTGCAGTATTTCAGGCTTTGCTTCAAATAAGGTCATAAACAACAGAAGCATGGCCTTTTTGCTTGCTAGGAAGGCATCAGTGGGTGTACAGATGAGTTTAATTCAGTGGGACTTAAACTGTGCTGATTTTTATGTGTTTTGGGCTATTAATGGGAGCAGCAGTACAGTATGACGGGAGGGGAGGGAAGGGTGCCCCATGAGGGCAGTGCTCAGGGAGGAAGTCACTGTTGATAAACAACCTCTTTCTTATTTCCTGGCTCATTCAGTAACCTTGCAGCTGCAGATGACTGTTAACTTGGGACACTGGCTATGTTAGCACATGAAGTCCATGTTATTAAGGTATAAAGCTTCGTTAAAGTAGGCAGCCAATGCTGCATGGTACCCCAAGTTGAAAATATACTTTCCTACAGCCCTCTGGTAAAGCAGCAGCACTGCAGACACGCCACTATGTTCATGAGTGAAGGTATGATGTTATGTGAGGCAGCAGGACTTTGGTTGTGCAGTAAGGAAGTCCTGCACTGCAGTGGGTGTATCCAAGTTGCTACTCCCCTTGCTTATGTTGAGCACCATTCCTGTGACACTACTTTATAAACCAGCAAAAATCCACAAGCATTTTAAAGGATTCCTATTTTGTGTATCCTTCTGCTGTGCTGCACCAACAGCTCCTCAGTTGCTGTGTGCTGGCAATGCCCTGCTGAAATCCAGGCAAGGAATCCTGGTGCTGGACAGGAGCCACGTGCAGGTCATCTTAGTGCTTTGTTTATGTGCAGGGAAGTGTATGCTGACGTGTGCCAAGCTCAAAGAAATCTGGTGTTTGTCTTTTGATGTGGTGTCCACCCTTTGTGTGACCTGAGAAAACTGTTTTCTGCTGCCTGGGTTGGTTGCTGTGAACAGGGGCTGAGTGCTGGTGCTCCAGGCTGTCTCTTTGTCTCTCCTGAATGCCCTTTGGCTGGGCCATCATGAACACAAAATGCCATATTTCATGACCCCAAGCTGCTACAACAGTGTGTTTTCTTGCTTTTCCTATTGAGTCACACCGACTCCTGTTGGCTTGGGAGGGTGGAAATCCAGTGTCCTCACCGAAGTGGAACCACACTGAAGGCAAAGACATCAGAGAGGAGTTTTGTGCAATGCTGTCAGCTCTACCATGGGAACCCATCTTCTGTTGCAGGGTCTGCTTGGATTACTGATATCAACTTAAGGAACACAATGAGACAGCATGCCATTGCAGAGATGGGTAGCATGGAGCACACAGCCTGATGCAGCCCTCCTAGGAGGGGATATAGTAAGGTTATAGAATCATAAAATGGCCTGGGTTAAAAAGGACCACAATGATTATCTAGTTCCAACCCCTTGCTGTGTGCAGGGTCACCAACCATCAGACCAGGCTGCCCAGAGCCACATCCAGCTGGCCTCCAGAGATGGGGCATCCACAACCTCCTTGGGCAACCTGTTCCAGTGCCTCACCACCCTCTTGAGTGACCTCTTGGTCAAAAGACCAAGTCAGAAAGCTTAATTCATAGGGAAATGAATTGCATGCTTTCTTAGATGGACTTCATTAAGACTATCCTCTTCATTAAGGTGTAGTTTTCCTTAAGGTGAGGAATCTAGATGCCATTCTTTGTCTTTTTCTGTTCAGAAGGGATGGATCCAGGCTGTTGGGGCTGCCCCTTGTCTGCAAGTGCCTGGGTCCATTTGCTCACTCCTATTCACAAAGTGAAAAATCTGCAAAGGTTCAAAGACTGCTGCAAAAATATACACAAGTTCAGAGGATTCTGTAAAACATTAATTTGAGGCTGATGGAAAGGGACTGACAGCCTGGCAGACAATGCTGTCATTTTTTTCTGCTGCTTATTTCAGATGCTCGGCTGCAGCTTTTCAATTTATAGGTCAGCAGAGCTGAATTGTGCTCACAGATTGTTTTTCAGAGACGAGTAGTACTTGGGTCCAAGATGCACACGATGCCTGAGGTTGAGTGATGGGTCCTCTGGTGAAGTGCAGAAATCAATCAGGGGAAAACAAGAGGAGGGTTTGGAGCACAGCAGCCCTTCCTGTTGAACTGCAGGACTGCAAAACTTGTGTAGCTGCACGAGACTGAGCTGACATGTGCCAACTTTATCAGGTGTTAGTGCAGACCTGCAGCTTTCTTTGCATCTCTTTTTGACCGTAGCACTTAGATGCATTTTCCTCCTATTTTGGCAGTTGTTTTTTTTTTAAAGGCGCTTCCTGTAAGGTCAGCCACCGCTCTGCAAATACGAAGTGTTGTAACCCAGTGTAGGCTGTGCTCTGTTGGATGCCTCAGCTGGCGGTGCTTTTGGCTTTTCTTGAGAATCCTCAGGAGAGTCAGCTTTTCCAATGTGGAGGCTTCAAGTTGATGCTCTACAGCAGTAGAGCTGGGAAGGGATGAGGTGGAAGAGAAACTCTTTATTCCTCTAGAAAGCAAGCAGATTAAAGAATGCGGCCTCCTCCCATTCAGCCATCCAGTTACTTGCCTGCCTTTCTACAAGCTAATTTCGAAGCTGTGGAAGTGTGATCCTGCTGGGGGTGTCAACCCACTCATGCTTCAGATCCCTGAGTACAGGGCCCTGCCTACTGCTGCTTCAGAAGTGACCTCGGTTTGTTTGGCTTTGCAGCCAATGGATGGAGATGACAACGCAGTGCTGGGATGTGGTTAGTTTGATGTCAGCAGTGCAGCTGGCCCTGGCCTTGAGGTTGGTGTGTCTGTCTGTCCCAAAGCATCTTGCTGGAACCCCAGGCAGAGGAAGCTGCACCTGTGCCATGGGGAATCCCCTAATGAATCTGTGTGCCCTTGTGCCCCTGGCACCCTCTGGTATCAGCTGGCACAAACCCTCAGCACTGCTGTACAAAATCAAACTGACCCCAGGTCATAAAAACACCACAAAGCTGGTCTGGAGGAAAACTGATGAAGTTCTGTTCTTATTGAAAGCAATAGATGCAGACAAGACACTAATTTTAAAGAGGAGCTCAGATACATTTACTTGGTTTCTTTCATTTAACTTCAGCATACTGCATGTACCTTGCAGAGCTGTGCACCAGACTTGCTGCAATGATGTGCTCCTCTGGTTTTGTCTACAGGGGATCTGGTTGTGCATTGATTGCCTGCAACTCATATTAAAACATAATAGTTGTATAAAAAGAATTGGGTGCTTGATCTGTTTTGTTGTGTGATTGTTGGGTTCTCTGCATATGTGGTTATTTGGGTATGTTAGGAGAAATAAAGACACAGAGCCCTTGGTTTAATTTTCCTGTTCCTGTAATATCCCTGCTGTGGGATCTTCTCAAAGGTCAGGTCCAAATTCAGCTCCTGAATGAGGCAACTTCATGAGAAGTACTGGAAATATTGTTGTTTCTGATAGCCTTTCAAATGAAATGTGAGAAACTAGATAATGAATTACGCCCGTTGCTTCTGGTCTGCTGATAGCATGAATTGCTGTGGGCAGAAGCAGTGAAGTATGACTGGGGTAGGTGGAGCTGAGTAGAGAAGAAAGTTCAGGGGACAACCATGTAGGTTTATTGCTTGGTAGCTGTGGCAGTAGGAATTAGGTGAGCCAAAAGAGTGGTCAAGAATTGGCACAGGCTGCCCATGGACGTGTTGGGATCACCATCCCTGGAGGTGTCCAAGGACTGTGGGGATGTGGCACTGAAGGAAATGATCAGTAGGCATGGTGGGGTGGATCAACACTTGGCCCTGGTGATCTCAGAGGTCTTTTCCAACCTGAATGATTCTGCAATTGTGTTTGTGTTGCATGTGGTAGACATAATTTAGCGTGTTCAAATGCTTATCATGGCTTTATATGGTGACAGCCCTCAAGTCAATTGTTCAGGAGCTGGGTATTTTATTGATTCTGAAATGGAATGTTAGGCTCTTCTGAAGAAGCACATAATGGGACCATGAATGTGCATGATAGAGTTCCTTCTCCTCCTCAAATCAGTGTGAAGTTCTTATTTGCCTGATTAAAACTAGGTATATACCTATAGACTCTGCAGCATCAGAAAATGTGGGTGCAATTATTGAGCCAGCTAGATTACATGCTTCCCTGGTTCTTGTTGTGTTTAAAACCCATGGATTTTTGTTAATACTGAAGCTGCTGTGAGAACAACTTACTTCCAGCCAAGAGGTCCCACAGATGTACTTTGCATCTCCTGTGGGAGAGAACTGAACTTCCAGATTAAAACTTCGTTTTCAAGAGCATAAAGTAATTCCGTGCCACTGTTGGTAGCCGTGTGTCCTCCTCCAACTCCTTGCAGTGGGTTTATGCACGCTAAACACTGTCTCCAATAACTGTACTGGAGTCTGAGTGTGCTTACTCATGTTTTGCTTGATTCTGAATAGGAACTGATTTGATAAGATCACTCCTTAAAAAATTTCCCTGTTCTTTTTTCTGACAAGTTATGCAACCCAAATTCTGCTAGGACAAATTCTCTTTTCTCTCTCTTTCCATGTGGGGAAACTTGAGCTAGCTCACAAACCTCTTACAAGCCACAGCAATAAACATCCACTCTTACAGCTCGCAGTTTTGCTGTTCAGAAGCTCGTTTTCCACACACATTAAGATCACAGAATCACCAAGGCTGGAAAAGACCTCCAAAGTTTGAGCTCCCTCTCGACTCTGTCCCAATATATCATCCTCTTGAGATCCAGAAAGCCCTCTTACTCCTTTTTTTCCCCTGTGCTTTCTGGCATGCGATGCACAAACCAAGCGTTTCAAGGGATTTGTGTCAGCTGAAAGGCTGCAGTAGGCTTGTATTCCTGGCATCTGTGGCTTTTGCAATGTGAAAAGACTTCAAGTTGAGTGGTGAGTTCTGCTTTCTCCACATACTGTCTTATGAAACAGCAGTGGACCTTTGGAAATGCTGAAAGTGAAGTTCAGTCTGTCGTTACGATGTGGACATCACTTCTCCTGGTGATGGAGGGTCAGCAACGCCTTCTCTTGTGGTTTCTGCCATTTTATTTCTGTGGCAATCTTTGCCCTCTCCCAAGCAGGTCCTTCACTGTATCAGCCAGGATTAGTTGAGCTCTCTCAAATCCTCCAGTGAGGCATAAATCCCATTCTTGTTGTCACGAAGTCTTGTTTGTTTCCTGGTATGGTCATAACCCCACTTCAGCCATCTTTCCATAGTTGGTGTGCAGGAAAGCATGGAACTTGGTGCAGGTTGTTTGCTCATTGGAATAGCATAGTTTATAGGTTTTGGCTGAGATTCAAGTCTCACTGAGCTCGAGTATCTGTTTCAAAGTGTTTGTGTGAACCATCGTCTCAGATCTGCTTTATTTCTTCCATGTAGGTTCTCAAGAATTGTGTGAATGATTTGGGTTTGAAGGGACCCCTAAATGGCCTGCTTGCCTCCCTTGTTTCCAGCAAACCTGCAAATCCCAGTCCTTAAAAGCTGAACACCAGAACAGGTTAATAAAACTGTCACATTTCAGAGGTGTAGCTGGAATGGCAATAATGAGTTTATTCTTAATCAGGAAGGCTTTGCTGATGCCTGAGCTTGGATAGGTTCCTGTTCCTTAAATAAACAGATGTGCTTCTGAAAACCGTATGAATTTAACACCCACATCTTTGCATTTGGACCTTCTTGCTTACTTCAAGCAGGTACTTCACAACCTGAAAACCATAGGGCAAGGCAGGCATACAACCCCAGCTCACCCACCTCTCTCAAATCCTTCATCCACTTGTTTATAAAACCTCTTCTACACTTGTCTTCCACTGAGCGTGTTAGCAGAGCCTTGTTTCTGTGGGAGGCTTTCCATTCTATGCTGGGGGAATGGGAATTCTGCAGCCAACTGCTATTCTTCTGACAAAGGTTTGGAATTGAAGTTGAGCTCCAAACTCTGTTGATAAAAGTAAACGATCTTTATTTACCCAGCTCCCTGCAAATATCACACTTCCCTTAACCAAGCAGTGAACGTACCTCAGACGCCTTTATTTTGATGTTTCAGGCTGCTGGGGCTTCCTGTCTCCTCAACCTAACGTCTGCTCTAAAGCTGTGTGCTGCTAAATGTTTGCCAGTCCTGAAAGGAAAGAATGAGTGTTAAGGTTTCCTCTTTGCTGCAGGGGAAGGAATGTGGAAAAATAATATCCTGCAAGAGAAGTTCCCTGCTTCAAGTTACTTACCTGTATATTCCGTGGCTGTTGGGATGTGGAATCCACGTGCTCCAACGCTGTCAGGGCTGTATCTTCATCCTATGGATATCTCAAAAGCTGTGAAAGCTTTGCTGTCTCCTGCTGAGTCTGCACAAGAGTGAGCTCACCTTCTGCTTTCTGTCCCCTTGAGGGGTTTATCTAATTTTACAGAGGAACCTCGAAATATTGGTGTCATCTTGTATTTGATTTCTCTGCAGTTCTGTCACTTTTGTCACTTTTTTCCAGCTGTCTTCTTGGCTGTCATCAAACCTGTGTCCTGTTCCAAAGCGTGCTCGCCTACTTCAGTGTACAGGATTTGATGAAAACTGTTCCTGCTCTCTCTACTAGAGGCAGGATGGATAGGGTGAGATGTGGAGCCTTGCTTGCAGTGTTTAAAACCAAACAGAACCACTTAAACCAGCAGAGCCCAGCAACCTTCCTGCTCTTGCTGCTGGTTGTCCCAGCCAGATGGAAGGCACGCAGTGGTTTGGGTAAGACAGGCATGCCTGAGCAGCGACTTCAGAACAGCTATTGAGGTTTTCTGGCAGGCAGAGTGAGCCTCCTGCCAACACCCAGCTACACTCTTATGGTAACGAGATTCTTGCATTTCAGGGTCTGCTCAGCTGTATTCGAGTGAGACTGAGGAGCTGTAGGAGTTTGTTCTGAGATATTTCTGTTCGTTACAGCCAGGCAAACAGTTTCGTCAGCAGCTCTTCAAACTCAAGGGAAAACTCTTGGTGTTAGTTCTCACTTCAGGTCAGTGGCAATGGGTTTCCTGAGGTACCTCTGCTTTGGCTTTCTACCTGGTATGAAAGCTAAAATAGAGATGAGAACCCATATGAAAGAGCATGAAGATAACTGTTTTACTGGAGATGTTCCAAGCCTGGCTGGGGGTGGCTCTGAGCACCTGATGGAGTTGTGAGCGTCCTTGCTTGTTGCAGGGGAGTGGAACCAGATGGCCTTTAATGGTCCCTTCCATCTCAGACAGTTCTGTGCTGTTGGCTCAGCAGAAGCACCAGGACCTAACAGCAGGGTGAGAAGAGCTGCTGTGGCTGGGAGGGTGCTCTACATGAGAGCATGTGTTGGGGTTCTGTATCCAACAGCAAACCTTAAGAGAAGGATGGTATTGCAGATCATGGCTGACAAATCTGTGACACTGCACTATGCAACTTGATTATATTCTGGCTGTAACGTGCTGCTGGGAATGCTTCCCTTTCCTCCCGTGCCCTATTGTCAGAGAAGGACCCTGCTTCCTGTGGCTCCTGTGACATTTGCTGGGTGTACAGCTTGAGCTGCTTCACCAACAGCTTGAGCTGCTCTGCTGTGGGGCACTTTGTGCCTTTGCACTGCCTTTTCTTTTTCTGTGGAGCCCCTTGATTTGAAGCCGCTTGGCAAACGGAATGATAAAACTGATTTGGTCTTTAAAAAGGTATTTTTAGCTTGGATTAGGTCCCCAATCTTGTTTACCACTTAGCCTACATGGACACACACATGCTGGCAGAAGGAGGGGAGCTGCAGTGCAGGACAGTGGGTGAGCAGCAGCACAGCAGCTCCGTGTGTTAATAGCACATTCGGTCACTTGAGACACAGTTTCTTGGCAGTAAGCAAAGTAAAATAACTTGTCTAAGTTTGGTAGTTGGTCATGTTGGTTGTAATGTGTCCGTGCTCTCACACCAGCACTGAAGGCCCCTCTGACAGGCTGGGTGGTGCCACTGGACATAGCTGTGTTCAGCTCTTTGCTCCAGGCAGCACAGATTTCTGAAGTCTGTTTGGTTTGAGGCTTCCTTCCATGGCTGCTGCATGCAGTTCCTGGCCCTCTGCCCTGTCTGCTGTTTGCTTTGTGATTTAGGTTATATTGGGCACCATCGATCCGCACTGAGAGAGCCTCGCTGCCTGCTCAGGGTCCTCCTTTTGCAATGTGCTTTCAGCTTAAACTCAAATTTTTTGTTTCCACAAATACTGAGAGCCTGAGATCACTTATATTTCAAAGTTTATATATGTGTAAAGTTGACAACTTCATAGTATTTTTCATCCAAATTCTGAATTTTTGTGCTGTGTCTGGAGAAGCCAGAACACACAGCCAGGTGCAGTTCAGCAAGTCTCTTGCATAATAATTCCTTTGCTAATAATGTGACCTTCTCTCACTGCTACATGACTGCTGTGTAACTCTTCAGCCTTCTCGAGTCTTGAGATACCATGCAGTGGATTTCTTTGAAAGTGTTGCTCTTTCTGCATCTTCTCTGCCTTCTGACCTCCCTCCCCCTCATGTTTGTTTGCTGCTTTCTAAATTAAGGTATGTATGCACTAGGTCTGAAAGTTCTAAGTTTTTTTTATAGAGGTGATTTGCCCACAAGAATCTATCCCAGACTTGGGCTTCTCCCAGTGTTTGAGGCTGATGTAAGGCTGCCAGTGCTGGTTCCTCTCTTGGAGCTGCATCCAGGTGGGAGCTCTGGCAGCCTGCAGTGTGGGCACTGAAGAGAAGTGCAGCTGTCTTGCTGATAGAAAAGTTGGTCACAGATCCAGAAATGGTTTATTAGGAGCAGTGCTTTGGTTTTCACTGTGTGGTAACCTTAAAATGAAACATCCCCAAATACAATCCTGGTATGCTGCAGGGAATGGCCACGTGTGCTGGTGTATTTAATGGTACTTGGTTTCTAATGGCATAGAATTGCCCATACCTTCTTGGCCTTGTTTCTGGTCCAAGCTGTGAATAGCATTTGGCTAATTGGATGAACAGGAGACTGCAATATAGGTCAAGGCCCTCTATCTCTGCATACTGCCTCTGCCCCTGACCACCTGGGAAGGGCCCATTTGCCTGCTGAGCTGTGAAGTTTGCCTTGCTTAGCAATGTTTTCCCACTGCAGGAGTGTAAAAGGACATTGCCACTGTTGCTTCTGTGGCTGGAGTCCTTGTAGGAAGGGAGGTGAGGGCTGCTGGGTAGAGGTAAGTTTGGGTTCTAGCTGAAGGTACCAGCATCAGGTTAGGTTTTACTCTGGGGACCCTTCAGCACTTCTAAAACTCTCTTTCTGGAAGCACCAGAAAGAGAAGGAAGAAGCACATCTTTTGGTCTGTGTGTTATTTGCAGTATAGTGTGCTGAGGAGCTTAAGATTAAGCTAGAAGATGGAGCCAGTACAAACCAAGGGAGATGCTGATTTCTTCAGTCCACAGTTGAGTTAAGAAACTGTTTATCAAGGCTAAAAGCTTGAGTTCAAAAAGTGGCTGGGCAGGATTCATAGGAGAAGCTTTCATGTAGGCACCAGCTCCTGGCTTGAGAAGGGCCTGATCCACGAGTGACTGGAGCTGGTGGGGAAGAGTCAATTCCCCCACAGGCAGCTGTGTGTTGTTCTCAACATTTAGCAGGCATCTAAATCCCAGCAGATTCCTCGAGCCACGTTTTGCTCATTGTAGGGCTACAAAGATGGGGAGAGGTCTGAAAGGCAAGGCGTGTTGAGAGCAGTGGGCACAGCCCCAGTGCTGGAGCTCAGGGGGTGCTGGGTACCACTGTCAGCCATAGGGTTTGGGGTGATGCTGTGTGGAGCCAGGGGTTCTCTCAGTGACTACTGTGGGTCCCTTCCAGCTTGGGATATTCTATGATCCTTGGTTGTCCCTTTCAGCTCTGGATATTCTGCACTTCCAAGAGATAGTTACCTTTGTGGCATTAGGTTGGGCAATTCTGACTCTTTTAGATAAAAGATCATCAACAGCGAAATTCAAAAGTGCATTTTAATGAGAAGTTGCTGAAAATATGAATGGATTAAGGTGTTCCTTCTTATCTGATATTGGAAAATGATGGGTAGTTCATTGCTGAAGGGGGGAGGGAGGATGGAAGCCAGGCAATCGCTTGACAAGTTGCCATGAAGCTTTTACCTTACCTTTCAATGCTGGCAGGGCGTGCTGTCATAGCTATTTGGGGAGGGCTTCCTCTAATCATTTAGAGCCTGCTTAAATTGAGAGTTGTGGCTAAGTCTTCTGGCAAAGAATAAACGATAGAAGAGAACTTAATGGTTTGGTCCAGTGAGCAGCTTGTGCTGGGCAGCTCCTGGGGGAGGGGAAGCCTATTCTTAATTCCCTCGAGGAGGGTTTTAGCTCCCTCATTCATGAATGATTCATTGCAGCCTTTTAAGGACTCTGCCTGCTCGTGGTGTAATGCACTTTAGTGAGGTGAATGCTAATTTAGTGCACTGGAGCTTTCACCCAGCCTTGAACTTTGGCACCTGTGAATGTGTATGTGCAGATTTGCTTCCTGCTGTGAGTGGAGGAGCTTCCCTGTAGTGCTCTTCAGCTGCCCAGCAGTCAGCAGTAAACATTGGGTTTGGTGGACATTGCTGAGTTTCCTGAAGCCCTGGAGTCTGATCTAACAGGAAGGAGCTATTTTTCCAATGTCATCTGCAGTTGGTGGCTTTGAAGAAGGATGGACGCTTGGTACCAGAGCCTTGACTTCTGCTGGGTTCGGTTTGAGAAGCATCCACTAACAGTTGATACTCAGGGATGTATGGTTACGTGCTGAATTCCATTATCTTGCTGGAAGGAGGTCCCTGATTCCCACTGCTCGGTATTAGGATTGTTGGGCAGCATGCTGAAATGTCAGGAGCAGAGTTTGTGGCTCTGATGGTTCCACTTTGCTGGATGGCAATCTGTGCCAAGAGCTTTGTTCAGGCTGAGCAGCCAGGGCTGGAAGAGCTGGAGCAGCCAAGTGGCACTGCAAAGAGAAGCAATAGGGATGTGCAGTTAACTCCACATTCTGTGATGTACAGGGTTCATTGCAATGCTAAGCTCTGGAGGAGCAGTAATTTTACTTTTCCTAGTAAAAAGCTGAAGGGAAACAAATTAAGGAAACAAATCTAAGCTGCATCTTTTTTAGAAAGAATCTAGTTGAAATTTGTATGTGTAGAAATCTCTCCAAAGTGAAGACTGGGTCTTTGACTGTAACATTTCATAGTAATGCTCTCTCTCACTGTTCTTGTATCTGTTCACTAAACATAAAGGTATAGCAGTTGAGGTTGCCATTGCTTTATTCCTAAGCATTTTTTTTTTGCAATTAATTGTCAGTCAATATAATAATAGCTTTCTCTGGCTCTTAAGCTTTAAGGGATGCTTTTCCTGTGGTTTCCACTCCTCCTCCTCTTGTTAAAGAATTGAGGAAAGTAATAAAATCTAAAATGAGGAGATACAAAACTCATCTCTACCCAAAGATTCCCATGCACTCTAGAGACTGAGGCAGCACAGAGGATTTAAATGTCCCATATCTTGCAGATGCAGCAGCAGATGTCATTTAATTTGTTGCATTTATGTAGTAATGGTAGCACTCATCAGTTTGCTTCAGTGGCTTGCAGATAATTGTTCAGTGTGTCTACAGAACAATTTGACTGTACCAATAGCCAGTACCAGAGAGCTTCACTGTGTGTGTACAGTCTTCAGTCTCATTAAAAGGTCTCATAAGTGTGGTCCAGTGCAGCACAGAGGAATGGCTGGAGCTTTTTTGAGAGTTCCTGTTAAGAACAGGATGCTCTATCGCTAGGTTTGAGATTTGAAGTCTATTGATTTCATCTGAAAATGAAAATAAGATGAAAGCTTTGTGTGTGGGGGGGGGGGGGGAAGGGGTCAGGTTGGGTGTTAGGAGAAATTTCTTCTCCAAGAGTGGTGATGTATTGGCACAGCTGCCCAGGGGGGTGGTGTGGTCAGTGTCCCTAGAGGTGTTCAAGAAAAGGGTAGATGTGGGACTAAGAGACACAGTGGGCACAGGTAGGCAGCTGGATTAGAGGATCTTAGAGGTCTTTCCCAACCTTACTGATCATAGGATTCCGTGTAAGGATAAGATTTGTGTTGGCTGTGGGGTTAGCAGTGCTGGCAGGTGCGTGCCATACTTCTCCCGAAGGAGCAAACTCTGAATGACCACGTTTAGGGTTGTGCCTGTTTGCTTTTCAACTTTTAAAGCACTCCTGCTTGCGCTCAGTGTTCATGCTTTGACATAATGCTTCAACATAGTGCTTCTTGCTGCATGAGTTTTATGGTTGTGATGAATCACAGAATCATAGAATGGCTTGGGTTGGAAGGGACCTCAAGGATCATGAAGCTCCAACCCCCTGCCACATCCAGGGCCACCAACCTCCACATTCAATACCAGCCCAGGCTGCCCAGGGCCCCATCCAACCTGGCCTTGAACACCTCCAGGGATGGACGGGGCACCCACAGCCTCTCTGGGCAGCTGTTCCAGCACCTCACCACTCTCATAGGAAAGAACTTCCCCTGACATCCAACCTAAATCTCCCCTCCCTCAACTTAAAACTGTTTCCCCTTGTCCTGCTGTCACTCACCCTTTCAAAGAGCTGATTCCCCTCCTGTTTGTAGGCTCCCTTTAGGTACTGAAAGGCTGCAATGAGGTCACCCCGCAGCCTTATTTTCTCCAGGCTGAACAAGCCCAGCTCCCTCAGCCTGTCTTTGTAGGGGAGGTGCTCCAGCCCTCTGATCATCTTTATGGCCCTCCTCTGGACCCTCTCCAACAGCTCCCTGTCTTTCTTGTACTGGGGGCCCAGACCTGATGGTTGTGTTGTTTCCAGCCCCATCCTTCCTGTTCTCTAGTGACGTTGCCATTGGTCAACCCTGCGGCCTCTGAAATGCTTAAGAGGATCATTGCTTATGGCTAAGCCCTTGTGCAGGTTGATGCTGGAAATACAGCTTACTTTGTCAGGAGTACTTCAGGGTTTTGCAGCTTGTCTCAGCTGGCAACACCCGTGGGCAGCCCAGAGGTGCAGAAGTATCACTCTGGGTTGAGCGGTGATAACTTAACCTGGGTGTAGGATGTGGACTTAGAACCTGAGTTCAGAAAAACTGTGATAAGAGAGAAGTCTTGAAGTAATTTCCATCATCGGGCTTGCTTTTATAGTATCTCTTAAAACATTTTAAAACGTCTTCTAGTGAGGTTCTTTCCTGTTCTTATCACGCAGCTCATTGCTGAACTGTCCTTCTGCTTCCATAGAATCAATCAGGTTGGGAGAGACCTCCAAGATCACTAAGTCCGACCTCAGCCCACCCTCACCATGCCCACTGACCACATCCCTCAGTGCCACATCTCCCAGTTCTAGAACACAAATCCACAAAATCTGATGCTGTTGTCTTCTTCCTGGTGCTCATAAATCTGGGAAACCTGAAAAAAGGAGGAGCAAATTGAGAACAAAGGAGGAACAAAGCCTTGTTTATTTTGTTGGACTTTGTGTGGTAGGATGGAGTTGTGGAGATGTTTCGTCGTCTTTCTTTTTCCAGGTTTAATTGATAAAGATATTTAGCTTCTCAAATGTTGTCCTTTAAGTTCAATTTCAGGTATTATGAATAAATATTTCAGAGCATTATTGCCGTAAGAGTTAGAAAGTTACCTTCCTTCCAAGATGTAGAATTAAGAAATCTTTTCTTTCCATGATCCTATATTCTTTGCTGAAAGCAGGACAGCTTCAGGGGTCAAAGCAGCAGACACTGCAAAGAACTCCAGTGTTTTTGCTAACAGTGAGCCAATTACTCTGTTTCAACACCCAGGGCAACGTAATCTGAGCATGGGTGACATTATCTTAAGTATACAGCTTCACCTACATGGGACGTTGTCACTTTCAAACATTTATAGCTAGGCTCAAGTAATTGAGGCAGCTTTTCAATAAATAATTGTTGGCGTTTGTTGGTTTGTTCTTTGGATGGTGCTGAGTGTAGCAGGAAGGCAGTTCATGAATCACAGAATAGCCTGGGTTGAAAAGGACCACAATGCTCATCTAATTTCAACCCCCTGCCATGTTCAGGGTCACCAACCAGCAGACCAGGCTGCCCAGAGCCACATCCAGCCTGGCTGGATCCCGAATCTTTATTTCAAAATGCATCTCAGGCAGATGGCAGTGGCTACCTTTTCATTTATTTACACAGTAATCAGAAAGGCCTTAATCCAGTATAGCATTGAAAGGGCAAAGGAGAGAAGCTACTTGAGGTATATCTGTCTTCTAAAGTCTCTTCCATCTCCCTGTGCCTGGTTCTTCTTGATCAGCCTGTAAAGTGGCATCAAGTTATGTATATCAAGATGCAGACTGCACTGCTTATCTGAGTAGGCTGAGACTTGGAACGCTTGCAGTTTGGCATGCTGCTTTCCCTTGGGATAAGACTTAATGGCCTCAAGTTGTGCCAGGGGAGATTCAGGTTGGATATGAGGAAACATTCTCCAGAAGAGCAGTGATGCAGTGGCACAGCTGCCCAGGGGGATGGTGGGGTCACCAAACCTGGAGGTGTTCAAGGAACGTAGAGATGTGGCACTGAGGGACGTTGGCATGGTGGGGTGAGTTGGTGTTTGCAGTCGACACGGTTGAAGGAAGGGATGCCATTCAGAGGGACCTCAAGAGGCTGGAAAGGTGGGCCTGGGTGAACCTGATGAGGTTCAACACGGCAAAGTGCAGAGTTTTGCACTTGGGCTGGAGGAATCCCAGGCATCCATACAGACTGGAAGGAGTGGTCCTTGAGAGCAGCCCTGTGGAGAAGGACCTGGGGGTATTGATGGACGAAAAGCTTAACATGAGCCAGCAGTGTGCCCTTGTGGCTCGGAAGGCAAATGGGATCCTGGGCTCCATCAGAAGAGGGGGGGCCAGCAGGGACAGGGAGGTGATTGTTCCCCTCTACTCTGCTCTTGTGAGGCCCCATCTGGAGCACTGCGTCCAAGTGTGGAGCCCCCAGTACAAGAAAGACAGGGAGCTGTTGGAGAGGGTCCAGAGGAGGGCCACGAAGATGATCAGAGGACTGGAGCACCTCCTCTATGAAGACAGGCTGGGGGAGCTGGGCTTGTTCAGCCTGGAGAAAAGAAGGCTGCGGGGTGACCTCATTGCTGCCTTTCAGTACCTAAAGGGAGCCTACAAACAGGAGGGGAACCAACTCTTTGAAAGGGTAGATAATGGCAGGACAAGGGGAAATGGTTTTATGTTGAAGGAGGGAAGATCTTTCCTATGAGAGTGGTGAGGTGCTGGAACAGCTGCCCAGAGAGGCTGTGGATGCCCCGTCCATCCCTGGAGGTGTTCAGGGCCAGGTTGGATGGGGCCCTGGGCAGCCTGGGCTGGTATTGAATGTGGAGGTTGGTGGCCCTGCCTGCAGCAGAGCAGTTGGAGCTTCATGATCCTTGAGGTCCCTTCCAGCCCTGGCCGTTCTGTGATTCTGTGATCATGATGATGTTTTCCAACCTGAATGATTCTGTGAAAGACTGCACTGGGCTGGTGTCCGTTTTCAGCATGGGTTGCTTGAACTCTTCCTTGTTGGCCTGTCCTTGGATCTGGCTGTGCACGAGATGTGCTTGGAGGCTTCTGGGAAACATCTGACCGCTGTAAACAAGTCCCTGAGTTTTCGTGTGAACTTTCTGCTGCTCTGAGGAGCTGTGGCTGCTCAGCCAGCGGAGTTGTTTTTCCAGATGAGCTTGTCTAGACCGAGCTTAAGTAATTGGGCATGTTTCCTGAATCTTCTTGTTAGTTTTTGTTTTCTTTTAACCATACCTAATTGCATACTACTCATGGGATAAAGCATTTTCAGTCATCCAAAAGCCTTTTTACAATGGACTTCATTCCTGTTCATGCCTTTTTGCAAGAAGGCAGTGTTTTGTTTCCCTTGGTAGATGTCTTCTTGAACTTGCAGTTCATGAAACGGTTTTCAGTGCTGAATTTATAGCATAAGTATAATGATTGAGGAACGTTCTCTTGGGTTGTGCCTTACCTGTCACATGAGCTTAAAATCCTAACACTTCTGGTTTGTCCTTCACTTCCCAATTATAACTTTCTTTGTTCTGTTAGTCTTGCAACTTCATGTGGTACTTTTTCCAGTATATTGCGATGGCAGAAACAACTTGAGAATGCAAAGATTTCTCCATTTCTGCAAGCTTCTGCATCCTTCCCTCCATCCTCTTATGTATCTGTTCATTTTAAGTGAAAATCTGAGACCTGATCTCTTCCCATCTTGCTGTGTCACTTACATTACACAGACCACTGTGGTCCTACAGCTTCATTCTGTTCTTGTTCTCCAACCATGTCCTGCTGTGCTGCCACAGCACCATAACAGCTTGTTGTCTCCTCCCCTAGTGTTCCTTTTTCCTTCTTAGAGCTGAGTGCTATCAAACAACCACGTCTCTGAAGACTTGGTTCTGTTTTCTTTAACAGTACTCGAGCCATCTTGCTGGCAGCTTGAATTTCATACAGGTTAATATCTTCATTGCTGTATGTAGGGAGGGGAGAGAAGCCAAGTAAAGGTTTCCATCCTTCTATTGAGCATCCCTTGTCAGGAGTCAGTGGATGGTCTCTACTATAAACTCTCTTTCCTACCAGCAGACAGACAGCCTATATCATATCATAGAATGGCCTGGGTTAAAAAGGACCACAATGATCATCTAGTTTCAACCCCCTGCTATGTGCAGGTCGCCAACCAGCAGACCAGGCTGCCCAGAGCCACATCCAGCCTGGCCTTGAATGCCTGCAGGGATGGAGCATCCACAGCCTCCTTGGGCAACCTGTTCCAGTGCCTCACCACCCTCTGGGTGAAAAACTTCCTCCTAATATCCAACCTAAACCTCCCCTGTGTCAGTTTGAAACCATTCCCCCTTGTCCTGTCCTTGTCTATGCCTTCTTGATGCTTGTTTGATCCTGGGTATACAGAGATGGACATTATTTCATAGTCAATATTGACAGTTAACCGGGGCTTGCAAACACTTCTTGCTCATGTCTGTGTGAATGTCTTATTAACAGAGCTATGCCATGGCTTTCTTCTCCTTTGTTTTGCTGCCATAAAGGAGTTGGTACTGCATGTTAAAATTGAGACTGACTTTATTTTTGTCTTCCACGTACTCTCAGCATGCTTTGCAGAATGAGTTTTCAGATATTTTTTTTTTTAAGTGAATGGTGAAAAAGTACCATTTTATGCCACTGTATGCTCAGAGTACTGAATCCTTGGCAGTGATGATCAAACATGTTGGTACATATTTGCAGTGTTTCTGATTCTGGTCAAAGATATGTCAGGATTCAAGGGTTGGTATGCCGGGTTCAGGTCAAAAGTAGATGATTAAGAAGGAAATGAGACATTTCCTGCTCCTCCCCAATGCAAATATTGCTTAAAATATCCAAATCCTGTGTAGTAGCTGATATCTTCCCCCAGAAGCATCTGTCTGTCCACTGCTGAGCAGAAGGCAGAAGTACTGGTTGTGTCTTGAGGGCAGTGAGTGACACATAAGCACAGTGCCTACTGTGGGCCGGGAGAGGGACAGAATATATTTGACTACTTTAATACAGGAAATATTTTCTGAGCCCGTATTTCCAATATTGAAGCCTGAATTTTATGGGGAAAAATGTTCCAAGAATCCTATCAGTATTGAACACCATACTTCCCCAAAGTCTTAATTCTAATAATCAATTTGATTTGAGGTTGTTTCAGCTTTATCTGATCCCATTTTAGAGGGGCATTAACTGATGTAAGACAAAGTCTGCACTACATGACCTTACCTGCTGGAAATTCAGCTTATGGTAGCTCATGTGCATGCATTAAGGATTTGTTTCTCACAAACTGCATGTATTTGGTACTTCAGTAGGTCCTCAAAAATCCCTGTGTGAAGGGGATGGTGATGAAGCCACTTTGTTATTGCAGAGCATGGGTTTTGTTCTCTTTAGGAAGTGAGATCTAGATGCAATGCCATAGAAATAAAGTTTGGAAATTGTTCTAAAGCTGGTCACAAGATGCAAGTCAGTGGTTCTTCCTTGGTTGTATCTCAAAGTCTAAATCTCTAAACATAGCTTTTTGTGCAGTAGAACACTAAAATGAAAATACAAATGAGTAACATACTCTCCATCTACTTTGTTTGCCAGGTCCTGGAGAAATATCCTAATACACCTATGAGCCATAAAGAAATTCTGCAAGTTATCCAGAAAGAAGGACTTAAAGAAATCAGGTGAGTTAAGTGTCCGTTGCAGTAAAACAAGGTAACATCTTGGTTACAACTTAGTTTACTGTTAACTCCTTACTCATGTGTGTCTTTGGGACTGAAATGTTAAAATAGTTGTGGAACTGGAGTCTAGATCCCTGTTGCTAATATATATTTATAAATATATATTATATCTGTATATATAAAAAAAAATCCCTAAGATTACTGGTATTTCTCAGCAAGTAAGGTATGTGAGGATCATAATAAGTAATAGATATATGCTGCACACAACTCATCTACAGCTCTCAAATGACATGAACTGGATCTGATCAGGTAGTTCAGACTCCAATCACATAGGTAAACTTTAACTACTTTTTATTTAATCTTATTTAAAGAGCAGAGTGACTGTAGTTCAATGGAAATGACCCAAAGCAAAACTTAAAGCACTTCAGGAAATAAAATTAAAAAAAAAGAAAAAGCAACTTCACTTACAAATCCTAATCTAGAAAACTCTCATGCTATTTTCTTTAGTATTGCCTGCAGTAGCTTTAGAGATCTTCCTGTCCCATACAAGGAGGGTATTGAGTGCTTACATGCTACTGATCCTTTTACAAAGAGTAACTCAGATGACAAATCTGGAACTGTCTGCTGTTACCATAGCTTAATTCTTGAATCTTTGCTTGCATATGGCCCCTGAGTTACACAGGTTTATCTGCTAATATATGCACTTGCTATGAAGTAGAAAGTATTTCCATCTTTTAACAGTAAAGAAGAAGCAGGAAAAGAGGACTGTATGCCAGCTCATCTATTTTGGAAAGAAACAGTCATCCTAGATTTGACTTTATTATGTCCCCTCCTCTGTGTTGCCAGTTTAATACAGCAACATATGCTTTGCAGGAAGTACAGAAGGGCCCAAGTGTAAAAATTCTGCTGATAACAAGATCTGCTCAAGTTGTAGATAACAGAAAGATGTTCTGTTTTCTGGAAAGAAGTATTGGTTTGTCTAACAGTAAGGAAATATCCTCATTCAGCTCTTAGGGAGGTGATGAAAGTTGGGCTGAATTCCTGCCTTGGCAACATGCTTCATTTGAGTGGAGTACAACATTTGGTTTGCCAAAGGCTTACCAGCCTCAGGTCTGCTTTGATGCTGAACAAATTAAATGTTGGTAATCTGTCAGCAGTGTACCTACAAACACTAATCACACTGCACCTTAATCCTTCCAAAACTGAAAATGTGCTGGTCTGTATTGGTGACCTTGCTGGTGACAACAAGTTCAGCAAATGTTACAATCATTCAGATTGGAAAAAACCTCTAAGGTTACCAAACTCCACCTTTATGCCTGCTGTGCCTGCTAACCTAACCATGTCTCTCAGTGCCACATCTGTACGTTTCCTGCAGGGATGGTATACCACTTCCCCAGGCAGCCTGTGCCAATGTATCACCACTCCTTCCTGATTTTTCCTGATATCTAACGTTAGGTACTTAACAGTCATGAACTCTTCTAGCAATTCAGAATGTTTTTGGGCAGAGCCTTAGGCAGGAAGTCTAATGTGCAAAAGATCCAGTCTGACAAGGCCACAGTTTGTAGTGGAAGGACAAAAAAAAGGCAAAGAGTGCAGGGAGTGGGGCAAAGGGCAGAAATGCCATGCATGTAATCAGTCTGAACCTCAGGTTCTCCTGCAATTGATGTGGAAGTTTAGCCTGAGCTGACAGTAAGTTGTTTCCCCTCTCTAAAAGCTGCTGAGTATCAGGAGACCACAGACTTCTCATAGAATCATAAAATGGCCTGGGTTGAAAAGGGGCCACAATGCTCATCTAGTTCCAACCCCCTGCTACGTGCAGGGTCGCCAACCAGCAGACCAGGCTGCCCAGAGCCACATCCAGACTGGCCTTGAATGCCTGCAGGGATGGGGCATCCACAACCTCCTTGGGCAACCTGTTTCAGTGTGTCACCACCCTCTGGCTGAAAAACTTCCTCCTAAGATCTAACCTAAACCTCCCTTGTCTCAGTTTAAGACCATTCCCCCTTGTCCTATCACTATCCACCTTTGTAAACAGCCCCAGTCCCAAAAGATGCTGGTAGGAGGTCAGATACCAAACTCAGTTTCTCTAGTTCAGCTGTCCATCCTACTGACTCATTGTCATTTGGATACCATGTAGTAGTGGGCTTGAATGTTGGAATGACATAATAAAGTTTTGTTTAAGTTAAGACTTAAACGATTAGTAGTTCTTTAAGCAATTCCATTTCAGTTTGTGCTGGTGTCTGTTGGTACCTAGATTGGGATTATTGGGATTCTCACAAGTCATGTCAAGGTTTTGACAGATGGACTTAGCACAAATCCGCATTTATTAAGGGGAAAATTATGTTATATGAGGTGTAAAACTTAAATCACAGGCTGGCTTGGGTTGGAAGGGATATTAAAGATCATGTGTTTCCAACCTCCAGCTTGTCAGATGAGCTCATGTAGCTCACCAGATCCTTTGTCCTCTTTTTTATGGAAGTTCTGGCAGGAAACCATGACAAAGCCTTTGAGAGCAGATTATAGTAATTTCCCCAATCTTGGTTGTATTGAGATAGCAAGAAGCTGCGTGACTCTCAGGCTGGTGAAACATGGTACAAGTTTTCAGGCAGGATGTAGAGTCTCCTGTTCATGTGTACCAAAGTATTCAAGTTTTGAGTTGTCTTTCAGTGCAAATTGTTTTCAATTAATAAAATAAAAACAGTTTTTTTTCTGATGGTGAACTATTTATTTATAAAACACAGTCTCTTAAACACTGCTGCTTATGACTGTAAGGCTTCTTATTTCAGCATTCCATATATTGTTAGATATATTGTTTTGGTGTAGTGTTTGGTGACCCTCCCCATGGCATGGGGCTTGAAACTAGATGATCTTTGAGGTCCTTTTCAACGGAGGCCATTCTATGATTCTATGAGATACATCCTTCTCTGAATCTTCAGTTCCAGATAAGGAATAGGTTGAGAAGTGATGAGTTGCTGTGGATTTTCTGGAATGAGGCAGAGAGAATGGGGAGCCCAACTAATGCCCAGCAGTCACTTATTTGAGCCATCTCCCTCTGGCTTTGATTCATGTTGAGCTGCCACTTGGCAGCTGTGTGGGAGGAAGCTTCACAGCATGTTGATGTAGTTTAGAGGACATGCTTGGTTCTGTTACAGGGAATTTGGAATTGCAGGGAAGATTGCAGGTACCAGTTGAAGTGAGTATAGAAAAAGTGATTTATGCTGCTTTTAGAACAACTTGGCTGCTTTTTTTTTTTTTTGTGGCTATTCCTTTTTTCATGGAAGAGGCTAGATGTTCTGTAACAGTACTGATACCTTGAGTGATTCTGGCTGATTATTTTTCTTTTTATTCTAGTACTCAAACCAGCAGTTTATTTGTGTGATTTTTAAAGGTCAGCCTGGGACCAGTACTGTCAGTTTTGGAGATGTAAGGCATTCTGAAGCCAGACCTATACTTCTCACATGATCTGTCATCCTGATTTTCTTTATTTGCCTATTTTGACAGGCTGCCTGAATCCCATGAGATCCTTTCCTACAGGTCACTGCTTGCACACAGCAAAAATAAAACCCATGTGAAAAAATACTCTGTGAATCAGCACCGTAACCATACGTGGCTCTAGGCTTTGTCCTTATGAATGAATCCCACTTGCCTTATCTTTGTTGGCAATGTAGTGTAGACAGGTCTGAGCACTTTCAGACAGGGCTTTGAAGATGCCCAGAATCAGTGCTTACTCACAGAATGCCAGCTGTGAAGTTCCCTAAACCTGAATACATAGGCTAGATGGCTGCAACAGATAACCACATTTGTTTGAAGATGAGTAGCTGTTTGGGGGGGTTGAATGTTACTGCTTCTTAGTCCCCTTGGGTCTGTTAAAAGTGGTCACTAAGAGCACCCAAGGAGTTAGCTTCTTTGGAGGATATCTTCTATGGTCTTTTCTCCATGAATGTTTTGTTTTCTCAAGTATTTTCACAGAACCACCACTGTAGAAGTAGTGTGTGGGTCTCAGTCCATGTATGGTAATGCTTTGCCCAAATGCTGATTGAGTCAGTGTTTGAACAAGGAAGTATGTCTAATCTCAGTGTAAATAAAAACATGCTACTCCAGCTGCTTCTTTTGAGTATCCATTGAATTTCTTCTATGAAGAAACCCAAAAAGCTGCTAAAACCACTTCTGGGGGAAAAAAAAAGAAAGTATAAAAGCCAAGTTTTACTTTTCTCTGGTCCTGTTTAGATTAGAGAGGAGTGTGTCATTGTGGCTTGGCTTCAGGGCTTTCACCTGCCCTTCTGTGGGCGGATCATCTGTGCCTCACTGACAAGTCTCTCCTCCCAAATTCCTTGCAAGATGCTCTGCAGGTTTGGCTCCAGGCAGCCTTGGGGAGGTGATTCCCTTCCTGACAAGGGGGTGGTGGTGTGAGCAGGGCTGGAGCTGCTCAGTCTGATGTTTGTAGGAGTGAGCTGCCAGCTCTAATTTTAGACTTCCATAAGGTTTCTTTTTTTTTCCCTTCTGTTTTTGCTAGTTGAAAATGGGTTGTCCTCTGTGGGTATGGGAATGGTGCCTCCTCCTGACTGATAAGGAGGACAGTAATGTTGCTTGCCTTCAAAGGGAAAGAAAAGCTGGAGAGTTCTGTGCACTTCAGAGCAGTGCCATCCATATTTGTGAGACTTCCCCAGCAGCCTGTGTGCTATGAAATGGGCATCTTGCCTGCCTGGGAAAAGATCCCCTTCTTGGTCATTCTTAGAAGAGGAGAACTCAAGAGGATGCAGATCACCAGCTCTTTCATAGAACTCATTAAAAAAGTGATTGGAAGTCAGAATGCTGTTTTATTCCTGCAGGATATTCTCACATCCCAGAGTAGTCAGTGTAGGACCAATGAAGTGGCTCTCCTCATTCTTGGCAGAACACTTTGCCACTGAAACATTTCACAGCTATTCTTCAGTACTTTGTCGGTTTTCTTCTGCTGCAGAGCTAAGAAATAAGGCAGGGTTGGGTGAGCTGAGTGGTGTGCTCCTTCATTCTGTGGTCTCGGGGCAGTTGTTCCTTCCCAGCTTGGTTCTGGGAAAGTCTTCCTCCAGTGGAATCGTAGAGATTGGAAAAGACCTCATTCATTCATTCCAACCCCAGCCCATCCCTCAGTGCCCACTGATCACGTCCCTCAGTGCCACATCTCCTTACTTCTTGAACATCCCCATCTCCCTGGGCAGCCTGTTCCTAGTGCTTCCTCTGGAGAAGAAATTTCTCCTAATATCTGACCTGAACCTCCCTGTTACAACTTGAGACCATTACCTCTCATTCTATCCAATAATCCTTTCCTAAAACCAAACCACACAAAAGCACCCTACCACAGTTTAAATGCAGGAAGGGACTTTGAAATGGTTGCAAGATTCTTAAATTATTTTTTATAAAAGCTGGAGTTCCTATTGGAGCCCACTGAGGTTGAATGTGGGGACAAATTATAACAGGGAAAGGAATCTTTGTAAAAGCCCTTTGAAACTGAAACTACCCAACAACAGAAGAAATGTGCATCCTGTGTCTGGCCAATGGCCTTGATCTTGCTGCTGGCTGGATGTACTGCCTGTGGAACTGTGCCTTGTCTTGCTGGAGAGGGAGCTTCTCCCTGCCCAGGAGGAGAGCTCTGCAAAGCTGAGCTGTTCTGAGGCCTGTTGTGAGAGTATAAATCTTGGTTTTGAGTCCTGTGATAGTTTTAGCTTCTGAGTAGCAGATGTCATATCTTGCTTCATCTGTAGGTTCTGAAGTTCTTCAGAGTTTTCACAAGTTCTGGGGATATCGAGTGTAGTCTGCATCTTTGAGCCATTCCATAATGACTTTGATCATTTTTATTTTTGCTTCTCATCAGCTCTGAATCTTGTCAAAATGACCTTACAGCTAAGGAACATTTACAGCCCACTAGCAGCTTGTAGACACAGTGTGTTAATGTGTAAATTTGTCATGGCAGAACATCCAGCAGTTCATTGGGTGGCTTCTTATGGAGGAAGCAACCAGAGAAATAGCAATTGCTGTTTCAAGTTTAGAACTTCCTCAGCTGTAAGCTTAGAGGTGTGACCATTATAGTGTGTGATAGAAACAACTAATTAACTTCTCTGGGGAGAACCAGAGCACTGAGGATGTGGATGTCTTTCTGAGCTGTCATGGAAATAACTTTTGATGTTTTCAGTTGTCAAGCCACAGCTGCAGTTCAGATCTTGGGAAGGACTTCTGCAGGCCATCTGGTCAGAATGAGGAGTGTGACCAGTTTTGCGTGGTGCCCTTGCCTTTGTTAATTGGTAATTATTTGGCAGCCCAACTAATTCCAAGGTGCTTGGAGCTGGAGGCAACGTTGGGTCCCTCTGCCCCCCCTACCCCAATGGAGGCACGCAGAGCAGGGTGCCCAGCACCACAGCCAGGGGTTGGGGAGACCCCCAAAGAGGGATGCTCCAAAATGACCACCAGTTTTAGGGTTGCATGACCTGTAGACAATCATCTAAGGTTGGAAGTGGCTTTTGCTTATAGATGCATCTTCAAAAGAGATGTTACTGCAAATTTGTCTTCAACCTTGATGTCTATAGTCTAAATACTAAAGAAGGAATTTGCTTTGTAGTCTACTTGCTGTCTTATTTTAATGAATATCAGCACACTGGCAACTTGAAGTTATTTTTTTATATTTTGTGAACACATTTTTACTGATGAGCCATTAGGGAGCTCAAATTTTGACAAGGGAGATTAGCACATAACAGAGCAACTTTCACTGCGTTGCTCTAAAAATGGCTGCAGGCCACTTGTCACGTTGGTGAGCTCATTTTTAGCTTTTCTTCAGTGTCCTCTGGTCCGAGCAGGTGGCTGAGAAATGCCCTGTATACCTGAGATGGGAAAGATCCTTGAAGCAGAGACCAGAAGGAACCTTGAAGCAGTGCATCTCCCACTTGATTCCTTGTGACAGCAGGAAGCTGGGAAACTGGAAAATAATGTACTGAAGCTAGCAAGCTAATTTAAATTGTATTTTCCTGCTGCAGCTGAAATGGAGTGGATGAGATGGGAAGGACATACCTAGAGGGCTTCCAGACCTGCTCATAGTGACCATGCCTCACTGGTTTGTACAGCCATCTGATCTCTGCTAACCATACAGCTTTTTAAATACAAATTGTCAGCCAATTTTTCCAGTGGCAACCCATTTCTGTTGTGTGAACACCTTCACATGCACATCTGAGGGAGGACCAGCGCATTATTACATTGGTGGCAGCAGCTTCTATTGTAGACTGGTCTAACCAAAGCTGCTTTTCAGGAACTGCTGGTTTGTATTTCTGTTGAATGCTCATTTCCATAGGTAGGTCACACTGCACTGAGCTAGATGCTGTGGAGGGGGAGGTGCCCAGTGCTAGGCTGAGAGGCAGTGAACACAAACTGCTGGATGTGAATTCCCATGAGATAAGAAAAATGCCACTCTTGAGGTGGTAGACCACTAGAGCAGGGCCAGAAAAGGCTTTTCCTTTTTTGGAGCTGCTCAGAGGGGGCTGGGCAAAGCCCTGGTGTTGGCTTGAGCTGGAGGCTGGGCTCTGATATGGTGAAGTTCCTCCCATCCCTGTTGTTCAATTCCTGGTTCCCAGCTTCATGCCCTGGGGGTGAAGTGCTTTTTGGCTTCTTTGCCTCCTGTAAGATTGAGTTATTGCAGTGCTTCAAAGACTTCCTAGGCTTAATGGAAAGACTGGAGTTAAGGGCTGCTTCTTCTTTGTGCAGCTGGAGATGCAGTGCTCCAAATGTTGGTACAAACAGCTCTTGTTTTTTCTCCCTTTCAGTGCGCAAATCTTGAGCTGGCTTGGAAGGCTTTGTAGATAACTGGAATCATCAGCTGATAAATATCTAGTTACTACACAAATTATTTAATCCATGCTTTATTTGAGTTTAATTTCAAATGAGCTGAAACATCTTTAGTCTATGTAATATAGATGTGATAATATTGAGTGTGTACTGGGGAAAATAGGACAAGGGCTTGTGCAGGCTGTGCTTTAGAACCATCAGGGTTGGGTTCCCCCTGCATCTCTCTACTGTTCCCAGTTAATTACTTCTGTTCTGATGGAAGATTGAGATTCTGAAATGTCCATCAGGATTTTACTTGACCCACTGGGGTTACTGCATGCAAGGCTTCTTACTCTCAGTTGGAACTGGGGGGTCCTTTCCAAAGGGAAAGGGTCATTTGCTGGAGGAAAGTGTCCTCGAGATAGCATCACAGGCAGGCTCATCTTAAGTGCAGGATTCTTCAGCTTTCTTCCATCCATTACTGCTCAAAAGAGAGACTGGCAGAAAGAGCAATAAATGCTGATACAGTAAATTCTGGTGTGTTTTCCCTTTCGTTAAGAAGTTGGATTTGGCTTTTTCTGGAGAAAATAACCAACTAATCAGGTGTTTTTTTTTTTTTAAACTGAAGGTCACCAGAACATTGCATTTGGTTTGAGGCATTCATGTCTCTGCAGCAAATGGGAATTTGTATGAAATCCCAGCTGTGAAGTACAGGCTGAAGCTGTTTGGAGCAGTGTGAAGGCTGTGGATCAGTGCTGGGAAGAGGCAGCCAGGGGCTCTCAGGGAGCTTTTTGGTGATATGTGTGGCCAGGGGCTAAAGTAGGTTCCCTAGAGCAGGTCATGCAGGAAAGCATCCAGGTGGGTTTTCGGTATCTTCACAGAAGGAGACATCACCACCTCACAGGGCAGCTTCTTCCAGTGCTCTGCCACCTTCACAGTAAGGAGACTCTTTCCCGTGTTTATACAGAACTCCCTGGGTTCCAGTTTGTGCCTTTTGCCTCTTGTCCTGTTGCTGGGTACCATCTAAAAGAGCCCCATCCTCCTGACCCCCACCCTTCAGATACTGATGATCAGATCCCCTCTCCCCTTCTCTTCCCCAGGCTGAACAGCCCCAGAACTCTCATCCTCTCCCCATCAGGAGATGCTCCAGGCCCCCATGATCTCTGCAGCCCTCTGCTGGGCTCTACAGCAGCTCCCTGTCCCCCGTGAACTGGGGAGCCCAGCATTGGGCTCAGTGCTTCAGATATGGCTTTTCCATGGCAGAGCAGAGGGGATGAGCTCTTGCCCTGCTGGCCATGTTATAAGCAATATTCCCTAGGGTTCTACTGGCCTTCTTGGCCATTAGGGGCACACGGTCAACTGTTGGTCAATCAGGGCACCCAGGTTCTTCACTGTAAACATCCTCTCCAGCAGCTCAGGCCCTAACCTGTACTAGTGCATGTAGTTATTTCTCCCCAGGTGTAGAACTCTACACTTCTCCTTGTTCCTCTTTGCCCAGCTCTCACCCTATCCAGGTTTCACTGGATGGCAGCACGGCCTTCTGGTGTGTCAGCCACTCCTCCCAGCTTTGCATCACCAGCACGCCTGCTGAGAGTGCACTCTGTCCCTTTATCCAGTTAATTAAGATGTTAAAGATCACACCCAGTACTGACACCTCCTAAAACCACTCTGGGTCCAGCAAGCCCACAGAGGGCTCTTTCTTTGCTTGATGAACATTTCAACAAAAGTTAAAGTAGCCACCAGTTTCTGTAGCACCCATATCTGTGCAGAAGGATGGAGGTGAGTTGTAAGTGATATCAATAGCAGGTATAGGGGAAAATGTTCATTTGAAAAATAGTTCTTCAAGGGATGCTTGTGGGGAGAGATCATGTTTCTGTTAGCAGGGACTGCTAAATGCATTCATTATGTTAGGGAAAAGCTCTGCTGTGTGACTCTGTTCATAGCAGTTGTTTTGACAAAGGTATCAAATCCCTGATTAACTACATCTTCCATTTCTGCTACTACTGCAGTCTCGGGAAGAGATTCTTGCTGTTTCCTTACAATAAAATTGCATATGCTTTTCCATGATGGCATATATTCCCTAGTGCAAGGGGAAACATGGGGTGTAATTGTGCAGTGATGAATGCTGCAGGAATTCAGCAGGTTGGCATTTTTTTCTGGAAAACACTGGAGTGGGGATCTCATAAGACAGATAGAAGTAGGATTTATTTTTGATTGGAAGCAGCTGATAGTTCTGTAGCAGAAATGAGAAAATTGTGGGGGTATGCCAAAGATTTGGAAGTCTTAATTCTTTGCCCCAAAAGCCCCATAGGGTGGTTTTGTCTGATTTCTTCCTTTCCGATCAGAAAACACTAAGTCTTTCTGCATAGGCCCTAAAGGGTGAGTGAGAGCAGCACACATACAAGTACCTTACATATGGACACTGTTTAAGTGGGGCTTTGAACATAAAGCTTTTTGTCTGTAAACAGTATTTAAGAAAATCAGTGAGCTTCTGCAGGGCTTTTTGTTCTTATTCTGGACTCAGCAGGGGATATTGGAATATCCTTGCGTTCCTGTAGGTCACATTCAATTGTCATGCCAGGCCATTAATTAAAGCTATAAGTGAACTTCAAATTTATTGTGGGCTGAAGAGCTTTGTAGCATCCTCTTAGCTGAGCCTGACCTAAGGGTTTACAGTGCCTTGTACTGCACTGTGGTACAGGTCCACATAGGCACTGCTTGTGTTGTTGGTGCAATAGTTTAGTCTTAGAATCATGAAGGTTGGAAGAGATCTTGAAAAATCATCGAGTCCAAGTGTCAGCCCATCCCCACCGTGTCCCCAGTGTCACATCCCCTCAGTTCTCAAACACCTCCAAGGGCAGTGACCCCACTGCCTCCCTGGGAAGCTGTGCCAATGCATCACCACTCTTTCACTGAATAAATATTTCCTAATAGCATCTTGCACACATTCATAGGATTTTTAAGTGTTGATGATTTAAAATTAACTTTGTAGCATGAAAAGCTTCTAGCTAAATCTACTCCCACCAAAAAAAGCCCTCCAAAGCCAGTGTCTCTTGTTGGATTTGTAGAAAATAAACTGAGAAGCCCAACAGATACACGTGTTCCTTTTCTCTGCTGGTGTTGATGATATAACTTAGTCTTACTGTTACTGCAGATCTGCCCAAAACTTTTTAAAAACAAATAAATAAAAATTGTTTCTGATGGATGGGGAGGAGGGTTCGTATTAATGATCAGAAATTGTTTTGCTGAAGTTTTTAAAGGGGTGTTTCTCTCCTTTTTTTGGGTTGCACTCCAACTCCAGAAGGTAAGAACCACTGCTGATTGTTGTGAAGCTGTTCTGTATTAACACAAGCTGCACAAGCCTTAATTAAAGAACCCTGCTTGTTTCACGTGGGCATGGTAACAAAGCATTGTAGCTAGTGTCAATGCTTGTTGCACTAACCTGCCTTCGCTGTATGCTGTTTGCATTTATGTTTAACTATAATGCAAACATGAAGCCTGCTTGCAGGTTGTGGAAGTGTCAGGCTAACAGCACGGAATGCTCAGTGTCTCACCAAATTCACATCGCTGTGCAGTCTTGGGTTTGCACTTGGTTTGCATGATGGCTTTGTGCATCTTTGTCTGTGCATAGATTCTGCTTTATTCATAGAATGTGCTGCTTCTGAATCTTATATTTGTTTTAACAAGCTTTGAGTTGGTGCTGTGGCATCTGCTTACCATGCCTCTCTGCTCTGGCACTTGATCTGAACCAATTGGGTCTTAAAGCCTGTTTTAATGTGCTAATGTACCAAAAGCTTTTTGTGTGAATGTCTGATTCAAAGGGAACATGGGGAGGAAGGGATGCTCAAAAATGGGGAAATCCCTCACCCTTAAACACAGCTGGATCTGTTGGGGCCTTTTTTGTCAAGTTCCATGAAATTGCAGTGAAGATGTGAAAGGTGGATGCTCGCTGCTGGGCGCACTTTGTATAAACTTCCATTTACAGCAAAACAATCATTAACTCTTCTTCAGTACCCCAAGCTGTGCAGAAGTGGGTTCTGAGCAGCATTTCTGTGCCAAGCACCAGTGCACATAATGCCTGCAGGACCTGCTGGAGCTGTGGTGCTTCTGCTCCAAGGCAGGGAGCTGCTGGCCATGCGCTCTGCTAACAAATTACTACTGGAGCTTTAATATAAAGGAGCCTTCTGATGGATAAGTATGCCTTGTATCATGTTCTGAGTGCAAGTTTGAGTTCCAGCACTGCAGAGATGAGAACTCTTTGTGGTGTCAGGCCAGCATCCCATCACAGGTGGCTGAACAAAAATGATTCTGTCGCACTTTATTTTCGAATCAGAACAAAAACTGCTCAGTCCCTGAGGTCTCAGGGCAGGGCTGGTTACAAAGGGCTCAGTGGTGGAATTGGAAAGCCTGGAAAGAAGTGTTACACATCTTTTTTTCCCACTGAGCATGTTCACCATAGAGATATCACACCCTTACCTCGTGAACATTCACCATTTTCAAGCTCCTTTTTCTCCTGTTCAGTCTGAAGAAGCTTTGAATTTCATATGGAATGTAAGAGGCCATGATTTAACGAAGGCTGAAATTTGACAGTTCTCAGAAAGGGTGCTTGGTATGTATGCATCTGCTGGGAAGTAGCTTAGAGAAGTGCTCTGAGGGGTGAGAGCTTCAAGTATGCATTTCTTATGCTGTTGGTCTCATAGCTAGCTACCTTCAAGCTGTCACAGTGGCAAGCAGTGCTGAGTACAGCAATAGTGGGACAGTGGTTGGGAACAAAGTGACAGAGCAGACACCTTCCAGGTCATTAACACACAGCACAGCGTAGATGAAATGGTTCTAAAGGCTCATGGAGGACCACCCCTTTGGCCAACTATAAACACTGCATATAGATGTACAGCTAACAGGTCGGTGCCTGCTCTGGTAATGCAGAGTTCAAGAATGTGTATGTGCTCAGTCCTCACTGTGCTGGGTGGTCACCTGGTGAGTATAGGTGAGTGCTAGCTTGTGTGCTGAGGCAGCACCTGTGACTGCAAGGATTCCTGATGGTGCACTGAAACATGCCTTTTGCATTTCAGCTTTGGGTGGGTGGATGTGTAACTCCCTATTGCTTCCCGAGCTGAAATGTACTGCAGAAGAAAAACCAAAACAGAAAACTTTCAGTTGCATGCCATAAAACTGGCTTAAGTTTGTACCTACTTCTACTGAACAGTTAACATCATGCACTAGATTAGTTCCATTTGCAAACATTCTTACCAAAGAAAAGGTCATTTTGATTCGTGAGCTGGCACAGGTTGCCCAGAGAGGTGGTGGATGCCCCATTCCTTCAGACACCCAACGTCAGGTTGGATGGAGCTCTGAGCACCTGATGGAGCTGTAGGTGTCCCTGTTCATTGCAGGGAGTTGGTCTAGGTGGCCTTTAAAGGTCCCTTCCAACTCAATTATACGATTCTGAAGGCTGAATCCTGCTTTGAGGCCTATGAAGTATCTTGCACATTACCAGGACCTCGTGGTTGGTGGTGCCCAACCAACCACAGCCCCAAATGGCAGCAGTGCAGGTGTGGGTGAAGTCCCATAGTTGTTAATGGTGCATCTGAAGCATGTGGGAACCCTTCTTTCCCTTCATGTGCTTCTATCTGCTGGTTTTGGGGTTCAACAGTGGGAGCAAGTGATAATGGCCTTAAGTTGTGCTGGTGTGCTGGAGATGTGTTTTCCAGATGGGAGGTTTGGGTGTCCCAGCAGGGTCTGTGTCTGCTGGTGTGGGACCTGAGTAGGGCTGTGGCAGGAAGGGCTCAAAGCAAATGCCACAAGGGGGACATGCACCTCATAGCCAGACTGAACCCAGCTTTCTGAAAGTTACGTGAGATTTATTGAGTGGATTTTAACCGGTAAAATTTTCAGTTAGAAGTGTGAAAGGTTAGAATGGTGTTAGCTTTGTGCCAGGTTTCTAAGGAGCCTATGGAGGAAGGCAGGTAATGATAGACAGGTGAACGTGAGAAGAAATTATAGCAAAAATAATGGGTAAGCTGCTAAACAATGGAACTAAGTAGGCGTGGGATCCTGGAATCATAGAACCCATCACCACTATTACACATCCCTCAGTGCCACATCTCCATGTCTCAAACAATTCCAGGGATGGTGACCCCACTACCTCCCTGGGCAGCCTGTGCCACTGCATCACTACTCTTTTGGAGAAGAAATGTTTCCTAATATCCAACCTGAACCTCCCATGTGCAACTTGAGGACATCACACCTCATTCTATCACTAGTTATCTGAATAGTATGAATAACAGACTATTCTAACCTTTGTAAAGCTGGGTCATGCCAAAACTTGGTTGTTTGTTGAGCTTTCAGAGCATGGGTTTGCCTAGGTTCTTGTGAAATGCCTGGCTTAGCTCTGATCTGCTGCCCTGATCAAGTTTTTAGGAGGAATGAGCTCAAGGTCAGGTGGACTTCTTGTGTGCAGTTAAATGCAGAAATGGGTTTTGCATAAGGAAGGGAAAGGCTCTGTGTTGAAAAACACCACCTTTGAAAAGAATATGAGACTGCTGTAGGAAACAGTACTGGGTTGTAGCTTCCAGGGTGACCCTTTAGCTTTCAAGAGGTGAGGAATAGGATTGCAAAGCTTCTGCATGGCTGTAGTGAAGTCAGCCTAATGTGCAGTAATGCTGCTGGTTCTGGCCATTGGGGAATGGAAGCAGAGCTCAGGGCTGGGCTTGGTGTGGGATGATGTTCTCACTTAGTGTAAGTGCACTCAGGAGACACTTCTTTCCAGGGATGGGGATGCTGGCTGAAGTTGGAGCTGTCTGGAGATGAGCACAAGCTCTCAGCAGAGGTGCTGGTGTTCTGACCCTCAGCTGTCTGCTTCAGCCATGGCAGACATTAAGTGTTGGAGGAACTGGGTGAAACTCATTTCTGCCATGTAAAAAAAGCAGGGAATTCTGATTATCTCTGCAGTCTGTAGTTAGCTTGCAACAGATCTGCTCTGAGTTTCAGAGATGCAGCTTTTTGCACTCGGAGCTGTAGAAATAAGTGTCCATTTTGACCTTCTGCAAAGAAGAGGTGGAGGGCCTGAGCACGGAGGCTTCTTGTGTGCTTTTTTTCCTGGAACTGGAGCATGGGTACGTCAGGCTGGTTTCACCATTGCTTGTTGTGGCTGATTCAACTCGTATCAATGGGAATACCCATTGGGTCTGTGCTCTGTGCATGCTTGGTCATTGGGTGAGGGGTTGTGACTCCCATCAGAAAATGAATTCTGTCCATACAAATGCAAAAATTAATCCTGTGCCTTTATTTTCAGTGGGACTTCTCCTCTTGCATGCCTGAATGCTATGTTACATACGAACTCCCGAGGGGAAGAGGGCATTTTCTATAAGGTTCCAGGGCGGATGGGAGTGTACACTCTGAAGGTAAGTTTCTCAGCTGGGCAGTCTTGTTTGAGTGCTCATTGGCTTTTGTTCCTTTACAGATATTTTGCACTAGGGTAATCCAATGTAGGGAAGAGGGAACTGTTCCTCAGTACCATGGATTGTAGTGTGAACTGTACCTCCAAACACAAACATTGAGCTTCTCATTCTTGCTGGTGATCATCTGTGTGCAGAAAATAGAACCAAAATAGTGCTAGTTTTTGTTCACGGTGGTGTAGATTGCTGGTGTTAATTATCATCCAGAAATGAAATTGTAATAAAATTATAACCACAAAAAAGTAATGTTATCACTACTCCACTCATATCTAGAAAAGAAATAGTCCCTCGTCCTTAATCTATTAATAGCAGACAGGAAGTATTTCTAGGAAAAAAGTATAGAATCCTTTGTGTAGCTAATTTGTTCTTCTAAAAATAATCTCTATTTCTGGTTTCTTTTCCCCACTTACACTACTCAGATGAGGCCTGCTCTCACTGTTCTTGGTTTTCTATGTTCTTGAAATTGGTGACTTTGCCATAAGATTCCTCCTATTGATATAGATCTCTACAGTGTTGGTTGTGTCTGCTATAGCCGTGTTCTTCTTCTCAATCCATGCTCCAGAGAGAGCAGTAGTAACTTCTGAGGTACTGTTTGTTTTATCCTGTAATATTTAAATCATTAAAGTTGGAAAAGATCTCTAAGATTGTGTAGTCCAACCCATCACCACCAAGGCCACTAAACCATGTCCTGAAGTGCCATGTCTCCATGTTTCTTGTTCTTGGAAATCCAGACCAAGGCAGACGAGTGGAACCCTTGTGTTTCTCCATTTTCCCATCTTATTACTTGTAAAGTTATTGCTTGAGCATCCTACTTTTCCCCCATTTAGTGGCTGGAGCCTTTTGGTGATTGGCAATGCCCTATACCTCTGTCCATTTGGCTCATGTCCCCATGTGCTTGTATTTACTGCTTCCCCTGTACTTATTATCCCCTTTGCAGCAGAAAGGCCCACAACTGGATTTCCTGTTCACCGGTAGCCTGAAAGATACCAGTCTGTAGGAATATTTCTAACCTGATGTTTGGAGAAGTCCATCGAGCTCACCACAGGTGATAAAAACAGAGCACATCATCTTGCAGAAGTATTTATAGGAACTGGAAGACCAGATTTTATTTGATTATTCCATATGGTTCAGTAAACGAAGGAAGCTTAATTACTGAAAGAAGAACAGTTATAAAGAGAAGATGTTTCTATAGTTTAGGGTACACTTCTGCTTTGAAAACAGGACGTACAATAGGGGGAGGTGAAGGTGCCTAGAGGAATTTATGTTAATGAAGATCGTGCATTGACATCTTGCTTGGAGCACAAATGTTATGGAGAGCAGCTCACGAAGCAGGGATTGTTTCCTCTGGAGCAGAAGGAGGCTCAGGGGAGATCATTACTCTCTACAACTACCTGAAAGGAGGTTGTAGCAAGGTGGGTGTTGGCCTTTTCTCCCAGATAACAGTGAGAAGGATGAGTGGTGTTGGCCTCAAGTTGCACATGGAGAGATTCAGGTTGAATTTTAGGAAACATCTTTCCTTCAAAAGAGTGGTGGTGAAGCATTACAACGGGCTGCCCAGGGAGGTGGTGGGATCACCATCCCTGGAGGCGTTCAGGAATCGTGGAGATGTGGCACTGAGGGATGTTGTCAGTGGGGGTGGGTTTGCAGTTGGACTAAATGATCTTTTCCAACCTTAATGATTCTATGGTTCTGGGAAGTTTTGAGAGAAGGCCAGATGGTCAGTGCAGACAAGGCACGGCGATAGAAGGTCTTGAGGAAGGGGCAGAGTTGGAAGGAGAGCACTGGAGGTTGTCTGCAGGCGTTCGGAAGGGCCCTTGGAGAGTCCAACCTCCTGTCAAAGCAAGGTCAGCTGTGGCACATCACTGAGGAGACATCCTGAAACAATCTGAAATAAGGGACTGTATAATTGCTGGGTGCCAAGTGACTAACATTATCTCTCCAAAAGTTATGCTTTAAAGAAGGTAAAGAATAAAGGAAAGGTGGGCATTAGGAGTACACAAGTGTAGTCTTCACCAGCTTAAGTGACACTTGGTATAAATAGATTTTTCCATGCTTCTCATGATGCTTTCTCTTCCCTCGTGACTTGCAAGTAATTTTTTATGTGCAGTTAGAAGAACTGCATTTGTGCAGTAAAGGATGAAAATATTCAATATCTGACCCAGTTAATAGTCACCTCTCTGGTGGAAAAAAGTCTGGAATTATTGAAATTGGTGAAATTGGTGGCATCTGAATCACTTTTTGGACATACAAGCAAAGACTAGTCACAGCTGTAACTTCAGAGAAAGGACAGTTGCCTCCAGGAGAAGGGAGAGATGCTGTGACTACTTCCAGCTGTACCTGGGGTGTTGAGCATCCACTGTCCAGTTGATGGCTGACAAAAGGATGCACACACACACACACCCCTAATTTGTGCAGCAGTCCTGAGCCCTTTCCTGCTTGTACAGTAATGTGAAGTTGCAGCTATGTGTCTAAGAAAGAATACAGAGCTGTAATTCCAGCAGAATTCTTCCTTGCAGAAGTCAAGGCATTGTTGCTAATTAGCATTAATATGACAGTGTAGGTTAAAATCTGAGTGGTGGTGATCGCTAGAGGGCAGCCTGGGCTTAGATGTGGACAGGCAGCAAGGGCTGGCTGTTATCAGCCTGAAATGTTATGTGTGAGAATGGTGAACCTGCAGGTGCCTTACAGTGTGTTGTAGTGCATTGCAGGTCATTGTGGTATGTTACAGAGTGGTGACTGGGGATAGGCAACTACAGTGGGTATGCAGGTAGGAAGATGTGAGATGGTGACAAGGAAGTGCAAGATCCACACCAGCAGGCATGTGTTTTATGTGGGCTAGCAGAAAGCACTGAAAGGCCTGAAGCTGAGCTGCTCTGACACATCTCACACATCTCTGCAGCATAAAAAGTCGACGACTTTTTAGCACTGGCTAAATGAAGGAAACTGAAGGAAAATGAAGGAAAAATATTTTATTAAGTGAGGAATTTCTTGCTACATGGGTTTACTGACCTGCTGGCTCCATTTGCAGAAGGACGTTCCGGATGGGCTGAAGGAGCTCTCAGATGGCTCAGAGGAAAGCAGCGATGCGCAGTCTGACTCACAGAGCTCTGAGAACAGCAGCAGCAGCAGCAGCAGTGATGGGTGCACAAACAAGGACGGGAAGAAAAGCAGGTGGAAAAGGAAAGGTAATTTTCCTGTTCAGGAGAGATGATATCATGGGCTCTGTGAAGGACTTTCAGCTTTTTGCCAATCCCATCTGTTGCCATATAAAGACAGGATGTTACAGGAGCCTAAAGTCTCGTTTACAGCTTGTGCTCCTGACTTGAATTTGTGTCATAAGCGTAGCATAATTTGAAACCAAAGAAAAAGTATTTCCAATTAAGTGTCCTTGATACAAGCATACTGCGACACTATTTTTTTCCAGGTTTTCTCTTTACCCTGGGCCCTGTATTGAACCCTGTATAGTGAGCCCTAGGCCTAACTCTAACCCTTCTTTCCTGAGACCACTGCACCTTCTGATTGTGGCCTCTCTCAGCAATATTGCATAGTAGCATTGACTAGGAGTGAGCACAGAAGCTCTGAGATTTCAGCTTGTTATGGAGACTGATGGGGCTGTGGGTCTGGGCTCCATTTCCCTGCATTGGACTTCTTTCCCTCACAAACTCAACAATATTTAGGTATTCTGTACAGTTGAGTATTTAATCACTTTCAAACGTCAGTCGCTTTTAAATAATACAGTAAAGTTCAGCAATGTTTCAAGAGTACCTAAATTCTGAACGTTCTGCAGAAGAATGTCTTTGATGTTAGGGCAGAACACGCAGAGGAAATAATGCATTCCACTCCCTTTTCAATCCTGGTATCTTGACACGGTGTCTGGCTGGATACTGTCAGTGGTTGCATCATGTATTAGTAACACATTGCAGTTTCCTTTGCCCACGTCTAATTCCAGAACCCATTCATTTGATCAGTGTCTGAATCTTCATTCCTCCTTCAGAATTCGGGTCAAGTATCTGCTTAAATGCTGAATTAATTAAAAAAAATATGTATATATAAAATAAAATTTGAGGATGTGATATACATTTACTAGAAGTCCTTTGCTCTTTCTTTTAAGCAGAGGCTGCACCTTTCTCTTGTGAGTACTCCTGTGTCCTTCAGTGTAGCTGCTGCTGTTACAGCTGCTTTACCCTTTAATCTAATCCTTTCCTTTTCTACTCAGTCATGCACAGAATTTCCTGGCTGAAATGCAACAAAATGAAAAGCTTATTTCCATTGCAGCAGCGGAGGCACGTAAGCAGTTTTGTGACACTACTGGAGCCATGCAACATAGCATTTGAGTCAGCTGGGGTTGTGTGGACCCGACCGTGTTTGGGGTTTCCCATGTAGTGCAAGTAAACAAAACCAAAGGAAATTGTGAGATAGAATTGTGAGCATTTAAAACACTACAAAAATAGGCATTATTAAAAGTTTAGAAGTAAGACTTGACTCCACATTAATCCTTTGAAAGAGAAAGTGTGAGTAGTCTGGCTAAAATACTTTCATTCCTAACAAAGCCTCAAAATGGGATGTTATGTAAAAAACTTGCAAGGAAGTGCAAAAATTTTACAGAGAGATTGTTTGCCTATCAATATGTGCATGTCTTTTATGTAAATGTTCTACATTACTGCTGTCAGAGCAAACAGAAGCCCGTGTGGTTTGAGAACCAGAGGAAGAAGGAAGGGAATCTATAGGCTGAAAAAGGTGGCAAAAGTTACCCAGAGCTCAAAAGCAGAAGATTTGAAGTTAGCAGTTCCAATACAAATAAAAAAGGGAATTTTGCACTTCTTTTGTGGCCAGATACTGATTATTCTTCTTTCTAGGAATCACAATGCTTTAATGCACTCGAAGCCAACTTCATTATTAAAAGTGTGGCTATGGTCAGTGGTGTCACTGAATATTTTCCTTCTGTTCCCCTGAGGTTTGTTTTCCTTTGTTTGAGCAGCTCTTAATTGTTAATGAACTAACCTTTTAGTGTCACACAAAGGCATTCACAGGTTCTGAGCGGAAATGATGTTCTCCTTGAGCTTCCTGTTAAGAAAGTCTCTGTACCACTGTGCTGGAGCAGGGAGGGCATTTCTGTGCGATGAATTGTTGGGGCTGCAGATGTGTGGAGCTGCTGCCAGGCCCAGCAGAGCTCGGTGCAGCCTGAGTTGCCCCTGTGCCAGCAGGGCACTGCAAGAGTGAAAATGGAAGCAGAGTCTCTGTATTTACAGCTCAGTGTAAGTCCTATAAATCCTGTTCTGGCTGAAAGTGCTGGACTTCTGTTCAGGGAACAGGTGGAAAAGCAATATGAGGCAGTACATCATAGAATTACAGAATGGTTGGGTTGGAAAGGACCTTAAAGACCATTCAGGTGCAGCCCCTGCTGTGGGCTGGCATCTGCCCATGACCCCATCCAGCCTGACCTTGGGCTCCTCCATGGATGGAGCGATTCACAGCTGTACATGTACCTCAGATTGCCCCAAACCAAGTGCAGCACCTTGCACTTGGCCTTGTTGAACCTTGTTAGGTTCTTATGGGCCGTTTTCTAAAGACTGTCCGTGTCAGACCGGATATTAAGAAATATTTTTCTCTGAAAGAGCAGTGATGCAGTGGCACAGCTGCCCAGGGAGGTGGTGGGGTCACCATCCCTGGAGGTGTTCCAGAACCATGGGGACGTGGCACTGAGGGATGGTGGGGTGGGCTGGGGTTGGACTTGGGGATCAGAGATGTCTTTTCCAGCCTGAACAATTCCATGATTCAGTGTTGTTGGTGTTACATGTCTGTTAAGTCTATTCCTTAACAGCAAAGTAAATTTCTGAGCTCATCATGTGGGCTCCGTTCTTTGGCCCTTAGGTTGCCTTTTATCCTTTCAGAATTATCCCTTATTTCACTGCCTCTTCCCACAGTGCTCTGAGCTCCTTTTGCAGTTCTCTGCAGTTCAGTCTGTGCCGCAGAAGAACATTTTATGCCAACAAGCTGTGTGTGCCCAATTTTCATTTTGTGTATGTTGAATGGTGTGGGTTGAGCATGCTTCCTCAGGCACCCTGCAGTAATCTTCTTCACCCTGGTGCTAAACCAGACAAGCATATTTCAAACTCTGGAGTCACATTTGATAAACATTTTCTCCAGGAAGCTATTATGGTTAATTTAAGTGATGTCTTTGCCATTGGCTTTTGCTTTGTCCTTTTAGATGCACTGCTTAATTTCTTTGTAGGTCGTTTCCGTGTTTCAGTATGGTTCCCCTTTTTATGAAGCTTAATATTACTGTGCCATGGTGTGTGAAATTCTTATAGAGATTTCTCTCTGAAGATTTTCTTTATTAAAACACAAAAACCTGTACTTTGCTCAACCAGAAGTCAGAATTTCCATACAAAAATAACATTTTTCAAGCTTATGTTACACAAAAGAACATTTGAAGTCATAAACAAGTTCGTTCTCTGGTACTTTCTTCTTTCAAAGGCTTTTTTATGAGAGTGTGGGCTCTTAGTAAGCTCCCTCTTATGGCACAGTGTGAAAAAAGATTCATATTGCCTGGCCACATGTTATTCCTTTGTTTCTCTGCACAGGGACAAATTCAGCCATCCTGACAAATTTACCATTTTTGGTGACTTTTTCTGCTACTGTGTCAGTGACAAGCAGTAGGAAGTCAGCAACAACAGGGGCTTCCCCTGGGCACTTTTGGCTTTGCTAGTGACCTCTGTACCTTTTGTTTTGCAGGGCATGTTTACTTTCTCTGTGATCTTCCTCTACTCTCTCTCATCTCATTGCCACCGAGCAGCTGTGCATCGACATGGCCCTGCTCCTTTGGATGCTCTCAGACACTGCAGGGTACCTTGTTCATAGAATCCCAGAACTATTCTGGTTGGAAAAGAACTCCAAGATCCTCTAGTCTAACCCCAACCCACCCTACCATTCCCACTGACCACATCCCTCAGTGCCACATCCCCAGGGTTCTGGAACACTTCCAGGTTTGGTGACCCCACCACCTCCCTGGGCAGCTGTGCCACTGCATCACCACTCCTTCAGAAAAGAAATGTTTCCTATTATTCAACCTGACAGCTCTTCCATGAGACCTCCAGTACCTGTGTGTTTCATGGGAGGTTTCAAAAACATGTAGTGATAGTCCAGAATATAAAGATAACTTCATTACAAATGGTATCTTTAAAAATACAAACCATTAGAACATAGACCAGCTTTCCACCCACCCCAGAATTTCAGTGCTGGTTTTCCTTCCAGGCTATGAGGGGGGAGCTGGGATGCTGTGTATGCCATGCAGTGGTGGTCAGAGCAGGGTCTGGGGCTGGATGCACCTTTGATACTTAGGTTTGGAAACAAGGCTTGGGCAGCCTGGTCTAGTATTAAATGTGGAGTTTGGTGGCCCTGCCTGCAGTGGGGGGGTTGGAGCTTCATGATCCTTGAAGTCCCTTCCAACCCAAGCCCTTCTGTGATTGTTGTGCTCTTGGTGTTGTTTTATTCCATAGCTTTCAGCTCATAGGTTTCACCTTCTGCATGCATCTGGAAGTCTTTTTTCTTTCAGTTTCATTTAGCAAAACCTGCAGTTTAATTGTATTGCTATATATATAAAAAATAACTTGCATTTAATATCCCAGAGGTAGAATGGAAGAATTTCTGCCCAGAAGCAAGTTTTTAGTCATACATTTGTTTGCCCTGCTTTGAAATAACCAAAAAGACATTAAATTCCAATTAGGTTCCCATCGCGTTTTGCTCCGCAGCATCAGCTCTGGAACGCAGCACTCCTACACGGCCACTTCCTGGATGCTTACATGAAACACTTGGAGGACTCCTTCCTGGTTTAAAAAAACCACACTAATAGCCCAAATTCAGACAGAGTGCTCTGGTGGCATTGCCTGGCTGCTTTATTACCTGTGCAGTAGTTGAGGTATGGTGAGCCCTTTGCGATTGGAAGCATCCCAGAACCTCATTAGGAAGTGATGCTCATGCAGCTTATTGCAAGGGGAGGAGGGGTGTTGTTGGGAGAGCACAGATCTCTGATGGGAATCAGTGAAGTGAGTGCAAACCGTGGTAGACAGCGAGCAGATGAGGTGTGCTCCCATTATTGCGTTTTGCTCGGAGGCTCCAACTTGAGCTCTCTGAAACTGCTGCTCAGCTTAACGTGCCATTATTTTTGCTCATATACATATAAAACAGGAAGCACATTCAGATAACATCAACAGCCACTTCCTTATATGTACAAAAATAAAGTGCTCTGACAGCAGCAAAACTGACACTTTGATTTTAAAAAGGGTAGAAACCTCGCATTTGTAGACCCACATGGGCATTGCGCTGAGCCAATCAGGAGCACAGAGGAAAAAATTTAAAACAACCCTCCTGCATTATTGTCTGTACATCTGTGCATAAGCAGAAGGCTGGAGGAAGCCACGAGATTGCAGATTTTAAGCAGAAGAAATAATGTTCATGGAGCAGCTCCGTGCAATTCCACTGGAAGGTAAGGGGATGCTGCTCCAGCGGGCAGCTGCTGCTGTGGATTTGCACTGTAGGGGATGGAGCGGGTGCTTTTTTGGCTCTGTGATGATGGGCAGTGAGACACAGATATCTTTTCTTTGGCCCTGATGGGAAACAGTTTCTCAGCTGTCGCCTTTTGAGACTGACAATAAAAGCACAGCTTTTTTGGATGCGGTGCAGTGCTTGTAAAACCAAAACACTTTGGTTTCACATTCTTTTAAATCATCCTGAAACTTTAAGTGTAAATACCTCACTTCCAGATGCTTTTATCATCTTTTCACTATGGTTTTGGGGCAACTTGCAGTTTGTTGTTGTAATGCACTCCACGAACAAGAAGTGCAGTGAGCTCAGTGTTGTGTGTGCTACACCTCATTTGTACGTCTGGGGCTGTTTCGGAGCTCCACTGTACTAATGTAGTCTGTGCTTATGGAGTCTGGAAATAAACCATGTGTAACTTAGTCTTGTTTCTACGGCCAGCTGCAAAACTTCAGCTGACTGAAGTGCAACTTGAGCAGTACATAGACCTGGTTTTGCACGCTGGTGCAAATAGAATCACAGGATGGCTTAATTTGGGAAGGACCTTAAAGGACCATCTAGTTCCAACCCCAAATAAAACTGTCTCATTGCACTATCAATCTGCCCAGACTTTTATGGCTTCTATCTACTAAAAAAACAGCGTTCAACATTTGATTTTCCTGTAAGTTCTTCCATGCTGGATGTTCCTGGTGTACCCTTTCTACTGAGAGTCATACTGAGGGAAAAGGAGAAGGATTTTCTGTAGCTTGTGTGTGTCACCTTCTGAGATTATTGTGCTCTCAGGTCTCTGCAGCAGATCACAACCTGAGTTAGCTGTAGCAAAAAGGGGAAAAAAAGGGGAAAAAATGAGGTGTTAGCAGTCTCTCCTAACCTTAATGATGATGCTTAATGATGCTATGATTCAATGAAATAAAGCACTGTTCCCTGCCTAGAATTCAGTGCATTATCTTTCAGTCTGGAGGAATGTCTGACAGCAGAGCATTGGAGACCACATGCCTGCTTTGCTGGCAGCTTCTGTAATTAACACTGATGACAGCAGCACCTTCACCAAGTGCTTTGCTGCCACCAGCCCACAACAAATGCAAAGGGGGAAAAAAAAAAAAGAAGAAAAAAAAAAAGAATTAAAAAGAACTCTGTTTGGGTTATGTCATTTAGTTTCTTCCTGTTAAAGATTTGGTTGAAATATCTCAGCTTTTCTGAGTTCCTGTTCGTGCTCGTGACTCCGGAGGAAGCTGTTTCCCAAGTGTCACATACAACTTAGCAAGCAATCTGCAACACCAAAAATGTCCCTTTTCCCTATTTTTTTTTAGGTTGGTGTATCCTCTGCTTTATGCCATACTATCCACATAACAAGTTATGGAACACTCAAGGCTCATTTCTCCAGCAGTTTTATTTCTGTAGACGTTACAGTCATGGGAGCTATTGGCTGTGATCCCAAGCACCTAAATCTGACTTCGTGCATGGTGGGCATTCAGGTGCATGGAAAGATGGGTAATGAATTGAAACTTTACAACAGAGGATTTTGTGCGTGTGTTTTGCATGGATTTCACATGAGGAGCATGTTGCAGCACTCATAGCAAGGGGGAACTTAAAGCTGCTGCATGTGTCTGCAGCTGCTCGAGGCAAGCGGTGACACTGCTCCTTGCTGAGCCCTGAGCCCTGGATGTACTCTGCCTGCACTCACATAGAGGCTAAAACAGTCTGTTGCACGTGCAGTTGTTGAGAATCACTGGAAATTGATGCACTGTACCATTTCATCCAGACCTTGCAACTCTACCATGTTGCAATCGGAGCTGTTTTTCTGCTGAGCTGAGCACAGGCTCTGCAGGAAGGGGCTGTGTAGGCAGTGGCACAGCACTCATTCAATCAGTCTCCAGCTGACAAGAGGCAAATACAGGTTTTGAGGGAAAGCCCATTCAAAACTACTGGGCACAGGCTGCTGCCTGCACTAAAAGCAATGGAAATGCTTGTGTTTTAAAGGATCTGTTTGAAATTTAAGATGAGAAGTAATGGCCTTAAATTGCAAGGTTCAAGTTGGGTGTTGGGAAGTATTTCTTTTCATAAAGAGCAGTGATGCAGTGGCACAGCTGCCCGGGGAGGTGGTGGGGTCACCATCCCTGGAGGTGTTCCAGAACTGTGGGGATATGGCTCAGAGGGATGTGGGCAGTGGGCATGGTGGGCTGGGGTTGGACTTGAGGGTTGTAGGTTTTCCAGCTTTTATGATTCTGTGAGCGAGCACAGCGGTAATGGGTTGACTTGATCATCAAAATCTTTTGCACATGAACGGTTTTGTGATTCTATGAAATTCCTTCCCCAGGATGTTCTAGATTTCCACGTATATGAAGCTGTTTCTGAGTATAGGCTGACCTTCCCATTTCACCAGCATGATGGGTTCCTCCTTTAACCTCTCTGCATCTGTGTTTTTCCTTATGCCTTCAAGCTAAGTCTTGTTATATGTTGAATCAGTATTGAACCATTTGCTCTGATACTGAGGTTGTGTGTTTTCCATGTCCACATGCAAAGCACACTTTGCTTAAATAGGGGTTTTTTGAAGGCAGAAATCGTGATCCTCAGCAGCAGCAGTATGATGGCTCGTGGTCCGTTGCACTTTTAGAAATGAAGGCTCTTCTTCAGGCCATTCCATCCTCATCATGCTTTTCCAGCACACCTGGTTGTATGTAGACTCAGGATGAAAACAGCACACGTTGTTCAAGACCTGAGCTGGTGGGGGGCACTCAGCCTGTGGCAGGGTGTGAGGCTCAGTGGATGCTAAGGTCCTTTCCAACCCAACCATTTTATAATCCTATGAAAATCCCACTTTTCTGAGGTCATCATAATGCAAGACCTATGAATTTTCAGTCAGCCTGTGTGTTCTTCCAAGTAACCTGATGTTATCAGACCTCACCAGTCCTTGCCCATTTTCACACACAGCTTATGATTATGATTTATGAATGCGTTACTTTAGCATCTGAACAACTTCTGGCCTTCTTTGCGACTACAGATGTTATTACTGCACTCCAGCCTGCCACAGAGGCCCTGTCAGGAGGAAACATTGGTCGTGTTGGCACTCAGCCCACTGTGGGCATTGCAAGCTCCCTCTTCCTTTCCCTATTGCAGAAATCACAGGCCATCAACAGAATTGTGTCCCAAAAGCCATGCTGAGATGGGTCACCGCGTATCTCAGAAATGCTAGTGAGAAGCCAGGTTAATGGTGTATTACTGATGAGAGACCAAGCAAGGTAGGGGTTGTTATTCTCTCCCAGGTAATCAGTGATAGAGCAAGTGATGATGGTCTCAAGTTGCACCGGGGCAGTTCAGTTTGGATATTAAGAAATATTTCTTCTCTTATAGAGTGGTGATGCAGTGGCACAGCTGCCCAGGGAGGTGGTGGGGTCAGCATCCCTGGAAGTGTTCCAGAACTGTGGGGATGTGACACTGAGGGACGTGGGCAGTGGGCATGGTGGGGTGGGCTTGGCTTGTGGATCTTAGAGGTCTTTTCTAATCTGAATAGTTCTATGATTCTGTGTCAAACCAATACTTAATTTATGTGCAGATTATATATACCTACATATTGAGCTATAGGGATGTGAGGAGGCTTCATGAATGTTGGATGCTGTGTAGCTTTGCCCCAAGCGACTGAAAGCATCTTGCTTCACCTATAGAGGATAAAAATGTTTTTTGCCTCACTAAAATTTAAGAAAAAGGTGACGTGCATTCTAAAAATACTGTCTAGATAGCTCTGCCCTGTGCTCACCGCAGAGGAGCTGACATTTCTCCTACACTTCTCCAATTTTCAGCAAAGTGTTTGCCATATAACTGCCTCGTTATGTTGGCAGTGTAGCCAAGAGTAGCCAAGTCCTGTATAAATACTGATTGCTACCAGCTTGGTCATCATTGTCAGCTCTGAAGGAGTTCATTGCAATATAAATACATTTTTTATTTTTGTTTCCTTCACTGCTCCTCTATTCCATATTTCTGATGTGTGGTGTGGTTACACATGACTTTTTGGTAGTCTGATGAATGTCTCTGAAACAATCTGCAGTTTTCATTTTCATCAGCGTTCTTGCCAGTCAGATTTGTTATTGTTTTCATCACTTGTGGGAGATGAAACCTTTTAAAAATGAAGTACACGTGTAATTGCATAGACCGCCTCTGTTGTTGCTGAGACCAATACAGCCACACTCCCTAATTCTCAGCTGTTGACATCATTCTAGTCCAGGAGTTAGTTCTTTTCACCTCAGACCACGGCTCATGCTCATTTCCTAATCTTTAGAGGTGTTAAAGCTTTTGCTGATGGTCACAGAGGGCTGCCTGAGCTGAAGTCTTCATGACTTCATGGATTCTTTCCAAACATTGTAGACTGATGCATAAGAAAGATTTACCTTGATGCATAAACAGCTGATAACTCAGAATAAAAATGCACCCATGCTGCGGATGCTTTCTGTGCCTCTTCTCCTTGCACTCATCCTAACAGCCTGTAGTAGTTTGGCTTTGGGGTGATTTCTGTTTCTCAGCATGCAGTATTTTCTCTGTGGTTCTCATGGTAGGCACTGAAGTGGCAGTGCTGGTAGTTCAGGTGACCTTTTTAAGACTTTTTTTACTTGCCAAACATCACTTTTGGGGCTTGGTTTCTCCATTTTCAGTGTCTGTCTGGGGAACAGGGTGTATCTTTTAATAACGGCAAAATCATTTCAGCCACTGCTGAGAATGTAGTATAGGGAAATTGATTTTCTGTCCACTTAAAAGCCCTTATTTTACAGTGCAGTACATTGCCCAGGCAGTGCCTCAGCCCAGGACTTTACATTCTTGCTGTAAATGCAGAATGATTTTCCATTAAATGCCATTACACCTGCATTTTCAATCTGGTTTGCAGAAACAAGCAGTGGCACAGGTCATCAGTGAGTGTAATTTTGGGGTCAGCAGAGACGGACTTTTAAACACCGCTTAATCTCCATTGGAAATTAGTTTGGGGTGTGAGCAGAAATTTCTGTTCCCAGTTAATTCTACATGTGGATCTTTTCTAAATTTAATCTGAGCTAAGTTTCCTACTCTTCAATAGAGAACATGGACACATTACAGCACTGTCATAGGACTGGATTGGAGCGCTGCTGGGTTGGATCTGCATATGGGCTTGCTTTCCCTGAAGGCTCACAGTCAAGTCATAGAATTATAGAACTTCAGAGTGGTTGGTTTGGAAGAGACCTTAAAGATCATAGATCCATAGAATGGTTGGGTTGGAAAGGTCCTTAAAGATCACAGGGTCGCAGAGCCATAGAATGGTTGGGTTGGAAGGGTCCTTAAAGATCACAGGATCGCAGAGCCATAGAATGGTTGAGTTGGAAAGGTCCTTAAAGATCATAGAGCCACAGAATGATTGGATTGGAAGGGTACTTAAAGATCTTAGTTGAGTGCCTCGCACCAGATCAGGCTGCCCAGGGCTCCATGCAGCCTGGCCTCTGAGCAGCAGTGCCAGTGCCTCATCACCCTCTGAGTAAGGAATTTCTTCCTAACACCTAACCTAAATCTTCCCTCTTTTAGTTTAAAAAAGAGCTGGAGATATGCTCTATAGTCAGGATACAAGATCTTAAAACTGCTATTTTTCTATTAGAATGTGTATTGGCAGAGACAAGCTGCAGTAAAAATCATCAAAGAGACTTGAGAGATGGTGAATTAATTGTTATCTGTCTGTAACAAAGCTCTTCATACGCAGTGAAGAAGGTAGTTTTGCTGCCTGCCTTATGCACTGTGGTGATACACGATGCAAGAACCTGGAGGGGAGTTCAAAGAAACGTGACCACATCTTCCCTTCTCTGAACGCCTACGGTAGCTTCCTACACAGTTCGTGTTTGGCCACCTCTCATCTGCTCTGTTTGAGTCAGCAACCTAGAAACGTGTTCTGGCACCCCATAACAAAAGATGTGAAGCGTGCAGTCCTGCTTGCGCTGTCCTCTAAGCATCTGCTGCAGAGATGCACGGGGTCAGCAGAGCTGCTCAGAGATTTTCTCCCACAGCTCTAAGCTTTGTGCTCCCTCTACAGACATGGAGTGGACTGGGGCAGTCGTGAGGACCCCTCCGTGAGCCTCAATGTTCCTACAGAAACAGAGCTAGTGACGAAAGAGCTGGTAGCTTTGTGTCTGACCAGCAATTTGAATCAGCTCAGCCAAGGGCCTGATGTGTGCCAGGTTGGTTTGAAGCAGGGGATGGGGCTACAGAATCACCAAGGTTGGAAAAGACCTTCAAGATCATCCAGTCCAACCATCCACCTATTCCCAATAGTGCTCACTAAATCATGTCCCTCAACACAAAATCCAAACGTTCCTACATCTGGGGAGGGAGAGGATCTATGGATAGATGGATTTAAGATTTGTGGGTGGGAGATGTAGGGCCTTGTATGTATGAATGGATATTGGGCTTGTAGATGGGAGATGTAGAACTTTGTGTGTATGGCTGGATGAAAGACTCATGGATGGGAAGTGTAAGACCTCATGTGTATGGATGGATATCAGGCTTGTAGGTGGGAAATGATGTATGTATGTGTCGGTGGGACCTTGTGTGTATGAATGGATGTCAGACTCATGGGTGGGAGGTGTGAGATCTCGTGTATAGACGGATGTCAGACTCGTGGGTGGGAGAAGTAAAGCTTCCTTATGATGGTAACAGACCAATAGTGCAGATCAGTTGCTGATGTACCTTAGGAGGCTGCTGTGCTCCGGATACGTTGTTCCAGCTCATGAACCCATGTGTCCTCAGTATGCTGTGGTATTAGTAGGCAGGGGCAAGTAATTCTCAAAACAGTCAATATGTTGCTGAATGATGCTGCAGAGTAGGGTAAGACACCTCTTCTGTGGTTATTGCACTTCAGTCATGATCTGGAGAAAGAAAATATCTGTGAAGATTGAAAAGGGAAACTCCAGGAGGGTGTATCCCCCTAGTGAGTGACACAGGCAGGCTGGTAACAGCAGACGAGGAGAAGGCTGAGGTTCTTAACAATTTTTTTTGCCTCGGTCTTCCCTGATAACTGCTCACCACACAGTCCTCAAACATTTGGTTTGGTAGGAGGGAATTGGGGAAGCAACATCCTTCCCACTGTAAGCAAAGACCTGAGGAACCTGAACTTCCACAATTCTGTGGGTTCTGATGAAATGCATCACACAGTCCTGCCTCTCCTATGAGGACAAGTGAGAGAGCTGGGGCTGTGCAGCCTGGAGAAGAAAAGGCTGCAAGGTGACCTGAGGGGGGCTTGTCAGTATCTGTGGGGAGCTACAGGAAAGAAGGGGACAGATTTCAGCAGGGTCTGTGCTGATAGAACAAAGGGAAATGGTTTCAAGCTTCAAGGGAGTAGATTTGCCCAGAGACATGGATGCTCCAGCCCTGGGGACTTTCAAGGCCAGGCTAGATCAGTCCCTGTGCAACCTGTTCCCTGTTCATTGCAGGGGAGTTGGACTAGATAGCCCTCAGAGGTCCCTTCCAACTCTAAGGATTCTATGATTTTAGAGGCTCTGCAGAGTTCAAAGGGAGAGAAGATATACTGCTAATTTCTTAGAGCTCTTTTTTAGGGAAGAGGGAAGTATCCTCGTCACGGAAGCAGAAATTTTTGCAGTGATGTACCACGTGCTTCTTGATGGTGCAGTGCGTTCAAGCTGCAGGATAAATGCAGCTGGGCAGTTGTGCAGTGTTTGCAAAACTTTGTCTACCATACATTGGGCACTGACAGCTATCAAGATCAGTTGTCAAATGATTTTCAGTGAAATTTATCAGTGATGGCAGTGACAGCTTCTGTCAAATACCTGGGCTACCAAATTGCATCTCATGAGTAACTGAGATGTATTAGTCATAGATTTATCACTCTTATAGTCTGTACTTTTTCCTAGAGGCACACGTCTGCTATAGTATTAAAAAAATAGAACAACTCATTAGTGTTGGCTAATTTTGGTGTCATTTGGGGTAGTTAGCATTTACAGCTGTAATTTCCTAATGTGTTTATGTGAAATAGCTGCCTTACATTTCAACAGCTGAAAAAGTGCTATTTAGATCAGTAGAATATCTCCAAATTTAGAGCATTTTGATGTTCATGACTTTATTTTTACAAACACACAGGGAGCTGTGACCTTGTCTGTCATTGCTGTGCATCCTCCAGAAAACTTGATATTGCATCAATTTCAAAAGTGATAAGGATTTAGATTGCCAAACATTCTTTTTCTTACCACATTTCCTTTGTAGATTCTAAGCATGTTGGGCTGAGGACTTTTCATTCCTTTTTTATGTACCACCTGCAGCAGGGTGTCCCAATCCATGGCTGGTGCTCCTATGTGTGCTCCACGCTCAGTATCACAGAATATTTCAGATTGGAGAAGACCACCAAGATCCACAAGCCCAACCCCAACCCACCCCACCATTCCCACTGCCCACGTCCCTTAGTGCCACATCCCCACAGTTCTGGAACACCTCCAGGTCTGGTGACCCCACCACCTCCCTGGGCAGCTGTGCCACTGCATCACTGCTCTTTATGAGAACAAATTTCTCCTAATATTCGAACTGAACGTGAGCTATGTTCTCTGGTTGAGGTCTGAACCCTCAGCCACAACCACATTTTGATGGCCAAGGTGGGTGAACAAGCTCTTCTTTGGAGCTTGCCACTGCATCATTGCTCTTTACAAGACAAATTTTTTCCTAATAGCCAGCCTGAATCAAATGAGAAATACAGTTGTATGCCCTCCCTATGGCTACACCTCCCAAAACAAGAGCTACTTCTGTGTCGTTTAGGTAAGCCTAGGGTTGGTTTAACTGGGAGATCTCCGTAGTTGGTGTGGCCTTGTGCCAGAGGCATATGACATTTGGATATGCTGGTGGATGATCCTGTGCCAGGGAATACCACTGCCATCCCACGGAGATCTAAGAGATATAAGAAAGCTTTGAATTGGGACCAAAAGATGTTATAGTGGGTGAGATAGTGAGATCAATGGAGCATAGAATCATAGAATCGCCAAGGTTGGAAAAGACCCACAAGATCACCCAGTCCAACCATCCTCTGATCACCAGCAGATGTGTGAGTGATCCAAAACTTGTTTAGAGCTTCAGTTTGTTTCCTTAGAGCTGCCAGAGCCAAATCCACTCCAGTCTCTGTATGAAGCAGATGGATGATCTTTATTATGTTTGTAAAAACCGAATACGATTTTAGGAATGTGTAATCCTCATCACAGCAGTGAGAGTCTCAACTTTACCCAGGGCAAAGTGCAGGAATGGGAGTTCTGCAAGGTTGCAATTGGAAGATACTTTTGGTCATTTTTTGCTCCTTGATTTTAGCAAGGAGCTGTTGTGTGGTGGAGAACTCTCGTGAAATGGCTGTCTTCCTTGAATGTTTGGTCTTAGTTTGGTATGAATTCCGGCTTGACTTCCCACTCTCTTTCTGACAAACTGCATACCTGTAAAATAGAAAAGGCATTGGACGAACAAGAGGCATTTATGTGCTTCTCAGAACGTGTTTGATGACTTTCACTAGGACTTTTTCGTGCCGTACATCTGGATCCCATTAGCTGTTCAAAATTGGGTTATTTTAAGCTTGTGACTGCACATAGTTGAAAGGGGGGGAGTGCTGTATTTTTAGTTCATCTTGACTGTAATTTCTTTCCAAATTAGTAAAGTTCAGCCTTTTCTTTCTGAATGTGTTGATTTCAAGGCAGAAAACCCCATGGAAACACATGCAAATCTTGAGCAGGAACTCTGGTTCTACTCTTTCAATTTATTTTCACGTTAGACTCTCCCAAGGCTAAACAAAAGCAGAGACAAAACCCCAGTAGAGTTCTTACAGTACAGTTCCTACAGCTGAGCTCCAGCCAGGAAGAGAGGTGAGTACTTGGTCTGTGTTCTGGGATGCATCTCATATTTGGTCTATGCTGCATTTGGGTCCTTTTAGAGGCAAAGAATGAGCGTCTCATACCTGGAGATCATACAGAAGAGTGCTTCTTTTGTGCCAAGCAATAAATCAGATTTACCCCGTCAGCACATTACAGATTGTGGATTCCTATTGGATGGAATGAATGATTGGGATCTGTGACCCATTCATAGGATGGCACTGATTGTTGCAGTGCTTCTAGACAGAGTCGTTGCTTCAGAATAGTTTGATTCCACTTACCAAAGAATTTCTTTTATTGCATGGTATGTTTGAAACTAATTTGCTCTGATCTATAAAAGAAGGAGGAGACATGCAGTAAGAGCCTGAATTTCCAGTTATCAGTGATGTGAATGGCTCAGAAGGCTGCAGCCCTCTGCTTACACCACTGCAGTACCAAGATGCAGGATCCTTCACTGGTTTTACACTACTAATACAGGAGGGATGTTCTGGTTGTGCTCATAACTCATGCAAATTGTCTTCTGCTCAGAATCATTTTGGTCTTCACAAAGTTCTGCAAACTTTAGCAAACGTTTTTTTTCTTCTGATTTGAGAGTATTTTGCCTGCCAAATTCTCTGACAGCTGCGGATGTATTTTTCCTGTATTTCTTGTGCATTTCCAGTAGTTTTGTTTCATTTTGTGGGCATGGTGGCAATGAGTTGGCAGTTGGACTGGATGATCTTAGTGTTCTTTTCCAACCTTAATGATTCTATGATTTTCTGCTGTTACATCATCAGCACTTCAGTCACGATATCCATGTGTTTGGTAAAGTCAGCTGCCAGGGTTGACCTTGAGCTGAGTGACCCTAAGGGTAATTTTCCTTTGGAGCCACAGAATCAAAGTGGTTGCATGATGTGAGGTAACTCGGTGTGCTTCAGTTTCTTCTGCTAAGCCTGAGGAAAGCATCCAGTTCTTTTGCAACATCAATTTAAGAAAATCTTCATCTTGATCTTGATTTAGGAATTACTTGAGTGCCAGCCAAGAAAGTATGATTTCTGTCATCATCCCCATTGTTTCCCTGTAAGATCTCCCTATGCTTTCCTCTTTCTTCCTTTCCAGCTCAGTGATTCTCCAGGTGTTTTCCTGCATAGACTTAAGCCATTGTGCTCTAATAGTGCAGTTCTGCACTTCACACAGTATCAAGGGAAGGTAAGGCAATAAATCAGAAAGTAAACTACTGCCTGAAGGAGCTGAGACTTGTGTAGTGCTGTTATAGAGAACTACTGAGCTTAAAGGGATGTTGCAGCCAAGCAGTTAATCTTGCTCTCCCAAAGCAGGATCAGCAACATCCATCTGTTTTCTTGTTTATTCGGCGTTAGTTGAGAAAGAGAAACATAGCTGGAGGATTATTACTAAATTTTCTTTTAGAAAAGGGAGCAGATGTATGCTGGAAGCCAGAGGGATTTCCCACCCAAACCATCCTATGGTTCTATGAGTTTGTAATTTCAAACAGGCAAATATCCTTCTAAATTCACACCCTGCAAAGTAAATAACTCGTCTAAGAGGAGATATCCAGGAAAAGGCAAAAGAAGAAGAAGTCTTCATCTTTCGATTCAATTCAAATGTCTTCACCTTTCTGCTGTTTTCACTTTTATGTGCTAATATCTGGCACTGGATGAGAAGTATGAGCCTTGATGGTGGTTGTTGGGTAACAGGATGGCCTGTTGACAGAGCTCAGTCTCTCTGCGTGGTGACAGCAGAGATCACGGTGTGCCCTAAGCACCATGGTGTCAGCAGGATCGTGGCATTCCTCCCACCAGTGCCTTTGGCAATGCTGGATAAGCAAATGGCATGGTATGGTGTCAGAACGGACACATCGTCAGATAACCCTTCTGTTGCACTGTCTGTAATCAGTGCATTCCTCTGTCCCAGGGCTTCAGGCAGAGTTCTCAGTACTGCCTGAGCTGGAACTCTACAAAGGGAAGACACAAGGCAGCATCAGGGTTGGACTTGGTGATCATAGAATCATAGAATGACCTGGGTTGAAAAGGGCCACAATGCTCATCTAGTTCCAACCCCCTGCTATGTGCAGGGTCACCAACCAGCAGACCAGGCTGCCCAGAGCCACATCCAGCCTGGCCTTGAATGCCTGCAGGGATGGGGCATCCACAACCTCCTTGGGCAACCCTGATCCTTATGGATCCCTTTCATCTCGGGTTATTCTAAGATTGATCAATATTTTAGGGTTTGCAAATCTTGAAGGAACCTGATACCTTGCAAAATGTCATCAGATCCTGCCAGAATGGAATTTCTTATTTAATTTGGTCTTCAGCACGATTAAACTTCTGTTGCAGCTTAGTTTCTCAGAATACTTTTGTGTCAATTACATTTAAAGTAAGAAGACAACAGTGTAAAGGAGCCTCTATTCCACAGATTGCAGCAGTAATTGACTGCAGATGTATCTTCTCCAGTATTCTTGCAGCTGGGACATGGGGCTGTGCTAGGTCCAATCTCAGTTTATCTAACAAATTGGGTTTCATGAGGTTTGGCTGACACATGTTCCACTTTGTCTCCTCTACTTTAATCTAAGAGAACTGTTAAAACTTCACCTGGCAAGCTCCTCTCCCAGCCAAATCAACAGCAGGAAGTCCTGAAACCTTGTGAATGAACCAGCTGGCCTAAAACCTAGGGCCAAGTGTGCAGAGTTATTAGTTTTGGAGCTCTCTGGGCTACGTATGCTTGGGTTTTACTGCTCTAAGGCAGAACTCTCCAGTACCTGTGGGATTTTTTGGCACTGCCATGCAGTCATGTCTCTGTCCTTGCCACCTGTTATCAAGGTGACATCTCCATCCCTTATCTCTCACTCCTTTTTGGGATGAGAAGAATCCCTATACACTGAAATTCCTTTTGGTCAGATCCTGTCCCCATCTTCCAGAATCTTCAGCTGATGAAGAGTATCTTTGGTTATGCAGAAACAATGCAGAGCAGCTCACGGAGTATTTTAACAGCAGTGCATTGCTCGGTTCATTGCTTTCCCAGGTGTCGCTTTGCATTCTGTAATTATTTCTGCAGCTTCCCTCCAAAAGTGCTCTTAGGATTTAATGGCATCAGGAGGTATAATCTTTGCTCCACATATTTTTCCAATTAAGAAAACCTGAAGTGAAGAGAGAACTCACTTCGCTTAACTTCTTTTTAAATCTAAAGGAAACAAGCTTAGCTCCTCAAGCGTTGTCCTGTGGGAGCCAGAATATTTCTCTGTACATGCACGTCTTTGCCTTATACCTGCTCTTGGCTGCATACTAAGTCCTTAAAGGTCTGTGAACGTTAGGAGAGTTTTCAGGTCCAAGGACCCAGGGGTGTATTTGGGGCCAATTTTTGTTGCTTTTTCCCTTAGCCCTTGCAGGGAGCCTCCAATTATCTTTATTTCATTTGCTGACTTTTTCAGCTTTCCCATGTCTTTTTCCGAGACCAGTGGGTAGAAACATACAGTTGGAAACATTTGTGTTCTGGGATACACAGAATGATGTCCTTTCTTTTATTTTCTAAGAATTTAACATTTTTTGCTCATCCTTTTCCATCACATTTTGCAGCTGTCTTTGCTTTTTGACCTGTGAATGAGCATGGAACTTGAGAACCACAGAGAGGTGGCACTGAGGGACGTGGTCATTGGGCATGGTGGGATGGGTTGGGGTTGGACTGGATGATCTTAGAGGTCTTTTCCAAACTGAATTGCTTCTAGGACTCCATCCCCATCCGTACCACTTCACTTTGGGGCCCACAGCTGAGTTGAAGCAGCCATGTCTTGCTCAGCTTTTGGAGCTCTCCTTTTGTTCTTGAGAAGCTGTTGTGGTTACAGCTGTCAATCTGCAGCCGTTGTAGCACCAAGGGCTTGTATGCACAAATTGCTGTAGTGTTTCTTTATGGCATGGGTTGAGTCCTCCTCCCAGGGCTGGATTTTAGCTTGCTCTGCCATCACTGGTTCTGAAAGATTTGTTTTCTTAGTTGCAAGACAGCATGAAAATTAAAATGTGGATTGAATATGAGAGTAGAGCAAAGGAGCCTATATTTGAGTTATTTTTCTGCTTCATGCAGAACCTTTAGTTTCTGCAGTGATGGGCTTTGGAGAGGATGTGGTTTGTGTTCCTGCTATTCAAATGTCTCAAAGCCAGTAAGTCAGCCTATTGCTGTGCATGGGTTTCAGATGTTAAACTGCATTTGTGTTTGCTTCATGCTGAGCAGTGTTGGTGGCCGTGAGCATGGTGCTTCCCCATGGGACTCTCACCTGGACATGAAGATGCTTAACTGGGTTTGTGTGTTTCAATCATGGTCCTTCCATGCAGAATATCCTTCATTTTTTTCAATTTCCATCACCATTTTCTTTGCTTTCCTGAATCCTGTCGCATTCTGTAATAAATCCTTTTGATGATGTGTGATCAACACTATGGCATGCAAGTGAGACAGCCAGTGTAAATATACAGTAAGAATGTTAGGTTCTAGGTTAGGTTCATCTATCCATCCTCACGCATTGCATCACCTCTCTGGCCATTGCCATGAACCCATCAGACATCAGATATCTTTTTCCTGAACTGATGAAATTCATTTAGATCACTACAGGTTCCATTTGTAGCTTCTAGTTTATCCCTAAGCATTAAAACTTCCTGCTTAGTATGTGATCTTGCAGAATTTTTGTTAATTTCTTGCCTGATTACCATTGAATTCTTTCCTTTCCAGCACCAGAGTAATGCCAGTTCTCTGGTTTTGAAACAAGTGTGCCAGGGGAGATTCAGGTTGAATATTAGGAACAATTTGTTCTCAGAAAGAGCAGTGATGCAGTGGCACAGCTGCCCAGGGAGGTGGTGGGGTCACCAAACCTGGAGGTGTTCCAGAACCGTGGGGATGTGGCAGTGAGGGATGTGGGCAGTGGGCATGGTGGGGTGGGGTTGGACTTGGGGATCTGAGAGGTCTTTTCCAACCTGAATGATTCTATGATAATTGTCTAATGATTTTCAGAACCCTTTGTCGTGGAGTACGTTGAAAATCTCTGGAAATGTGTGGGAACTTCCTTTCTCTGGTGGCACTGAGCAGAGTCACACTGCAGTAATCGTTAATGAAGAGTGTTATTATCTCTTGAGTCCTTTCTGCTACGAAAGGATTAGCTTAGCTGCATCTAATCTGCAGTTAATTGCTGCAGGAAGCAATAGTTTAAATAGTCAGCATGCAGGGCTGGTTATTCTTTATAGCAGGCATCATCCTTCTCCCTGGGCTCAAGCACTCTTCTGCACTTTGTTTTTTTTCTTGGTTGTTCAGCCTGGTACTACTATCTGTACTAATTCTTGTGCAGATGTATACCTGAATTTGCTAACTTTCTCTTTTTTCAGCCCGCTACTTCCATATCCAGTCAGTCTCCCAGCTTTAGAGTGCATTGCATAAGAAGCATCTCACTGATCTTCTTGCCTACACATACTTAGTGTCTGTTCTGTTACAGCCATCGTGCAATGCAAGGCATTCCAATTAATGTCATTATGCTTTTTTGGTCTCTTTTGTTGCACTGTTTCTCAGCAGCTGACCAGCTTCTTGTACCTTCAATGGCACTGATTTACCTGGCTTGTTTTACATGTGGTGGGTTAACATTGGCTGCTGGCCCACACAGTACAAATTTGCCAAGACAATGGAGGGAAAACCATGATTGTGAGATACTGATGCCACATGGGTTCCCTGGTTGGCCACATAGCATCTCCACTGCAGCCAGAGCAAAATCTTGAGTATCCTGTGCCAAATAGGTATATTTGAGCCACATTAGCAGCTGTGGTTTAATTGCCATCCCTGATTTGCTGGTTGTGAAGGGACTATCCAGAAGTCTCAGTCATGTGGAACGAGAAACTTTGCTTTAGGACTCCACATGGCTAGGACCAGATTTATTTAAGGTCTGTCTGGGATCGTTCAGTGACCATGTATGTTCATGTATTGGTATATCTTCTGTATTCTCACATATCTTTTTTAAAAAGGAACAAACAGTAGTCACAGTCCACTCTGTTTCCATGTCATTTATCCTCCAACTCTTGCTTGGCATGCAGATTTAATCTGATGAGAAGCTGCTATCAGGTAGGTGCCTGACCATAGGTCATCCCAGATGAAGACCATTGCCCGTGTCTGCATTTCCATTTAGATTTCTGTGGAACTTTTTCTCAAGCTACTTCCATGGTGAAAAAGAAATAGACGAGGGATGGAACATCTGAAGTCAGTTACAGGAACTGCATTTGGGTCTCCAAGGAGGACAGCTGCCTTGTTGATATACAAATAGGAAATCGAAATGATTCTTCTCTTACACAAAAAGTAACACTTGCTAGAGGTGCAATTTTCCTGAGCCTCATGAGATGATCTGAAGTGGTGAGACCTGGCTATTGCATTGCTGGCAAATGCAGAAAGATTGAATTTTCCATGTATTTTTTTCTTTCAGTGTCATCAAGACTGTCACAGACATCCTCCCCTCAGACAAGCTCCCAGTCACCTTCCATCCAGACAGGCAAAGTCATCTCCTCATCCCAGAAGCACAGCAAGAAGGCACTTAAACAGGTAAATGGCATAGTCTGGAACTCAGTTTGGGGATTGCTGCAGTAATTTGGTAGACCATCTTTCTAAGGGAAACTGCACTCTGCGGGGCAGAAAGTCAGGACTTCCTGCCTGTTTCATAAAACAGGGCTTTGCTAAATCATAGAATCATTCAGTTTGAAAAAGACTTCTGAGATCCCCAGGTCCAACCCCAACCCACCCCGCCATGCCCACTGCCCACGTCCCTCAGTGCCACATCCCTACAGTTCTGGAGCACCTCCAGGTTTGGTGACCCCACCACCTCCCTGGGCAGCTGTGCTACTGCATCACTGCTCTTTTGGAGAAGAAAAGTTTCCTAATATCCAACCTGAATCTCTTCTGCCACAACTTAAGGCCATCACCTCTTGTCCTAAAAATCATCTCTCTCTCTTAAAGGAGATTCAGAATAGTATCTTGCTTGAAAAAGCACCTGGAATTTTATCATTGTTATTTTAGAGAATAAATATGAGATACTGATTTTCATCCAGACTTTTTGACGAATGTGCTTAGCTCTCTACGGTCTGTTTTAGAAAAAGGAAGGTTTTTCTGAGTAAAGAATTAAATCCTTTAACTTATTCCCCTCATTAGGGGCATATTTTCCCTTCCAAGGAATTCTGTGGTCCAGTGTGTATTCATGGAGGTGACAAAGGGGAAGCAGAGCATGCTGGCTTTGCACGGCTCCTCTAGTGGGCGTTATGAGAGAAGGAGCAGGGCTGTGACAGGTAGTGGAACAGCTGCCCAGGGAGGTTGTGGATGCCCCGTCCCTGGAGGTGTTCAAAGCCAGATTAGATGGGGCCCTGGGCAGCCTGGTCTAGCATTAGGTGGAATGGTTGGTGGCCCTGCATGTGGCAGGGGGGTTGGAGATTCATGATCCTTGAGGTCCCTTCCAACCCTGGCAATTCTGTGATTCTGTGTGCTCGTATGTAGAACTTATTGCATGCTCTCAGTATGGAACAGATAACTGTACCTCACACAGTCTGGTTCTTTTAATGAAAAAATGCAGGATGAATTATTCCCTCGAGAATCTTATTTGCAGGTGTTTCCCCAACTGCATTGTTTAGTTTTCCGTGATCCTTAGAAAGGAAGTGCTTTAACAGGGTTAGACTTACTCCTTAGTCAAGCAAAAATCTGCAAGGAGTTATGAATCAAGCTGCAGAGGAGGTGCTAGTCGAGGGATTACAGAAGCTTGTCACAGACAGATGAAATCCTGATGTGTTCTGGATAGGATTTACCTTTTCTTAGCGTGTTTTCCCAGCTTTTCCCAGCTGAGAAACAACACTCAGGATGGTATTCAGCTCTTAGAGATGGCCATGGTGTTTGGAAAAGGATTTGCAGTGAGATAAGGATTCAATTAGAACATACTGTTGAGGAAAATATTGCAGGTGAAGATAAAGAAATGGAATAAACTGGAGCTTTGTTTCCAGCAGGAGTTAGATGGATGTCAAGCCTTTCTTTTTTCTAATTCTCATCTAATGGTTTCCCACTTTCCATCTCTGAATTCCCTCTGCTCCTCTTGCCACCAGCCTTCCCCACCTCTACATCTACCCCCTGCATCTCTGCTCTCTCCCCACGTTTCACCCCACCTTTCTTCTTGCAGTATTTACCTGTGGAGCATTCTTGTTCCAATGCTGACTCCTTGTGTACTGAAATATGTCAGACCTGGTGAGGTCCAGAATTTAGATGGTGTTCTCAGTTTCACTGTTCTCAGCCCTCTTGGGCTGGGGAAGAAAAGTCAGAAAGAAAGACAAATGGGGAAACACATGTTGGCCTTGACACGTAGCATACCTTGATCATACTGCACCATTCTGCAGCTGCCTATAACACCAAAAGCTGTTTCTGATGATCACTGTCTTCCATCACAGCAGCATTTCTCCTTGAATTTTCTTCCCAGAGTAGAGAGTGTATCAAGTTGTAGTGTACTGATAACTTCTGGGCATGCTGGAAAAAGGGTTTTGCTGAAGAGTGCTGTAACCATTCAACCATTCTCACCCACCTGCCGAAAACTCACTGTGGCTTTGGATCAAATGAAGAACACTGCCTGCCCAATCCATTGCTTAATTTTAGTTCCAATGGAATTCTGCCATTTTGTCCATCTATCACATCAGCCACCTCTTCCTAAACACAATTCCTGCTGTAGACAGGAAAAATTGTGAAAATTAGGTAGAATGATCAAGCATCAATAGCCAGAGGGAGACAAAGGCCTTATGAGTATACTGGAAAAAAACATAATTTTTATTTCCCTCATAATCCTAAAGAAAGCTTTCATATTTTTAATTATACCCAGATTATTTGCTAGTGTGCAGTCGAGTAGACAGCTGGCTGGATTCAGTGCTGGGTAATTATAACATCACTGGAGGGAAGAGAGAGCAGATTTTCTAAGTGAGGATGTTTAACCCTTGAACACCATATTGCTGCATAAGCCACTTGTTCCTTACAGTCTTTTGGAAGAATTGTGAGTTGGAGATTTGCATTACTGCGATCTAAATTGACGGAGGCATGTCAGTACTCATCCTGGTAGAATGATGAAACACTCCCAGGGAGAATCCTCCTTCATGGTAGTGATTGTGTGGTGATACAGAAAAAAAGGCTTTCAGATTCTGAAATTCATAATCCAGATTCAGAAAGATGGGCAGTTTCTCACCCTTGGCTGGAAAATGTAGATGCTGCCCCAGTTCTTTTCTCTGCTCCTCTCCAGTTCACTGACCTCATCTCTTCCTCACACAGCTCAAGCAGCCATCCCAAAGCCATCAGAATTCAGATCTCGTTGGAGTTTTCAGAGATTAGGAGCCACACCCTCTCTATTAATATTGCTTATGCTGTTGGCCTTCATCTTAATCCATTTTTGTTACCTAATGTTGCTACACACACATGGAAGGAGTAAGGCCAGGAGCTGAGCTGTGCTGCACCCTACAGAAGCTCTTGGGTTGGTAAATCAAACACCCACAGAATCATGGAATCATTCAGGTTGGAAAAGACCTCTGAGATCCACAAGCCAAAACCCAACCCACCCCACCATGCCCACTGTCCTGTCCCTCAGAATCCCCACAGTTCTGGAACACCTCCAGGTTTGGTGACCCCACCACCTCCCTGGGCAGCTGTGCCACTGCAGCACCTCTCTTTACGAGATGATATTTTTCCTAATATCCAGTCTGAATGTGGGCTATGTTCTCTGGCTGAGGTCTGAACCCACAGTCACAACCATATTTTGATGGCCAAGGAGGGTGAACAAGCTCTTTTTTGCAAGGCTTCAGAGCTGGCTGGAACCTGAGCAGAGAATTAACACCCAGCAGTCACCCCTGATGTGTGTGCTGGAGATCTGCCCTGCAGGGAAGGCAGGCAGCGACCTGCACACCTGTGATGAAAAGACAGTCTGTGGATGAGGAGAGAACAGGTTGTTGTAGTCCTTGCCTGCATCAAGGCTGTTCTCGAGCTGTCCCACACCATCCAATGTGCAAGTTCAGATGCTGCAGTCTCAATGACTAGACCATTACATGGGAATTGAATTTGTATTGAATATCTCCCTATCTTTTTTTTTTTCAAGCTTCTGACCTCAATAACAGGAGATTAATTGTGCATAGCAGGGAATGTTTACTCCTCCCAATTTTCAATTTGGTTGTTTTTCAGTTTCACTGATTTTTTTTTTTTTTTTTGCCCAGCAGTGCAAGTGACTATTTAGGAACTACTTAATAGATAGAGAAATAGGAATCTGCCATGTCACTTGGTTTTTTGTATCCTCCTGTTGTCAGTCTTCTTCAAGTGGTGCCTTTCCAAACTGAGGGTCTGTCTTCCATTTTCCTCATGTGACAGATTCTGGGGGCTCCTGGGTATTTATATTCCCTCTCCTGCTTATACCTGTATTTTATTATGATTGTATAAGATAGTGATGTTGTCTCGTTAACAGCCCCACTCATTAGTATGTATGCAGCATATTGTTTTCTCTCACTTCCTATTCCTAAATTCTGGTGTGTGCTTTATCTGTTGGAATGTGTTCTGTTTAGTTTTGAGTTCATTTTTTGAAAGCATACACTTTGGTTTGAGTAGCAGCTGCAGTTTAACCAAATTGCCTTCTTACTTCCTTATCACAGCCACTGGTGCTTTTTTGGCAAAGCTGTAGTTGTCTTAACAGCCTTTATTGTAGCAAAGGATTCTAGTGTTCTATTCCTTATTACTTTCCTAATTAAAAAAAAAAATCTTTCCTAATGGATGTTGTCTCTGTTGAATGTTTTTATTAAGTTGCTACTTGCTTCTCCAGGAGGTGAAAATGAATTACATTATGGAAGTTATACTTTGAAGTTAGTTAGGTAATTACCACTTGAATCAGCTCCAGATTTGGAATTCCTTCCTCTAGAGATATCTTTTTTTAATGTAACAACACAACCTAGGACATTCTGCAACCATTAGCTTTTGGCTGTAGCTGCAAAGGTAGGCAATGTGTGTACCTGCAGTGCTGTATTTAAATAGACAGCATCGGTGTCCCATGCAGAATGAATGAAAGCTTTTTATATGCTCACTGTTAGAATCCAGCTGTCATCTGCTGTAAGTCAAGATGCTTGGACTATGTATTAATGATTTCTGAGAGTATTTTGAATTTCCTCTTCCCCAGGCCTTGAAACAGCAGCAGCAGAAGCAGCAGCAGCAGCAATGCAGAGCAGGCATGCCGGTGTCCTCTAATCAGCACGTCCTGCTGAAGGCTGTCAAGGCAGCCAGTGCCTCCACACCTACAAAACCTGGTACGTGGCAGCAACACTCCTGTCCTGCTCATTGTTATTGTCACTGTCATTGTAACTTGCTTTCTCTTTCTCTTAGGGGAGGAAAGAATGAAGTCCTCTTTTCAAGTGGTTTTGTTTCTGAAATATTTTAGTTCCTTTCTCCCTGACTTGGACTTTATTAGGAGTGCATTCTGTTAAGAACAGATCTTGAATGGTTTTACTGTGCCATCATCCTGTTCAACATCTTCTTTCTGTGACAAATGTCATTCCCCTTAGTTGCATATGCACTGTAGTCAGGTCCTTCTCATGGCTAAGCAAATTAGGCAGAGTTTCTTTTAGTATTCATTTCTTTCCAGACTGCCTTTTCATTCTGTAGTGTGGCTTTCATGTCATGTTCCAAAGATGTATGTTTTTACCTGAAAGATTCTGAAGTGCTTTCCTGAAATTACACTACATTCGAAATGAGTGCGATCACAGAATCATCACAGAATGGCTTAGATTGGAAGGGACCTTAAAGATCATCCAGTTGCAACCCTCTTGCCATGAGCAGGGTTGCTCTTCTCTTTCTTGTTCAGCAGTATGTTTGCTTCCTTACCAGCAGCAGGTTTTCACTGCTCATCACAAGTTCTATGTGGTTACTTCTGGCCAGTTATATTTAAGTTCTTCTCATCAGAACTGCATTCCAGGATGGTTCTGTAGGCATAATTTAAGTTGTTAAGATGCAGCAAATTGCTTCTGTATTTTTATTGCATGGTTTATACCAAGCCCAAGGTGCTGCAGGGCCTGGGGCAGATGTTTCTTTCTCAGTTGGAAGAGTCCTGCTGTCCATCTTACTCCTTCTATAAACTTTGTGACGTAGAGAATTAAAACCCTACAGCACATTCAGGGTGTGGATCCATTCTGAATTTGTATGGTGTCATGGTATTCTAAACTTTGTTCCTTTGCTAACCATCCCTAGCATGTGCTTTATCTTTTTTTGACCTGGCCAAGAGCAGGCATTTTCCTAGAACTGTTAAAGTTCCAAGACTCTTTCCTGACTTATTTTCTATTTTAGGGCCAAACACTGGATGTGTAAGGTTAGGAGAGTTGTTCTTTTTGTACATCACTTCTGTTTCTGTGCAGTGAATCACATCTGTTCTTCTGTCACTCAGTTATCCATTGGCATGAAGTCCTTCTGCAGCAACAATGGGGGACTGAAATCTCTACCAAAAAGCAAAGATCTTCTCTGGTTCAGTCCTGCTGATTCTGATCCTGCAGCACGTATTCAGGTCCTGTCTGAAGTCCCAGCACTTAGCCCCACTCTTAACCCCACAGTTTACCCATTATTATGAGTAAAATGCTGTGCTTTCTTTCAAACTCAAACACTTCCATGAGTGGGAAATTCCCTCCTTCTTAATATTGACTCTGTTTTTCCATCGTTAAGCCTTGATTTACATGGCTGACCTTCATTCATCTCAGAAAGATGATGACCATGAAAATGGAACCACTGAGAAAAACACAGCAAGAGTGCTCACTGTAAAAGGTTTCTGTCACAGATGAAGCAAGTGAGACTGGCAGCCATGAATCATAGGTTCCAATTCAGGTTGGAAAAGACCTCTCAGATCCTCAAGTCCAACCACAACCCACCCCACATGCCCACTGCCCACATCCCTCAGTGCCACATCCCCACGGTTCTGGAACACCTCCAGGGATGGTGACCCCACCACCACTCTGAGCAGCCTGTCCCAATGCCTGACCACTGTTTCAAAGAAATTTTTCCTGATATCCAACCTGAACCTTCCCTGGTGCAACTTGACGCATCACTTTGCATTCTATTACTAGTTAACTGAGAGAATGGCTGCCCAAAAAATGAGAGAGAAAATACACAAAAGACCACAGCAAAATTACATTTCCAATCTCAAACGCTCAGCTGTTTCTAGTCTTCTTAAAATTAACTTTTTGCCCTTCTTACAGCCATGGAAATGCCCAACACCACCACTTAGTTTACAAGTATGGAAGTAGCCAGAGAGAACTGCATAGCAGTAATACAGTAAAGTAGCAGTAGTCACATGAACATTTTGCTGTTTGTTGCTGGATTATCTTGTGTAATTCTATGAACTATGCTGCAGTTCACTGGTCATGTTAAAAATTCCACAGCCATCAGAAACTGGCACTAAGAGTACCCCTGAGAGCTCATCTTGTCCACATCCTTTCCTCAGGGCAGGATCTGCTGTGCTGTCCTGACAGATGCTTTCTTCACTCTGTTCTCAGAGACACTGTTGCAAAGGCCAGAAACCCCCAGCAAGTCTTGACCTTCCTTTGTTAACTTTGTTAAATTGTTTTTATCAGTCTTCAATCAAAATTTTTCCTTGGTTTGGTTTAAAACCAAGATTTCCTTCCTGTCCACTGTGGAAATAGAAGGTTATTTGATCGTTTGGTTATTTGATATCTTCTCTCTACAGCCTTTCACATAACTGGAAATGTTGTCTCATCTCTTGCTCATTTTCTTTAGTATAAAGTTCTTCCTGTGTTTTAGAGTGTTTGTTTATTTTCCCTTTCCAAATAGCCCTAAAGAAATCCAAACCAAAACTAGACCAATCTGTCCTGGCTTGCTGGTTATATACTGCTGGAATGTTTCTTAAACATCTGTTCAGACATATGCAAGGTTGCAGCCATGTGCTGTACATCCATTTGAAAGAAATGGTCATACTTATCAGCTGTGCTTCATGCATCATTTAAAGGCAGAGTAAGTGATGTGGGTATTGAATAGTTGATGATGTTTTCTGTTGTTCTCAGGCAGCTCTGTAGTTCAGACCCTTTCTAAAAGGTTCAGGGAAAACCATTAGTCTTGTGTTTGTTCTAAGCTGTGGTCCTGCTCGTGCAGCCTGGGATGCAGTTACCTTTGGTTGGCATGGTGGTGATGGGTTCATGGTTAGACTTGATCTTAGAGGTCTTTTCCAACCTCAGTGTTTGTTTCAGTGATTCTGTCAAGCATTTCTCCCCAAGTCTCACCAGCCAGCCAGCTACAGTTCTGTCATTCTGTGATTTTTCCCTTCCATTTGTCCACCCATCCAAACCTAATGTCTCAGCTTGCCTGCAGCATTTCAGGACACAATGTCAAATGTCTTGCTGAAATTGAGGTAATTGGCACCCACCTGTCTTCTCTCGTCCACAAACCCAGTCATTTGATGGCAGAAGGTAATCAAGCTATTCAGGCATGATTTACCCCTGCTAAATCCACTGCTGACTGCTTCCATCTCCTTCGTGTGCACAGAAATGTGCTCCAGTGTGGCATTCACAGGGACGAATTCACAGTGACTGGCCTATATTTTCTCAGTTTGTATTTTTCACCCTTTTTGACCTTTGTGGGTGCAACATTAGCTTTGGAGTTAAGGATTAAACTCATTTCACACATTGTCTCAAGAAAATCACAGAAAAACTAGGTTTGGAAAAGCCCTCTCAGGTCCACATATCCCTCAGTGCCACATCCCCACGGTTCTGGAATACCTTCAGGTTTGCTGACCCCACCACCTCCCTGGGCAGCTGTGCCACTGCATCACTGCTCCTTATGAGCAGGAATTGTTCCTAATACCCAACCTGAACCTCCTTGACTGATGTATTTCCCAGCTTTTGCTGTAGTCCCTCTATAATTGGACTTGTTTAGTAGAAACAGTGTACATTCATGCACCCCCCAATTAAGCTCTTAAATGGAGACATGTTGTTATCTGTAAACCTAAAGAGAGGAGGGAAGACCTGGTTGTGTTCTTAACTCATCTCACTTAGAAAGAGAAAAGAGAGGCAGGCAGGGAGAATCTGGGGAAGAAATCCTTCCCACCAGCAGAATATAGTAGTGCTGTGCAAAAAGGAATGTGGGTGGCACTGCTTTGTAAGGCAAAATCATCATGGTGAAATCACCAGCTAAGTAGTGACTTTGGGGGAGGACATGAAAATATCTGAGTATTTGAAAGGGGAGGAGGAATTACTGAGGTTGGTTTAAAATAATAACTTTTAGAATAAAAGGTAAAAAATTAGAAAGTACACATAAGGTATGAAAAGATTTTTTGTGACAGTGAACTCTGGTAGAAATTAAAGCTGCATCTGAAAGGACATTTTAACAAGATCATTACTGGGCTGAATATAAATGGGACTAGCAGGAAAATAGACTCAAACCATAACTGAAATGGGTGTCCATCTCTTTATTTTGTCTTTGTTTTGTGATAATGAGAGAGCTACAGAGGGCTGTTCTGCTCTCAGCCTTCTGGGAAATAAGTGCTACAAGAATAAAGGAGTGTAAATATCATAGAAGTGCTTGTCCCAGAGCTGCTGGGATTGCAGTGAGCGTGTTAAAGAATCTTTATTTCAGTCCAAACAGATGTCTTGTATAATATTTCTTTGTATATCCCTGTGTTGAACTGTTTCAATTTCCTGTGCAGCTTGGGTAGGAAAGCAGTCCGATGGACACTCAAACAGCTCTCAGAACTCCACCTCCAGTTCCTCTGCCTCTGTTAAGCTTGAAAACGCCTTGCCAGGGCTGGGGAAGAAACCATTCCAGAGATCTGACAGGCTCCACGCAAGTAAGACATTTATTTTTTCTGATTACGGAGATTTAGTTGTTGTGATGACAGAACAAAAGGCAGAATAGCAGCGTTGACTAAAACATGCGATTAATTCCATTCCTGCAGTGATTTGTGGAAGGCACTTCCAGTATTCTGAGTGAACTAAGAGAAATAATTCAAACCTTTCGTGTTCAAATAAGCCTTTGCTCATTTTGTAGCATCAAGGGTTTCTACCTGTGAATTTGGAGCTCAGTTTGAGAAGCAAAGAAGGATTTGCATTATTTTGAAGGCTTTTCATATGTACTTAAGACACTATGGTAACATACAAAGAGGAAAAAATATTCCTTCCCAGATCCTTCAGGCTTCAGTGTTACTTAGCTTCCTTCCCATTCATCTTTCTCAACTATCCTCAACTTTTGTAGTTTCTTTTGCATATACCAAGGATGGGATTGACCTTGGTTAACACTGCTCCATCCATGCTAATCATCCCAGATTTCCTTTCTCACAGGTGAAGAACAGGCACTTTGAGGGCGTGTTTCATTTGCCCTCCATTAGATTCTGTCTTACTGCAGGATGATTTGTGCCCTGAAGATCCGACTTAGGGAAGCCTAGGAAGCTAGCTGAAGTGCCAGTCTCTGCATGTTAGACATCTTTGTAGATTTGGTGGAATAAAATAGAGTGCTGTCATGTGAGTGGCACCTTGACCTGCCTATAGAAGTCACAAGGAAAGGAGGACACAGTGTTCTCATTACATACTGGACCAGAATCCCATCATTTGAGAACTGTTCACCCACAAATCCTCTGAGGCTTCTCTCTTTCCCCGTTCCTTCTCCCACACCACCACCTCAAGGCTCAGACCCATTTACAGAGCCACATGAGATAAGGTTGCTTTTACAGTTATTACCTTGGCCGTTTAAAAAGGATTGTGATCCACTGATGTGGAAGAATTTCCATGTTCTCAAGTTCATACAAATGAAATACTGGAAAAAAAAACATAAGGCAGAGGAATGCTCTGGTGCCATTTCTGTATATGAACTCTCAATCAGATGGGAACCACGCAGCCAGGTTGAGATGCTGCTCTCCAGCTCAGCTTCGGCTCACTCTGTAATCAGGAAACTGCAACTCTGATAAATCACAAACCTGCATTTCCTGAGGGAGTCGTGTACGTGATAGAAATGCTTTCTTTGCTTTTATTTTCTGAGTTTGCAGCTGGCTGTAGCATAAGAGTTAATGCTAAATATGTTGGCTTTCAAACGCAGAAAAGGAAAGAGGATTGCTCGTTTTTGCTGCTTTGTCCAGGCTTGTGGTTTCAACACAAGCAGAATGAGCTGCTTTTAGTGAGAGTAAAGCGGGAAAGTCCAAGAAGAAATCCCTAAGAACAATGTGACCTTAACTGGAGGCTTAAAATAGAAAACTGGTGTGGTGCAGAAAAAAGCTTGTGCAGAAACCCTTCTGAAAAATAGTTCTTGCCAGCTCCCAGATAGACACCCAGGCTTCCTAGGAAATCCAGATGAACTGACCCAGGGTATGATGCAGTAGGAAGAATTCAGTGACAGAAATGACCTCCCACATTTTGTTTTTAACTATATGTATAACCTTTTGCAAAGGTAAATGGTGTATTTCAAATTAAGGTTTGAAGTGGACCTCTGAAGTGCTCTTTGGGAGCCTTAATCCTCTCATAGATAAGATGCTACTCTGTTCTCTCTGGTTCTTTGCAGGGCAGCTGAAGAGAACAAAGTGCGCTGAAATTGACGTGGAAACTCCCGACTCCATCCTGGTGAACACCAACCTGAGGGCACTGATCAACAAGCACACGTTCTCTGTTCTGCCCACAGAGTGCCAGCAGCGCCTGCTGCTGCTGCTGCCAGAGGTGGACAGGCAGGTGAGTCGTGGTTTGGGGGCAGAGAAAAGGCTCTTGGTGTCAGTAGGGAGTAAATCTGATGAGACACAAAATCATAGAATCATAGAACGGCCTGGGTTGAAAAGGACCACAATGACCATCTGATTTCAACCTCCTGCTATGTGCAGGGTCACCAACCAGCAGTCCAGGCTGCCCAGAGCCACATCCAGCCTGGCTTTGAATGCCTCCAGAGATCATCCAGACATCCAAGTACTACATTAATCTCTAATGGAGTAGACTTTTTTTATTCTGTGTACCGTGCAAAATATTAGAAAATTCTTCTATGTTTCCTTTGGGTATTTGTTGCTACCAGATAAAAGAATTCAAGTTTGATAAATCAGTGACTTAGTTCCATCCAGTCAATGCTATGTTCCCAGCTATAGCGAGGGAAGTGTTTTGTGGTGCATCAGACTCCATGAGGAGCAAGGTGGTCTCAACATTTTCCTCTCCTATCCTCTCCCAGACCCTTTGGTACAGGATTAACCCTGCAGTTTTCTGGACAAGTGCCTTCCCAATACCTAAACAGACACTGGAATTCAGTTCCATCTTCTTCTGTTTCTCGTTATCTCGTATCTGTTAAGGCACCAGGCACACAACAGGAGCCAGCTATGGAGGCAGTTTGTTTTTTGCTGATGATGTGCTCAACACCTCTGTGTGTTTGAGGAAAAGGGCTTGAAAAGCCAGAAAAGTACTTGGTGGGAAGGAATGGGATCCACATCAGGTGGATCTGATGAATTCCATCCTGAGGGATACAAAACAACCTGCTTGAAGCAGTCTTAACATCACAGCAGTTTTCTTCAGCAGCCAGTGGATCCAGGGATGATAGAGATAAGACCAAAGGGATAAGACCCTTGCTTGTAAAAGGAGGAAAATACAGTGAGTTCAGGGAGTGAAGTTCAGTCTGTTTGTGCTGAGTACCAGAAAGGTTAGAGCTTGAACAAGGATACTTCCTTTTGCCTTCATCATATGATGTGTTGATCATCAGCATTCCTACCTCAATGGGCCTGGGAGCTTCCAAGCAACATGGGATTCTGCACCGTGCTTCCATGGGATTCTGCACTGTCCTTCCACTTCTGTTGTAGGGATGTTCATTCAGATGTATTCACATACAGCTTAGAGCAATCCTGAACATCCTGCAGACACCAAGGGTGGCTTTGGGACATCCTGTATCAGATCTGAGAGTCCCTTGAAGATATTTTACTGTGTCTGTTCAGATTAGTGCTACGTGCCAATTCGCACTCACCTCAGTCACTCCCAAGGGGTCTGCATCTCAGCTGTAGTTATTCCAGGTTCCTATAGAAAGTGGAAATCCAGTTGGTACAGTCAGCAGCATGCAGCCAAACCAGCTGCTTCACAACGAAGCCTTTTTGTTTGTGCTGCTCTTCTGCAGCTCACGGAGCATTGATAATGCATATGGGTCACACAGCTGCACTGAGGTCTGCTTTGCAGAGGGTGCTGTCTTGAGCAGATCCATTAGGAGTTAGGAAGAGTTGTAATGTTGTGTCATAAATTCTAATCTTCAATCAGACTCGTCAGGGGCTTGTTAGTTCAATAAATAATTGGAGGACTTGCTTTTTAAGTCTTGTTGCCTTTGCAGTAGTGAGGTATGTGTCAAAGTACGATGTGATGGAGTTTGCAGCTGGAATTTACTGGCAAGAAGCTCACAGCAGATGGCAGGACAATTCTGTCCCAACTTTTAAGTTTAATTATCCTTAAATTCAATTAGAATTTGACTGAGAACAAATTTTGATTATCTAAATAATGCTGCTTAGCTTCTGAAAGGGCTCATTTTGCATTTCACTGTAGTAAATCTCCCACCCCACAGTGACGCACTCCATAGCAATGTCAGACTCTCCTGTAGTAAACAGAAGAGGTGAAGACATTGGATGTGCCAAATGCAGAAGGTCCCCTCTCTGTTGTGTTTGTGTGGAAGTGGCTTAGTGCCTCTCTCAAAGTGGGCACTTACTGAGACATAGCCCAGGCCTGTGCCCCCACATAAGGTATGGGCAGCACCATATGTGCAGCAGAGGATCATCTTTGGAGTTCCACTCTTTGGCTGATCAATATTGATTTGGATTGGAAAAGGAATCTCTCCTTCTGTACATCTCTGTAGTGGTTCTGCAGCTGCAAATTACTGAATGTGTCTTTTTGTGTTTCTAACAGAAAAGAATTTATTATTATTACTATTTATAAATAAACACATTTATTTCTGTGTGCTGATCATTTCCCACCGTGCTGTGTTCCACTCTTAGCCTTATGCTTTTGCATTTATGTCCTACACTGTAATTTGACCATCCTATTTGGTTAACTGTATTTTGAAGACCGAATGAGTTTAGAGCTTCACTTGTCCCTGTTTTTCCAGAGGCAGCTATGATTATGTTTATAGGCATTTCAGAGTTACTTTAACCTGACAACTTTTATATCCCTGCTTTTCCCAGAAGGCAGCAGAGCTTTTGCTCTGGACAGCGATTCAAGGCAATGTCTTGCATTAATTTTGCAGGGCAGAATGCATTTGAAGAAGCTATTCATGGGCTGTGCTGTCCTGTTTCCTTGCACTTCTCCTTGCCACCTGTATCTTGCGCTGTTTGTGCGTGTTTGTGCAGCAGCAGAGCTGGATAGGGTTGGGCTGAAGCAAAGAAGAGGAAAATTTATCACAATCTCCTGGATCCCGGACTTTGTTTCTTTTCTTCTGAACGAAATAAAGGCCGATTGTAGAGAGATTTGTGGCAACATTGCAATCTTGCTCTGTTTTCAGACAACACAACACGTGACATTTGCCTTTTCAGCTAATTATCACTGTTTGCTTTGTGATGTATTCCAGGTTGGGGCAGATGGTTTGATGAAGCTGAGTGGTTCAGCGTTGAACAATGAGTTCTTCACTTCAGCTGCTCAGGGCTGGAAGGAGAGGTTGTCAGAAGGTAAGACTTCCCATAGCAAAGAAGGAAAGTGTTACAAGGCTTTTAAGCTCACCAATGTTTTGGGAAATGTGTAAAATAAATTTGACAGAGAAACTGAAAGGCTGGATAAGTTCCTACGTTTAAGACAGCTGTAGGCAATGTAGCCCATAAGAGCGAGTGCAAGCCTAGATGTATTTCCCTTCAGTGGGGAAATACTGGTGGTTGGTTTATGGTTGGACTAGATGATCTTTGGAGGTCTTTTCTAGCCTTGGTGATTCTGTGATCTTATGAACTGCAGGACACAGTAAGGACTGCAGTAAGAAGTCGTCTTCTGAACTTTATGCGTGGAAAAATGAACAAGTATGTGGAAGAAATGGCAAAAGAATGAAAAACGTTTTTTAAAATGTTGATGAAATGACAGTAGAGTTTTGTTATTATCTAGCCAAATAGAGCTCAGTAGAGAAGGTAAATTATATTCCCAGTTAATGCACTTTATCATCAGTGAAGTGATCTTGTCATATCTGGTACTGTCAGTCCTCCAAGACGTTGTTCTTTACATACCATAAAGATAGCCAAGTACAGATACGTAGGATGCCTGCACCTTCAACAAACATTTGCATCTCAAACTCAGAGGTGCTGAATTCTTTAATTTAATCGAGCTATATCATCACAAGTGCACTCACTCCTTGGCAGGGACTGTTTCCTCTACAGAGCTCAGCCACACAGCCTCTCATCAGCGTTTTTATGAAGGCAGCAGCACCAGCCATGACTCAAGAAGGGAATGCCATTTACTCATGTCCAGACAATGGATTCTTAGGAGGTTTTTCCATAGAAAATGCATCCTATTCTGTATCATCATTTATGTTTTGTGGGTGTATCTATGACAGTAAGCAGGCAAGGAACGGAATTCAGCTGTCTGTACTTCGTAATTGTTGGAACCGTCTGTAATTTTGGCCCTCATCCTTTGGTGTTTTCCCTTTAAAGCTTAACTGAAGACTTTTCATCTATTCATGACTCCACATCTAAAGGGTACAACAGTGTCCAATCACCAGATTATAAACACTACAGCTGTAGAACCTTCTGTGCTGATAAAGCTTGCAGCAGTCGAGCTGAAGTCTGGAGGTGTCCACTGCCATTCTCACTAAGCAGCATATCACTGCTCAGGTCTCAAAGCTTGATGCCACTGCAGGCAGAACAGGCCTGTAGGTTTTCTTTGGCTGCATCTAATGCACTCAGGCCCTCAACTGTGAATGTATAGTCAGACATCATTACTGTAGATAGAAGCAGCACAAGCTGCCAGATTGACATCAGTACCTGAGGAGAGATACAGGTCAGTGGTCTTTCTAAGCTGAGGTCAGAAGCTTAGGATATCTTCATACAGCAGCATTTGTTTGTAGAGGAGGTTCGGGTTGGATATGAAGAACAACGTCTCCAAAAGAGCAGTGATGCAGTGGCACAGCTGCCCAGGGAGGTGATGGGGTCACCGTCCCTGGAGGCATTCCAGAACTGTGGGGATGTGGCACTGAGGGCAGTGGGCATGGTGGGGTGGGTCAGCAGTTGGATTTGATGATCTTGGACAACTTTTCCAACCTTCATGATTCTAAGATTCTGCAAGGCATAAAGTGGTATAGAAATGACAGAAATAGTTTGTCACCATGGGTAAAAATTTTCAGAACCATCAAATGATTTCGGAGCAGATGGGCTGCGTTTCAGGGAGCTGAGGGAACTTCCAGTGCCTGAGAGGCCCCTGCCCACCATCCTGAAAAGGAAGTGAAGACTGGCAGAAATTTCCCGCAACTAAGAAAGGCAAATGTTGCACTCACCTTCAAAAAGCACAAAAAAGGTCATTTGAGAAAATGCAAATCTGGTCAGTCTCAGTTTCATCGTGGTGCAAGCCTTCTTGTAGGACATTTCTGGGTGTGTGAAGGAGAAGGTGATTGGGAACACTCAGCAAGGATTCATTTCTTGCCTGCATGGCTTGACTGCCTAAAAACCCCTGAATTTGTGAATAAGCAGAGATCAGTAGGTGTCATTCACATCAACATAAGCAAAGCTTTTTGGCACAGCTGCCCAGGGAGAATCAACATTTCTGGAGGTGTTCCAGAACCGTGGGGATGTGGCTCTGACAGGCAGTGGGCATGGTGGGGTGGGTTGAGCTTGGGCTTGGGAATCTTAGAGGTCTTTTCAAACCCGAGTGATTCCCTGATTCTGCATCTGTCTCCCACAGTATTCTTGTATCCAGCCTTTGACATTAGGGTGTAGGTGACTTCATAGCCACCTGAGAGAGCAGCTTATGGTGTGTTCTGCCTCGTAATTCACACCTGGATGCTGGTAGCACATGGAGCACACGGATTCGTCTCAGCACTCCACACACTTAGGGAAGTTTGCAGAGGACACCAGATAGTGGGCACCAGTTGATGTGCTTGAGGGCAGTTGCCATCCAGAAGAATCCAGCAAGGAGCAGGCAGCAGAGGAACACCTTGCAGCTCAGGAGAAGTGTAGGGCTGCACTGTCGAAAGCTGTGGAGGGCTTCTGTGAGACAGGACTGTCTTCTGCAAGCATGAGGGCTCCTGTGGTCATCCTAATTCACTTTATCTATAGCTTGTTTTGCACATGACCCCTATTGCATTTTGCAGGTGAGTTCACACCAGAAATGCAGCTAAGAATACGTCAAGAAATAGAAAAGGAAAAGAAGGTTGAGCTGTGGAAGGAACATTTTTTTGAAAGCTACTACGGCCAAAGGTAAGGACCTTCAGCATCTTTTTTACCCCCACCACTGCCTCTCAGGACACACTTATTCCTGTGGATTTCATGTGCTGTCCACCAGTAGACATTACCTTTTATCAAATCTCAACAAGATCTCGCTTCATTAGATTCCCAACTTGTTCATTTCTTGTGTAAATAAGGGTGGATGAACAGGACAGGCAGTGTTGGTTCTAAGCAAAGGGTACATCAGTGGTTCTGCAGCTGGCCATGTTCTTCTGGAAAAATAGGGGGATGCTTTTCAGGAACCCGGAGTCCCTTTCAGCAAATGTCACCATGTAAGCTGACGTCAGATGCAAGCTGTGTGAGGCATTTTGCATATGGCAGAGATAGGCCTGCAGGGACAAGGAAAGGAAATGTTTACTGTTGGCCAAATTCTTTTGGTTTGCAGCTTGGAAAATGAGTATCTGGGCAGAGGATTAGATCTAATGCGTGCTCCACGTATTTTGTTTAGTTGGTTTTAAACATTGCTATTAAGTTCTGTTTCACTTGGAAGCACTAACAGTAGTGAAGGATTTCAAAGATCATGGCATAAAATCAGTAAAAGTTACATTTACTTTGGGTATGGTATTTAGACAGCCCTCTTTGTTTTTATAAGAATAGCATGTTTTTTGCAAGAATGTTTCACAAAACAAAAATGCTACTCTTTTTGTTAGTTCTGGATTAAGTCCTGAAGAGTCTGAGAGACTGACAGCCAACACCAGCGCTGATGATGTAGAGGCTGAAAAGCCAGCAGCAGAACAGCCAAAATGTATGCCAGTCAAAGAGGAGATCACTTCTCCATTGGAGTCTAAAGCACAAGTGGTCCAGGAAGCACCCACAGTGAAAAAAGGAGAGGAGAGAAGAGGAGAGGAAAGGAGAGAAGAGATGCAGCCCAAAGCAGCCAAACCTGTCGAGGCCTCAGTTTCCCCAGCTGGGTGTGCAGCGAAGCCCAGTGACCCCCAAATCCAAGAGAGAATCCAAGGAGAACCCATCCAAGAGAAACCACAGCCTGCTGTGAGCCAGAAGCTGGAAGAAGAGAGGAAGCACGCTGCATCAAAGGAAGTGAAGGAGGCTGTGCATGCCCCAGTCTTGGCCCCAAGCAAACCAAAGAGCCCTGAAGCAGGTGAAGCAGCAGCAAAGGTGACGAGTCCAGTAGTCGCCTCACTGACGCCAGAAAAGAAACCCCCTGTAAATGAAGAAATGGAGGTCAGTGTTGAAGGCCATAAGAGGAAGTCGGAGAGCAGTGAAGAAGCTCTGACCACGCCTGAGAAGAAGCCGCGCATTGCGGAGAAGTGCCAGCAGCAGCAGCCGGCGTTTCGCAGCCAAACGCAGTCCTTTCCTGCTGCCGGGCCCCCAGTGCCACGCGTGCCCCCCCTCAAGGTAAGGAGAAAGGAAGGCAGATCCACAGAGTGGGTTTGTGTTGGTCAGCGCTGCTGGGTCAGCTCAGTTCTGGTTCTGCATGCAAGTTACGTTGCCTGCTTATTACAGTGATGGAAGTGCTTGATCCAAAAATGCAAAGCTTAGCTGTGTGCTAAAGGGAATTGAGTTCAGTCTCCTGTTACAAGACCTGCTCAACCAGGAGCTCCAGCAATTGCAGGACCAAAATCACAAAGGGAGCTGCAGCCTAGGAGCACAAAGAACTTTGTAGGTGTATCCCCACTGGGACAAGAATAGGTCTAGAAAGAATGCTGTCAGCAGTTTGCTCTACTATATCAAGTCCAGAAAGTAAACTGTTGGCCTGTGTTAAAAATAAATCCCAAAATGATGCGGTTATCATTAATGCTGAATGCAGTGAAGTATCAGACTGGGTAGCAGAGGTCTGTTTTAGGGAAAGCCCTTTATCTGCTGAATCCTAGCAGGAATCTACATACAAAAAGATGACGTGGTCTTCAGTAGTCACAGGCGTGGATTGATGGTTGGAATAGATTATCTTATTGGTCTTTCCAACCTTTATGATTCTGTGATTCTGTAAGTTAAGCAGTAGATTACCAGAAAGGAAAACAGAAACGAAGCGTGACAGTGACAGAAGGGCTGCAGACTTTGGCCTGAGCAATGCTGTTCTCTTGTACCTCAGACGTAGGCCATAGGAAACACACCTGCTATTGAGCTTCCAGGAAATTCCCAGCTCAGCTCCCTTGTTTGGGACCTTAGGCAGAAACTGTGTATGGAAAATGATTCAATTGCTCTATTTCTGTATGTTCTAAGAATTCGAATCTCTCATTAAGATTAGGAGGTAATTGGGAGTCAGCAAAGTATCGTGGATGTGTGAAAATAAATGTGACTTTAAAGGATATGAGCTTAAGTCGTTGGAGATGAGAGAAAAGCACTACTATGAGTGCACTGATCTCATTATTTCCATTTTAGGAAGAAAGGGCGATCACACATAAAGTATACTGCAAAGGTGAGGGGAGTGGAGAGCATGTGTTACAAGACAGAACTAAAATTTGGCATTTTATGTGAAGATGCACAGCAGAGCATTCATAGTTCATAGAAGGACACTGAAGAGTGAAACGTAGACATGCAGGGGTAGAAGAGTAATTCACAGATGTACAAATGGATGTAAGTTGCTTATGTGTAATGTTAACTGAAACCTAGGCTACAGGTTGAGAGGTGTTGAATTTTGGTCGCTTTTGATTGAGCTCAGTAGGCTTTGTAATGATGGGGCGTGGGGGAACAGCCTGTACCTGCAAGGGAAGAGCTTCCAGCCTGAGTTAATGAGGTGATAACAGACCCAAAATAGGCGTGCCAGACATCAAAAGAATGTGGACCTTCTTCTTTGTATTCTTCTCAAGTGAGAACTCCAAAAGCATTTATCTAAAACTTCAACCATAAACACTTCTGTCATTAATGATGTGGGTTAGACATTCCCTGTATATCAATTCCCCTTTTCTCCTCTCTTTCAGATTCCTGTTTCCCGAATCTCCCCCATGCCATTTCCTGCGGGCCAGGTCTCTCCCAGGGTACGTTTCCCAGCCTCACTCATCAGTCCGGCCAGAACAGGGGCCAGAACCTTGGCGGACATCAAGGCCAAAGCCCAGCAGGTCAGGGCCCAGAGGGCAGCGGCCGCCGCAGCCGCCGCCGCCGCTTCTTCGGGGGGAGCAGTGCCAGGGCCGGGCCCCGGTGGGGGCCCAGCAGGCGGCGGAGGGACGGGTAACACAGCGACGAGTGGAGCCGGAGAAACTGGAACGCGAGGAAATGCACTGGAACTGGCAGGAACTGGAAGCGGGGGAGGTTCGAGAAGGTTTCTTCCACGCTGCCCAGGGACCCATTCCCCAATGGAGACTCAGGAGCAGCCAGGAACCCCCAGTCTTTCTAGAGCACAACTACAGCAAACTTCCACGTTGCAATCCAGAAGTGCAGCTGGCAATCCAGGCACCAACTGCTCCTCCCCAGCGGTATCAGCGATTGAGCAAATCAGCAGAATCAAACAGAGCCCCCCAAACATGGCTATAAATCAGGTTTCGGGCTCCTCGTGTGCTGGTGGCTGTGACAAACAAGAGAAAGCACCTTCTGCTCCAGCAGGTCCCGGCCAGGCCTGCGGGGCATCAACTGTCAGGGATGGAACAACTTGTGTCACTGTGTCCTCAGCAGATAGCAATGCCACCAAGGTAGCTCCTGCGGCCTTAGGAGGGACCGGCTCAGAGGTCCCCCAAGGCACATCTCCTTCCCATCTGATGCCTTCGCTGACCCCCACTAGCTCAGAAGCCCAGGCTGGAGGTGCGGTGGTGTCAGCTCCATCTGCCCCGTGCTCCATCACCTTGTCAGCAGCACCTAGCCTTAAAAGCCATCCGAGTTCAGGCGGGGCCCTCCCAAAAGCAAACTCCAGTATTCCTGCCAACAACCCTTTGGTCACCCAACTTCTTCAAGGCAAGAGCGTCCCCCTGGAGCAAATCCTGCCGAAGCCTCTCACCAAAGCAGAAATGAAAACTGTCCCATTAGCTTCTAATGAAGAGAAAGGGGCAGCAGCACCCGTTGTAGCAGGGAGTGGTGCTGGAGCCGAGGGTGAAAGGCAGTCGGGGTTATCCCCACAGCAGCTCGGGAAGATCTTTTGCCAGAGCAGGCCTCTGCCTCACATTCCAAGGACATTTGTGCTCCCTGCAGGAAAGGAGCCCAGTGCTGACCAGCACCCAGAGGCGCTCAGTAAAACAACGCAGGAGCAGATCCTTCAGACACTCATCAAGAGGGTCCACAGGCAGAATTTGCTCCCGGTCCTTCAGCCTTCCCAAGTGAACCTCGCGCACTCAGGTTTCCAGCTAGAAAACAGCTCCACCAGCCAGAGATTTGTGCTGGGTTTCATGGGCAGAAGGACATCCAAACCCGCTATGTCTGGTCATTATCTGCTCAACATTTCCACCTACGGCCGCGGTTCGGAGAGTTTGAGGAGAGGCTTCTCCTTGAACCCTGAAACCCGCTCGTGTCTGAACAGCCCAGCCGGTGGTCCAAAAGCAGAATTTGGGGAATGTGAAGAGATGGCTGGCCATGGCAGCAGCAGTGAGGAAGGAGATGCGGACGATGAGAGCACTGGTGATGAACACGAGCATGTCAGCGTAAAAGAGGAGCCCCAGGCTTCCCAGGTGGCTGCTCCATGTGAAAAAGAACAGGTATCACAAGGTGCAAATTCCTCAGATTACAGCATCCTTGCTAAAAAGGGCATGAAGACGGAAGCAGCCGTGTCTCAGCAGGCAGCCGGCAGCAGGGAGAACATTCAGGAGTTGGATGGAACGGCGTTAGCACGAGATTTTATTCAGGCCGCTCAAGAGCAAATGGTGCAAACGGTGAAGGGAAAAACGCACAGCAGCCCTGAGCTCTTCAGCTCTTCTGCGCCGTCCTCAGACTCTGCGCAGCCACAGCTTCCCCAGCTTTCTCATCCCCACCCTCCGAAGCTGGGAGGAGATGCTGCGGCAGCGCAGCTCATCGGGCCCAGCTACAGCGGCACAATAAACGTCTCCACCTCCCCAGACGTGAACCAGGGCTCTCTCATGAGCGGGCTCTCTGAGTGCAATCAGTTGTCCAGTAGCATGGGGAACGTCATGTCCTTCTCTGTGACTGTAACCACCATTCCCACCAGCCAAGCCATGAACTCTGGCAACCACAGCCAGACCATCCCGGTTCAGGCCTTTGCTGAAGACAGCAGCATGGAGGACTCCCCTTCCAAGTGTTACTGCAGGTTGAAAGCCATGATCATGTGCAAGGGCTGCGGTGCCTTCTGCCATGATGACTGCATTGGCCCCTCTAAGCTCTGTGTCTCCTGCCTGGTTGTGCGGTAACCGGGACGTGACGTGGGAAGAGGAAGGCTCCATGTTGGGTTTGCTTTTGGAAGTACATTGGGAAGAAACAGGAAATTTACTGCCTTGCACAAGAGACACGTTACTGAATCAGGAATACAGAGTAGAGTTCTTCTTTCATTAAAGAAAGAGCACCTTCTTGTACAGTGAGTCTAAATTGAGCTCAACTACGTGAATTGTGACAAGAGTTTGCACTTAAGGAATTATGTAAATATGTCACATTATTTTGTTTAAAAATATTTTTTCAATCTTTTAGGAGATAGTGTTTGACTTGTACTGCAGTTCCATTAACCCTAGCCTGCTATCCAGCATGTTTGCTGAGCTCTGCTCTAGATGGGGTAACAATCCCTCAGCAAAACCTCAGCTGTTGGTCTTCTCTTGGCAAGGAGAGGAGCCAGGTAATCAAGGCACGAAATGTCTGTGCTGACAGAGCCCCACAGCCCCTCAATGGGGTGCTGTGTTGCTCTGAACTTCAGATTGATCAGAATTGGAAGCCGCTGATGTTACACCAGCCTTCAAGAATGGCCCATCACCCACGGCATGGCCGTTCCCAGAAGGCATGCTGGGTTGTGCAATATTGGCTGGTGGTTTTGATTGCATATCCTCTCCTCTGCAAGGAGTCAGTTGCAGTAACCTCATTTTAAGGGCGGTAGTGTCTTGGTTTGCTGCTGAAAAAGGCAACTATACTAACCATAGGATACCAGAATTTAAATCACTAAACCAACTCAGTAACTGTGATGATTGGTAATCCCAGGAACCATTTAAAGCAGAGATCGCAAAGATGTGCTGAACTGCATTTCATTTCCAGACTGTCAGGACTCGGCAGAAACCTGCTTTATTAGGCATTATTTCAAGTGAGCTGGAAGGTGCCATCCCCACCATTGAGAACCATCACAGCACATTATGCAAGTGAAGTGCACTAAATGTCACCCTCTGTCCTACTGTTTTCTAGGAAGCTTACTGTGGCTCATTAAAAACTCCACGTAGTCAGACTTCTCTCATTTCTCTAAATTTTATATTAAGCTAAGTGTGGAAAACAAGCCTCTCGTTGGGCCTCACTGGTGTCTGGGCATCTCCATGTCTTTTGAAAACCAAATTGCCCCAACTGCTGGTTGCGCTCCGTTGTGGCCCAGTGCCGGTGTTCGCAATCCATTCTTTCCAATTAATCCAAATTAACAGTTACAAAATGGTACTATATGGTACTCAACAACAATAATTTTCGACAGGCTGGCTGACAGAGCATACTCCAGTCTGCATTCTGATGTAGTGCAACGAGCGTGCATTGCATGGAGGAGCTGTAGGTTACTTCTCTTCCCAGAAAACGTCAGGTTCACATCCAGTTCCATGTTGTCACTGTTGGGGGAGGGAGGGGGGCCATTCAAGATCTTGGTCAGGTAACAAATCTGTGTATGTTTTTGATGGAAAAGCACTGAATTCACTTTGAATCCAAAGGCCTTTTTAAGATGAAGCAATATTAACGAAAGAGGTGACGGCTGTTTTATGAGCTGGGGTCCTAAAGCCTTTTTCCTTCTTTCCATTTGACTGCACTGCTGCTTTCCCCGTTTCCCACACGTGGGAGCACTGAGTGTTTCTGCAGGGAGCGTAACGATAACGAGAGTTGCAGGCTTAATCACTCGGCAGAGAATATTTCCTTCCCTGTCCAACAGAGCGTGGTATCCTCCAACGCAGGATCAGCACATCCTGGGATTTGATTTGCTCACCATGCATTGACTGGGGACCCAGTCTAACTCTGCATCACTCCTTAGGCATCCAGCGGTGGAAAGGATTTAACTATAGAAGTACAGTTGGGGATTTTTTTGAAACCACTTAAATCTTAAAAAAAATTACCCCTGGTTTTTCTGTTGTGCTGCACAAGCGTTGGCCACATCTGTAGCCCCATGGCTTTGGGTGCCCACCAGAGGGATGGCTGCTTCTCTGGGCTGGCTGCTATGGAAGAACTGACTTGGCCACATCGCTGCCTGCATCCCTCCTTCCTTTCCAATGGGCATCTCTCCATTGTTGGAATTTGTAGGGCGCTGAGGAGGTCCATGTGGTACCCCGGGCAGAGTAGGATCTTCCCTTGCCTTGTTAACTCGAGCCTTGAAGGGAAGCATTGCAGCCATGTGATCCTCCATGAGTCACATTAATTCTCTTCTAATGCAGATCCCCCAGTGTAACCCAGCCTGAAGGCTGTAGCTAGTTACAAAAGAAACTGAAAAAGTCAGTTCTGCCTCAAATAAAAGCCAGGAGTTTTTGCTTGGATCGATTCTGTTCACGCCTCAGCGTTCATCAGTAACTCTTCGTGGCCAACAAAGTGCTGCAAACAGGGAAAGGGAGGTGCTGAGGGAGCAGCACGCATTACTGCTTTGTGTTTGAGCATCCACATGTCCTCAGCATTTCCTAAAGCCACCCCCGACTCCCCCTGCAGCTCCAGCTCCTCACTGCCTTTATGTTTGGCAGGCGTTCCTCTGCAGCACAGTTTGGTTTCTGCAACACGTACAGCAATAGGAAGTGGAGCTGGGCCAGGTTTGGACACAGGGTGACCACTGGGATAAGCAGGGCTGCCAGGCTGCTAGGCTGGATGGGAAACGTGGGCATCTCATGCCATGACTTGGAAGTTTACAAGTGTTCAGTGCCTTAGTTCTATTTTAACAGATGAGCATTTTTCCTGGGCTACTTCTACTCTATTCCTTTTTCAGACAGTAAATTCTTTTAACTGTCTTTGGTTTTACCATAGGCTATGAGGTACTAGGTGGAACTCGATGGAGTAACATCCACAGGTTTGCAAGAGGGCATGAAGTAGTCAGGAAATCATTAGGAACAACAGAGCTCAGTATAATAACCAACAGAAGTACAGGTCTGCCTGAAGCCTTGAAAGCTTTGTATGTTTCACAGTGCTGGTTGTTGAATAATGTGTTACAGAAAGGGAACATCCTGCAGCCCATGTAGCAGTGCTCCCTGCTGGCCTTACCTGTGTTAAACATAGTTTAAAACAACAGACTTTGGAGCCCAGGTATTAAATAATGGCATTCTATAGGAAATGTCATCGTTTTGCTGGGCATGGTAGTGATGAGTTAATGCTTGGATTTGATATCACAGAGGTCTTTTCCAACCTTAATGACTTTATGATTCTATAACAAATAAGATCTGATACTAAATATTTTACAAAGTCTAACATCAGACTCTGTGGCAGTAGAAGCAGCTTGAGTAGGAAGAGGTGCTCAGGTTTATACTTTCCCTCCTGAGCTGCAATCCAAGTCCTGCAGCGTGAGAACTAGAAATAGAAACTGAGCAATGGAATTTAACTTTCCAGTGCAAAAAAAACCCCACCTTGTTCAAGCTGTTTTAATGGAGGAGTGAATGCAACTCCACAGATGAGCTGAGGCTGTGGGATACAGTTTGGTAGCATGGGGAAGGAAATCTGTTTGGAATTCTGATGCCCTTCTTAAATCAAAAGGAAAGACCAACGTGCTGAGCAGCTGCACGGTCAGTGGAGTTGTGTAGTGCATGGTGTTGGGTCACAGCTGGGAGGTGAGCTCTCAGGTTGGGACTGAAAGGGGACCTTCGTCCTGGGGCTGCGTCCTGCCCAACAGGAGCTGCCTTGGTCAGGCTGAGCTGTGGCTCTTCTGTGCCAACCACGCTCAGTCCAGCAGTGGTTTTGAACTGCGTGGGGGCTGGCATGGAGCCCTCCCACCTCGTGGTGAAGGTAATTTGGGGTTTTGTTCAGGGAAGTGCCCAGAAGACCAGTGGTCGCTCTGTGTTGGATGCTGAAACCCTGGGAAGGCTCCTGTCTTCTCTTGGGATTAGCTCAGGCTCAGCTGTCCAAAGCCCCCATCATGCAGTCATGGCTGAGTCAGCCCAGGAGCGTGCTGGGCTCTGCCCAGGGCTTTCAGCTTCCCAAATCCCATTGTAGGTGTGCAGGAGGCTGCAGGGAATCCCTCCATGGGGTTGGCAGTTCCATTGGTGTGGCAACGGAGTCCAACCAGGCGAGCATCTCAGGCGCTTGCTGCGATCACAACATCCGCAGTTCTGTTCCTTAACAGGGGTTGTTTTTTTTTTAATGCTATACATTTGATATAACTGAAGATCAATTTTAAGAGCTTACAGTAATATATTTTAAGTAATATATATTTTAGTATCTGTAAAAAAAAAAAAAAAAAAGACAAAGGATGATTTATGAACTAGATGAGCAGGGTATGGAGAGCATGCAGTTTCTCAGCAAGGCCATGGAGTTTCACTAGCAGGAGAACTGGAAAGATTCCGTTTTGTCCATTGATGCAATAAATGTGGGAGTTCTTAAAGAGAAGAAATCCAATACTGTTTACCACGAGCTTTTCTGGTTTCGACAACAGGCCTGTAAACACAGCTAGAAGATGCTGAACCTTTGTCTGTCTTTCGCCTTTTTAAAAGGGACTTAAATTGGAATAGAGGGTATGTACAGAAAAATCGAGTTGACACCATTTTAAAATGTATTTTTACACAAATAATATAGAAAAATCATATTTTACGTAAGAATTTTAAGTATTTGAAATATGTATATATATACTGTATGTACTTCATATATTCTTTATTTTACATTTACAGTGCATTAAAAAGTATTTGAGCTGGTTGGATTTGAGCATGTAATAATGTTAAAAGGGAAAAAAAAAGAAAAGAGGGAGGGAGGACACGAGGAGGGAGGCTGCAGGGAAGGCAGGAGTTCAGCACTGAAGGAATCTGGAAGAGTTTTGCAGCTTCAGATGGAGCGTACAGAACCTTTTCAGTCCCGTGTCCTTTTGTGTTCCATTGGTATCCGTTCCTTTTGCCTCACAGCCACCCAGCAGAACCCACGGTGAGGAGACAAGTTGAGGTGGATCCTTTCCATAAGCAATGCTACCTTCCTAGCCAAAGAGACACACTGGTACAGAAGCTGCTCAACCAAAAGAGAATCCGAAGCGACTCAGTTTTGCTGTGCCATTGGAATGGTGATCAGTAGCTCAATTGCTGTGTGAGCACCTTAGGGTGCTGATGGGGAATTTAAACAACATACCAAAAGTCCAGAAGAAAGAAGTCCAGAAGAATGGTTGACAAGTCAGGTTTTAAAGTACAAATCTGAAAACTGAAAAGGTGGGCAACTGGTATTTTTATACCACATCGGCTGTCATTGGAATCTCTTGGAAACAAGAGGATGGAACCCAGTATTTTGTCAAAATTTGCTGTCTGCACGTTGGTGGGGTTTTCACTCTGAACAGTTGCACCCCACTGGTGGGTGTGCATATAGGGGCTGTGCAGATGTGTGTGCATCTGTATAGGTGTGCACAGCTGCATTGGCCATGTGTACGTAGCAAGAGCAGCTCCACCTCAGCCTTGTGCTGACATTATACCTTGGGATGTGAGATGGAATTAGGGCTGTTTCATATTTGTTTTCATATTCAAGATATATCGGGTAGACAAAATATATACTAGTGGTGTGTTTGGATCTGCTGCACTTTGACAAACAGACAACATTCCTTATTCCCTTGGTACTGCTGCATCTCCCATTCCTCCTTACCCTAATTTCAACCTTACCCAGCCGGTCTCCTGTTAGCAGATGCTGCACTGTGCATTGCTCAGGGCAGGGCTGTGCTCTCAGCCCACCTGTAGCTGTGATGTGGAAGGTGTTGTCCCATTGTCTCAAGCAGCAGGGACTGAGGTTCTGGTTACAATCTTTTATTGTGTGCCTGGAGGTGTGCAAGGGACGTGCCTGCCAGCAGCCACATTTGCTGATGGGTGGTAGCTCCCCTCCTTTGCCCTAAATCTGTGCAGCCATGAGTCCTCACCCTGCTCCTGTCTGCTTGAAGAGTCAAATTTCAGTTACAAATCTGGCAATTGAGATGGAAAAAAAAAAGGGGGGGGGATTAAGTAATGTAAGCTGTAGGCATTTAAAACCGTGTGGGCCCATTCCTGCAAAGGAGCAAGACAGCAGGGACAGCCGTGGTTTGTCGTGCTGCAGCTGTGCCTCTTGCCAAGGGTGTTTCCTCAACACGTCACTCATTTTGCTGTGTAAGCTTCCACCTTAGCTTCTCAGCAGCATTAAGAGGGATCAGAGGAGTGCTAAAAACAGCCAGTTTCTAACCTGTCACTTGAAGATCTGTGCCCCTAGGAGGTAGCACTTGGACAAGCAAAAGCCTGCCCCATGGCTTCTGTCCTACTGCAGATTCCGTTCCTTTTCCTCTCACTTCTTTTTGTCATGTAAAACTACCTGCTTTATAAATGAATGTAAAATACCGTAGTTCTTCAGCACATGGGCAAATGTGTATTTTATCTTCATGTTTCATTTTATGTTAAATAAAAGGCAATGGTTTTATGGCCATTAGTGCTGCTAATGTTGATTTTTCAGTGATTACCTTTTGTTTTTTTAAGGGACCCCCATGAAGAGCAGTGAACTACGTTTCTTAAAACTGTAATCACTAAACAACTCAATGCAGTCAATGGGACTGAGGTGCCTGGGAATGCATAGGAAGCCTGGGACTGCTTCTCACTGAAATATTACAAGGTTAGATATAAGGAGAAAGCCTTTTACAGTGAGGATGGAGAGGCTCTGGAACAGAATACTTAATAATGTGGTTGATGCCCCCATCCCTGGAGACTTTAAAGGCTAGGCTGGATCATGTGTTGGTCAACCTGTCCCTGTTCCTTGCAGAGGGGTTGGACTAGATGGCCTTCAGAGGTCCCTTCCAACTCTAAGGATTCTATGATGCTCTGCAAGGCACTGGAAGTTTTGAAGTAAAATCTACTTGGAGAGGAAGCAATGCAATCTTGCCTAAGGTTTGTGCAGACTAATCCAGTGTAAGTGGTTTTCTGCTCAGAAAAAGTAAGGTGTATCTTCAGTAATACAAATGGTACAGGAAATTATGTGGAAAACTGGTAGCAAAGCTTGAGAAAATGAATATAAAATAAAGAACTGGTTTAAAGGGTCTTTATATGGATAGGCCTAAAGCAGGAAATCAGTTTGGATGGAGGATTCGACTGAAGTGTCTCATTCTGGCCATGAATCTTAAAGATTTTTATCAGTGATATCAGCACCAAAAGACAGGAATATCCCAAGAATATGAACTGATAACACAGATTTAGGAAATCTCAGCAATGTGCACACGGACAAAATTGGTAATCTGCAACTCAAAGTGAAGCCCAACTGCACATGAAGGTGTCTGGGAGCAACAACACAACCTGCTGCTCCAGGAGTGGATGCACAATAACTGGAGCAGGACCTTGACATACTAATTAATAATATCTTGTAATTAGAAGCTGTCAGTGTGATTTAGCTATGGGGAAGGAAAAACAAAAAGTCCAGCTTGTATATTGCCAGCAGAGAGAAAATCAGCGCATTGTCCAAGGCAATGAGGCACTTACTGTGTGTGCCTCTGCTCCCCTGTGTTCAAGAATGACTGCTTCAAACTGGAACAGATGTGCTGAAGGACTTGAAGGTAACCAGAAAAGGACAAATCCCTGACAGGTAACAAAGAAGCCAAAAAGTGCAGGTTAAAGAACAAAAGCTACAAAGGGTATCGTAGTGCATCTCCACCAAAGCATTGGGCTTAGTGCTCTAGGAAGCATTTAATTGACCTGTTATCCTAAAGAAAAGACTTCTAGAGTCCAGGCATTTTTTATAAGCATTTTAAATTACTCCTTTCATTGACTTGCCTGCATTAGTGGTGATGTCACGTCATCAGCACTGCTTTTCCATCTGTTTTGTTCTAATCTTTAATGGTTATATCTCATTATTACTGTACCATCTCAGTCCCACAGGGTTGGAAGCAACCTTTAATATCATAGAATCATAGAATGGCCTGGGTTGAAAAGGACCACAATGCTCATCTAGTTCCAACCCCCTGCTATGTGCAGGGCCACCAACCAGCAGACCAGGCTGCCCACAGCCACATCCAGCCTGGCCTTGAATGCCTGCAGGGATGGGGCATCCACAGTCTCCTTGGGCATCATCCAGTTCCAACCCCCTGCTAGAGGCAGGGACACCTCCCACTACACCAGGTTGCTTCTCGAGCTTTGTCTTTTCTGCTTTACTTCATGTAATTAATTAGTTGTTGTATTTTTTTATTAAAAGAATAAATAAATCTGTAAGCCTTTGTTAGCCCCACTCGGGAAGGGAGAGGATGGATGCAACCCACAGTTAGGAAGCAGTGCAGCCCAAAATCTAAGTAGCAAAGGTTGCTGCCCAGAGGGGCTGTGGATGCCCCATCCATCCCTGGAGATGTTCAAGGTTGGATGGGGCCCTGAGCAGCCTGGTCTGGTATTAAATGTGGAGGTTGGTGGCCCTGCATGTGGCAGGGGGGTTGGAGCTTCACGATCCTTGAGGTCCCTTCAACCCGGGCCATTCTGTGTAATTCTGTGAAAGGTTGTCCCTAGAAATGCTCCTATGTGGTTATCACCAATGAGTGCCTGTTTCCTAAGCAATCAGTGCCTTCCTACACTGGTTTTCCTCCAGCTCTCCATGCAGCTCTTCAGAGTAATGAATCTGCTGCACTAAGTGCCCTGGAAGGGAACTGTACAGAGGCCATCCTGTTACATTTGGACACTTCATCTCTGTTTTAACTGAACGTTTAATAATCGTTATCTGGTTTGTTTTGTTCTCTGCCAATTTGCAATTAAAAAAAAAAAAACAAAAAACAAAAAAAAAAAAAAACCCAAAACTTGTGAGCAAAAGAAACGCTGCAGAATCAATGTCTAAATATAGAGAAGCACACCCATGGCTCAAGCAAGGTAATTATCTTGTCACACCAGAAAGGAACAAAAAGGAGGCTGTTCCTCTCTCCTGATCTCAGCTTCTGCTTTATCTCAGTTGCTGTGTTGGCTGTTAAGTGGGGATACGTGTGAGATGGAGGAGCAGCTCAGGACACGCAGCTGGAGGTACGTCTCTCTACATGTATGTACGTATTCTCAACCTTACCTTTTGCTTGTGCTTCTTTCGGGCTGACCTCGTTTACAGCCAAATGAATTTAGACTCAGAGCCTCCTGACTTCTGGGCACTGGGGTTGCAGGAGTTCAAGTGCATGAATGCGTAAATGCAGAAGTCCATTTGTTGTAGTGGTGAAAGATAGAGTTTTTTTTCCAAATGGTTTCACTGTTAGCTCCACCTCGAGCTGAACAGAAAGACAATTTTCAGACTTGAAAAGCTGTAAATGAATTTTAAGCACACGTTGCCCCATCCTGGTTTTTGCTGGGGCAGAGTCAATGTTCTCTGCTGAGGCTCTCGCGGTGCTGTGATTTCGTACCTCACCTTTCAGCCAGCAGCTCCCATCTGTGCCACATTTTGCACCATTCCTCTCTGAGGAAAGGTTTTCCCCTGGAATGGCTCTGGTGGCAGCTCATGGCTGGTGGGCTGCTCCCTCTCCTGGGGTCTCTGTGGTTCAGGTTGGATGTCAGGGGAAGTTCTTCACAGAGAGAGTGGTGAGGTGCTGGAACAGCTGCCCAGAGAGGCTGTGGATGCCCCGTCCATCCCTGGAGGCGTTCGAGGCCAGGTTGGATGGGGCAGCCTGGGCTGGTATGAAATGTGGAGGTTGGTGGCCCTGCAGGCAGCAGGGGTTGGAGCTTCGTGATCCTTGAGGTCCCTTCCAGCCCCGCGTGAGTTCAGCACGTTGAAATCCCACCTCCGAGTCCCCTCAGCGCCTTGAGGAGCAGCGCTCACAGCTCACTGCGCCTGCGCCGCAGACGGGAGCGCGCGAAGCCTCGCCGGCCGTTGATTGGCTGGAGAGCACGAGCGCTCCCGAGGACGGAGAGTTCGTCTGATTGGCTGAGGGGCGGTGCGAACGCACGCACGTCCGCCGCCGGAGAAGCGTCCGCCCGGCGATTGGCTGCGACGGCGAGGAGGCGGGGCGAGGCTGGAGGGCTCGCTCATCCATTGGCTCGCGGCGGCGGAGGGCGGGGTGGGATTGGCCGGAGGACGCGCGCCCCCGCGGAGGCGCCCAGCGATTGGCTGCGCGCCGTGAGGCGGCCGGGGACCGTTGGAGCGGGGACGCCGAGGCGGAGCGGCGGCCGCGGGCCGGGCGGAGCGGGGCGGCCATCCCGGGAGAGAGGTGCGTGGGCTCGGCGGGCGGCCGCGGGACGATCCGGGTTCTCCGTCGGGGTCGGGCTGCGCAATTAGCGGGGCGTAATTGGAGCGGGCGGAGCTCACGGCGCTCTCGGAGCCGAGAAGCGGGGCGGGCGGCGCGGTGCTTCGCTGCTGGTAGACGCGGCTCGTCCCGCTGCCCCGTGCCGGGTGCGGGTGGCGGCACATCGCAGCCCTTCGTGCGGCGACTTGGAGCCCCTCCTCTTTGCATGCAGCGGGAAGTTGAGTTTCAGCCTGAGCAGAAGAGCCGTGTGGTTTTTCACGCAGCTCGATGGTGTTATGTTTTGTGTTTGTGGGGTTTTTTTTCTTCCTCGCGTGGTTGTTTGCTTGTTTTTCAGGTTGTCCCTTCGATGTTGGCAGAATTTGCTGAGGTGGGCGCTGCCCTGCGAGGCTCCGTGTGCCAGCCAGGTAATGCTGGGCTGGGTGTGTGCAGCTGTGTCTGTGAGCTCATCCACATCACAGCATCCCTAGGGGTAGGAAGGGACCCTTAAAGGTCTGGCTGAGCTCCACACGCAGCCCCATCAATGCTCAGAGCTCCACGCACAGCCCCATCAATGCTCAGAGCTCCACGCGCAGCCCCATCAATGCTCAGAGCTCCACACACAGCCCCATCCGTGCTCAGAGCTCCACGCACAGCCCCATCCGTGCTCAGAGCTCCACGCACAGCCCCATCCGTGCTCAGAGCTCCACGCACAGCCCCATCCGTGCTCAGAGCCCACCCAGCCTGACCTTGGCTGTCTGCAGAGATGTCACCCCCTCTCTGGTACAACCTGATGGACTTGGAGAGCCATGCTGCTGTGCAGGGCTCCCTTTCTTCGTTGATTGGTGAGCCCCAGATGGGCTGGGAGTCACTTTGCCAGTGATTTTTGTGTGCTGCTTGAGAACACTGAGAGCACCCGAGCCGCTGCCGTGAGTTTGGTTAATAGCTGTGCAGTGCTGCCCTTTAAAAACACTTTGTACTTTCAGTTTTCTTATTCGTGTTCTTGAAACTGAGTGTGCAGTGTGTCAGTTTCTGTGTTCTGCTGTTGACTGCTGTGGCTGTCCGGGCAAAAAAATGTTAAAATTCTCATTTCCACGTTGGGAAATTTGAGAAATGTTGGCCTGAAGAATTACTCGAGTTGTTTTTTTTTTTTTTTTTTTCCCTCCAGTCTTTTGTTGGGTAGTGTATGTGATGCTGTACTGCCAGGTGATATTACAAAGTAATATTTGGGCACCTCAGTACAGAAAGGACATGGAGGTGCTGGAGCAGGTCCAAAGAAGGGCAGCAAGGCTTTGTGAAGGGCTTGGAGAATATGCCCTATGAGGAGAGACTGAAGGATCTGGGGCTATTTAGTCTGGGAAAAGGAAGCTGAGGGGAGACCTTATTGCTCTCTTCCAATATCTAAAAGGTGCTTACAGCAGAGCAGGGCTGGTCTCTTCTCACTGGTGACAGGTGACAGGACGAGGGGAAATGGCCTCAAGTTGCACCAGGGTAAGTTTAGGTTGGATATCAGGAAACACTTCTTCACAGAAAGGGTTGTTAAGCACTGCAATAGGCTGCCCAGGGAGGTGGTTGAGTCACCATTCCTGGATGTGTTTAAAGTCCATTTGGATGTGGTGCTCAGGGACATGATTTAGCAGAGGGTTCTTAGATTTAGGGTAGTATGGTTAGGTTGTGGTTGGACTCAATGATCTTTAAGGTCTTTTCCAGCCTGAGCGATTCTATGATTCTATAAAGTGCACTCAGAGGAATGGAGGTAACCCAGAAGTGTCTGAGGCTGTTGCTTTCTGTGTTTCCAAAGGATGTTTTAGATTAATGGAGAGCTTTGGTGAAAGGGTGTTACTGACCAGCAGCTAGTGAAGATGGAAAGAATTAACCGCTGTAGGGCAGTTCCAGCAGTAACCTCTCACCAGAATGAGTCTGTTAGTGAGGCTGGCTGTGGTCTGTGCTGCACTTTCTCCAAAGATATTTGCCAGACTGCCCAGTTCACCTTATGATTCCAACGTTGTTCTTCTGAGCCTTGCAGTCCTGCTGTGCTTTCCTCTGCAGCTGCCAGGAGAAAAGCTGTCCCAGGCTGCTTTTGCTTAAATCTTCCCTGGGATTTTGCTGCTTCTCTTGCTGAGGGTTCTTGTCTTCATTTTGCAGATCTCTAAGAGCCCTATGAGCCCCCAGCCTGACTTGTTCATTACAGTCCTGTGTTGTTGGGAATGCAGATGCTGTGGTAGCAGTAGACACTCAGGATTGCCCTCAGCTCCTGCTTGCTTGCAGCAGGCTGCTTCTCCTCTTGCAGGCAGTTTGGAAGGGCAAACTCCTGCTGTCTGTGAGCTTTCTCATTCATCACATTATTTATCAGTACTGACATAAATAACAGTGGTGAATGGTATAGAAAACTTAGGTAGAAGCTGGGATGCAAAAAGAACAGCTTTTGTGGCATCACTGGTAAAACACAGGCTTTTTCAGTCAGCCTATATATACTGTGCACTCAATACCACAGGGTGGCATTAAGAGTGGCAGCTTCCAATTCCTCGTAACCAGGATCCTTCAGGGAGGAGCTTTGTGCTTCCACTCATCTGCTAGCTGTTCTTCATACAAGCGTTTTATTGCTCAAAGAAGGCTCTTTGCATATCATTTCCTTTTAAAACTCCTTTTACAAGGGAAGGGAACTCCCTTAGCACAGCTGTGGGCAGTCTGTAGGGTCAGTGCTGCCATTGCAGCTGCACAATGCTTTGGTAGGAAAGGAGAGTTTTCCAGTTGGTAGAGTTCTCAGAGTTCCCCTCTGAGCACAGCCTGCTTCTCTTAGCATTATCACTTTTTAACTTTGTGTTTTCAGGATTATTTGGTGATAAGGACTCAAATTTGTAACATTTAAGTTGAGTTATATTTTAGGTTTTTCTCTCAGTGCCAAAGAAAAGAAATCATGATTACAAAGTGTACATTTGGTTTAGTGTTTAAATAGGTTCCTACTGATAACCTGTGGCTAAACTTAGCTTTGTGGCTCTCTTGCAGTCATGTGGGCTTTCAAGGCTCACCGGAAGGAATGGAAGTGTTTGAACCTCTCAACTGTGCTAAAGCAATGCATGTAATATGTAACAAAACGTGCCAATGAACCTTATAGGTAGACTTAATTTGGAAGACACAGGAAGGGGCTTTGTGATGTGCTATCTGTTGGGGAATTTGTGCTGGCCAACTTATGTATTTAAAAATGAATGGAGTTGCAATCGATACCCACTTGTATCTCAGTTTTTAATAGTTTGAGTGTATGAAGTAGGCACTATTAAACACTTAAAAAGTTATTAAAGGAAATCATTTTTGTGTTCTTGGTCCCTGTGCCCAACTTCTGTGCATCCTTCCCTTTTTGAAGGGCGCTTCTAAACAAGAGGGGGAACGGCTGTTTATGAAGGTGGATAGTGATAGGACAAGGGGGAATGGTTTTAAACAGAGACAGGGGAGGTTTAGGTTGGATATTAGGAGGAAGTTTTTCACCCAGAGGGTGGTGAGGCACTGGAACAGGTTGCCCAAGGAGGTTGTGGATGCCCCATCCCTGCAGGCATTCAAGGCCAGGCTGGATGTGGCTCTGGGCAGCCTGGTCTGCTGGTTGGTGACCTGCACATAGCAGGGGGTTGGAACTGGATGAGCACTGTGGTCCTTTTCAATCCAGGCCATTCTATGATTCTTCCCCTAACTTGCTGGGGAGCTGATCTGACTGTATGATGCATGCTGAAGCATGCAGTGCTGTCCTTAATAGCTTGTGGTTTTCCTGTTTGGCATGCTTAACATTTCCCTCTACTGAAACTCTGTATGCAGAGGTACATCCCTGATGTATCACTTGGTGCCATTCCCTTGTACCTTTCTTATCTTCTGTGCCTTTGAGAACATCAGCTGCAAAGCTTTGCTGTTGCTCTGTGTCACTGCCTTTCCCTGCCCTGGCATTGCCCCAACAGATCCTGAGGGCACAGATTTGTTGCTGTTCCATGCAGTGCACAAATAGTTAGAATGCAGGCACTGAAACATTGCTGTGCTGAAGTGTTGTAGTCATGCAGGTGGGCTGGAGCTCTAACTGAGTATAGATGGAGTGGTGCAGTGGGCCTTCCTTAGCACTGCTTTTCTTTCCAAACTGCTTGATTGCCCATTAACTGAAAGGAAAGGTACTGTATCGTATCTATGTGCTTTTTGCTAAATCTTCTCTAGAAGTAGCTCCTGATCCACTGTATTTAAATAAAATTAACAAACATACTCGGGAAAGAGTGGCCTCTAAAAGAGTGGTCAGGCACTGCAATGGGCTGCCAAGGGAGGTGGTGGAGTCACCAGCCCTGGAGGTGTTCAAGGAACATTTGGATGTTGTGCTGAGGGACATGGTTTAGTGATATCTATTGGTGATGGGTGGATGGTTGGACTGGGTGATCTTGTAGGTCTTTTCCAACCTTGGTGATTCTGTGATTCTGCTCTTCTAAACTGCCATCCATTATAGCTTGTGAAGATCTTCAGCAAGCATTTGAGCTTTGTTAGGGATCCATAGAACCAGAAGGTGTGTGTGGTTCTTCATGGATGCTCTGTTTGTTGAGTTGATGTAGATATTGAGATAACATATCAAATATGATTATGTATATGCACCATTATTTATGCTTTAATGAATTCCATTCAGGGTTGGGAACTGAGTTTGAAATTGTAGTTGAACTAGAAGAATGATCAGAAGTGTGTAAAATATGCTTTAAAGAAGGCGTTGGAGATCTTTTAGCATGAGTGGCTGTTCTTTTTCTCTGCTTGAGTTTCCATTGAATGGTTTGGATTGGAAGGGACCTTAAACCTGTTAAATACGTGCCCCTGAAATAACTTCTAGAGCTCTTTTTTTTTCCTGGTAAGAGGATTGGTGAAGTAAAGAATCATAGTATGAATCATAGAATGGCCTGGGTTGAAAAGGACCACAGTGATCATCTGGTTCCAATTCCTGCTGTGTGCAGGGTCACCAACCACCAGCCCAGGCTGCCCAGAGCCACATCCAGCCTGGCCTTGAAAGCCCCCAGGGATGGGGCATCCACAGCCTCCTTGGGCAACCTGTGCCCAACTTTTTATGGATTACTTTTAATGGAGTACTTTTAGTGGAGTACTTTTGATCACTTACATGCATTCGTGTTTGACTGCTGATGAAAGGGAGATCAGAGTTTGAGCCACATGAGAATGGAAGGTGAAGAGAGGAGCAAGGAAGTGGGGCAGCAGCATTGTCACATTTAGACTTTAAGATAAAACAAACTGTTGAAAATCATTGACATCAAATGAAAACAGGAACCGTGGAAGTTTAGAAGCTGAAAGAAATGAACATGAGGTTGCTAAACAAACTCAAATTTAATCTTTCATAAATGAACTTGTATTTGTGTTCTGGGTAGCTGATGGAGCTGAGCATTTTGTCATACAAACAGTGCCTGATAGCGGTTATCAGATCTTCAGGTTATCAGAGCTTCCTTTGGAGGGTGTCTCACGGGTGGAATTACGAAATAAAAACAAATGGAGTATTTAAAAACCAACCCCAAAGCAAGGGGAAGAAAGCAACTCATCCCTTCAGTAGCTCAGAAACTGATTTATTTAGTCCCTAAATTAAAGTAATTAGAAAGCAGTGAGGCAACAGCTGAAGTTGCAGATACGGAACCAGGATGACAGCATTTCAGGCTATGATTTATAACATGTCAGGAGATGCCCGTGGTGATGCTTGGGGAAGAACAGATGGTGTGATTTGGGATGGTGGCTGTGGTTGGGTCAGGAGCAAGGGCTGTGGCATTAGCTGGAGTTGGCTCCATGGTCGGGCTCCTCCCACTGATAGAATCATAGAATGGCCTGTGTTGAAAAGGACCGCAATAATCATCCAGTTCCAACCCCCTGCTATGTGCAGAGTTGCCAACCACCAGCCCAGGCTGCCCAGAGCCACATCCAGCCTGGCCTTGAATGCCTCCAGGGATGGGGCATCCATAGAAAAGGCAATGCCATCTGTCTGGGCCGTTACCTACAGCTGATGAGCTCCAAGAAGAGCGAAACCTTGTAAAATAGGTCCTGTAGTATTGGCCTGATGAGCTCCTTCTGTGCTTGAGCTGTGAGTGATCAAGAAGCACTGTGGTGCCATCAGTGGCTGAGCCCGTTGCAACACATCTGGGGGAGGACAGCATTCAGGCTTTACCTTTTATTATGTCATCAGTTTTTTATCCAGCCAGGCTTGAATAATGCTTGTATGTATTGTGGGCATGGGAGAGAATTTTCAAAGGTAAGGAAAAAGGCAGAAATGTGAAGAGCTGAAATATCCCATAGGACGTGGGGCTGCTCCTTCCATCATAGTATAAAATATAGCTATATATATACTATATATATATATATAAAGTAAAAATAATTGTCACTATCATATCTCTTAGCATGCCTGAGCATGCTTGACTTCAAGATGTGCAGAGCAGTCAGCATCAGTACTTCTGCTAGCTTCTCTGCTAGGTGGAAGGTGAACTCTTTGACAGCAATGTATTCATCTTACTCATTTCATATCTGCCTCCTTGAACAAAGTTACTGCATCTTGACGTAAAACAGGGCTGTACTGTGTTGAACCAGCACTATTCTTACATTAAGTCAGCGCTGCTCTGCTGATGCAGGGAGAATATTCTCTAGTTCATTGAGCTGGACTTGAATAGAGCACCTGCATGGCAAGAACAAATATGAAGATCAAAACGTGTAGAACATACTTGAGCTTGCAGCTTTCCATGCAGAGCAGAATCCTTGAAACTCTGGGAGCTGTCCAGCCAGAAGGATTGGCTGCAGATTCAGCTGCATTTAATTGGAAAAGCCTTTAAGGCAAAATGCATTGGGTTGAACCTCATAGAATCCTTAGGGCTGAAAGGGACCTCTGGAGGCCATCTAGTCCAACCTCCTCATAGTCCTTTTTGCTGAGTGAAGCAGGAGTTATCATACTGCCAGTGTCCCCTTCAGGTTGCTACAGGTAAAAGAGCAGCTTGTTGAGGAGGAAGTGCCAATGGAAGCCACCCAGGATTTGCTGTCCCAGCATCATCACTATGAGCAGAGTGGGTTATGTAGTCATACTGCTTTTCTGCTTTAAGGGAAAAAGGAACGCTTTGCAAGAACAGCTAAAGCGGATGCTCGTCTTGCAGCGCATCTGGGTGTGAAAGTTCAGATCTTTATCACCTTTTAAGTTTTCCATGATGTTTAAGAGGCTAATGGCAGCGTAGGTGGTTTGTGTCCAAGCACGTTTCTGCAAACACTGATATTTCAGCCTTTGGTTGAATTGAGTGTTATTTAAACTCATGAAATTAAGGCTAGTGTTGTTCTTTGTTCACCCATACCGTAAGTGTTAAAAACTTGCTGGTCTCACTTAGCACCTGAAGCAATTTGCAGACCTCCAATTTCCTTTTTGTTTCATTTGTGTTTTCAGTATTTACTGTGGCCAGGACTTCTGTGTCTTTTTAGTAGCAAGAGATAAAAATGAAACAGGTTTGTTTTATACCATAGGATACAGGTCTTTAATTGGGAAAGCATTGGGGCAGGGAAAGGGAAAGCAACACAAAACCAGACTAAATACGTTGTCTCACTGCAAAGCACACATCAGTATAGAGCAGAGGTAAAAAAAAAACAATCTCTTGACTGTAAGAGTGAGTTACATTCTTGGGCAGAAATGAAATACAGCAAAGGGGATAGAGATCAGCTCCTGGTGGTCCTTAGCAGGTTTCCTAGTCATACAGAGGAGCCGTATCGAAGACAGGACTCAGTGCTTCAGTTTTAACCCAGGCTTTTAAAGTGAAATTCAGCTTTTCAGGATAACTTAAAAATGTTCTTTATATGTGATCTGTAACATTTGCAGGGCTCTGGCTTCTAGCTTTATGCAAATAGCAAGAAGCATTGCGTGTCTCTCAGTCACTGGTTTTCAAGAGGTTGAAGTATCTTTCCTCTGCTGGCAAGTGAGGCTTTGCTGTAAGTCCCTTCTAGGGACCCAGCTGTTTGTGGTTCTGCTGAGGCTCACAGGTCCTTCTGTACTTCTTTGTTCCAGCTTTACAAACAGGGGTTGTTGGTTTTTAGTTGTTTTTTTTTTTTTTTGGTGAGCAAGTGCAGGAGATGTAGCACTGAGGGACTTTTTTAAAGTGAACATGGTGGGCATGGGTTGACCATTGGACTTGATGATCTTGGAGGTCTTTTCCAACTTGTTTGGTTCTGTGATTGCTGAGTTCTTCACCTGCTGAACGTTTCAAGTGTTTTGTTCCTTTGAGAAAGACAGATTATTCATTATAGAAAATCATTCAGGTTGGAAAAGACCTCTAAGATCCCCAAGTCCAACCCACCCCACCATGCCCACTGCCCTCAGTGCCACATCCCCACAGTTCTGGGTCACCTCCAGGTTTGGTGACCCCACCACCTCCCTGGGCAGCTGTGCCACTGCATTGCTACTCTTTCAGAGAAGAAATGTTTCCTAATAACCAACCTGAACCTTCCATGGCACAAGGTCCTGAGTTTTGATTGATCAGGCTGCATTCACGTGTCTCTGCTCTTATAGCATGGAGAGTTTGCATACTCACATCTCAGTTCAAGAGTGTCACTGAGCAGATGGATCACTCGTTGCTTGCAGGGAGTATGAAGAGTAGTGGTAGATCCCCTTAGAAGCCTGTATCTTGGTCAGCCTGCAGCCTTCTGGCTGTGAATTCTGTGATAGTGTTCCACAGCAGTGGTAGGTGAACAGCCTCTAAAAATCTCAAATCCTGGTACAAGCAAAATGATGAAGCCTCTATAGGGGAAGAGGCTGATGTCAGGGTGATATCATGACTTTAAATGTTCTGCATTGCAGCTTTAGGTTGGATGTCAGGGGGAAGTTCTTTACTGAGAGAGTAGTGAGATGCTGGAACAGCTGCCCAGAGAGGCTGTCCCATCCCTGGAGGTTCAAAGCCAGGTTGGATGGGGCCCTGGGCAGCCTGATCTGGTGTTAAATGTGGAGGTTGGTGGCCCTGCCTGCAGCAGAGTGGTTGGAGCTTCATGATCCTTGAGGTCCCTTCCAACCCAAGCCATTTTATGACTCTGTGCAGCTGTGAATTGAGAAAGGTTCAGCAGGACTGGTCCCAGTGCTGCAGGAAACTGCAGATGGGAGCAGGTTTTGGGGAGATGGAAGGAGGGCCACGTCCCCAAAGCCCAAGGCCAGCAGTTGTAATGTCATCCTGGTGGGTTTCAACGTTGCAGCAAATGCAGTGGTATCGTGCCTTGTGTCTTGATAAGATGGTGTCTATTAAAGCTATTTAGAAGACTGAGTAATTAACCCAACCCATGGGGTCCATCTGTTGTGGAATTTAGAGAGGTGCTGGCATTTGAAATAAAGCTGCTGGCTGGTACAGCGACTGGCATTCTTCAAGATGACATGCCTATGGAGATAAAGGGAATGTTAGCCCTGAAAAATAGCTCCTAAGCTTGGGGCAGCATTTGAGGATAGCAAGAAGGACGTTGGTTCCAAGTCTGTGATTGTCTGAAGTAGGAAACAAAGTGTATTTCCAGATACAACCATGCAGTTATTTTCATTTTATGAACTGCTCAGTTTAAAGGTCTTGGTGGCTTCCAGGATGAATGCATGTTGGGTTCTTTATCAGAGAATAATTAACAGAGAGTGGAGGACTGCTGAGGGATGCTGTTAATCAGAGGACATGTTAAGTGCCAAGACACAGCTTCTTTTTCTTGGGTGACATTTAAGCCTAATGAAATCTGTCTTGCCATTGTGCTGCATGAGGATGAGCTGGCCAGCTCCCTTGGAGTTGGTTTCTGATGAGATTGTAGAATGATTGTTAGGCATTCTCTTGTTGTTTTGTTGTTTGTTGGTTGGTTTCATTGTTGAAGTCATTTAAAAAACATGTTTAATTAGTTGGTGAATTACAACAGAATAATATAATGGAGCAATTTGAACTGAAATTTTACACTGATATTGAGTTTAGTTGCTTATTGTTGTGCTGCAGTCGATGGAGATTCAGTAGTTGTCTTTTGAGACTCCCTTATGAAGTAAGCTGTAGGAAGTACTACATTCCTCTGTGGCTCCTTAGCTCAGAGCATGAGTCCCACTGTTTCTATGCCACTTTTTTCATTGTTTCCCTAAGACAAAAAGGGCAGCTTGTTTCAAAGTTGAGTGATATTCTTACACCTTTTGTTTAAAGACAAACCCCTTCTGCACCCCAACATCGTGCCTGTAAGGATCTCTGAGTTTTACAGACATTAGGTTAAAAACTAAAATGTCAGAATTACTGTTTTCTATAATATGCACGACTTGAAGAGGTATTACACTGCTCTCTCTACTATGGAATGCTGTAGATGTGGGGAAATACCTGTTTATCTCTACTCTTAATCACAAAATATCCCAAATTGGAAGGGACCCATAAGGTTCATTGAGTCCAACTCTTGGCTCTTCTTTTCATTTTCCAAATCTAACCAAATTATTTTGGTTGAGGAATATAATGATATTGTTCACAGTAAGTTGCTCTTGTAACAGGAATTCTGGCACAAACACTCATTGCCATTTTTGTCTTCAGAATGATTGAGGAGAGTGGGAAGAGGAGGAGGACAATGGCGGAGAAGAGACAGCTGTTCATGGAAATGAGTAAGTAAGAGATTGGAAGGTAACATAATTTATTCTTTTTACAGAGCTTTGTTTTTAGGATTTCACTCAATCATTTACATCTGGTTTCCTCAAGGCTGTTGTCTGAGCTGGTGAAAAGCATCCTGGGTGCTGGTCAGGAGGAGAGTGCAGGAGATGGGTAACAGTGCCTGAGGAGTCGTGCAGTGCTACACTTTGCCAAGCTCCTTTTATAAGGAGCATTCATGTTTATTGGGACTTCTGAAGTTTGTAGACAGCTACTAAAATAAATAAAGTCAGAAAGGGTGTATTTCACCTTAAGGTGCACTGTGATGCCCAAAGAAAGGCTGTAATTGTTAGTATAAATCAAGTGCCTGTCTGGAGGTAATCTCATTTAAAGAATGACACACAGCCTTTTAAAAAGATGTGAGCAGTTAGAAATAAAAGATTGTGTGTGTGTGTGTTTGCATGTCTTCATGTTACTTTACTTTCCTACTAAAACACAGGACTGAATGAAACTCCTTGGGTTAGGCCAGCACATCCTATAATCCAGAATTTAGGTTGGTGAATGTCTTTCTTAAACAGATAACATACCAGTGCTACTGTTTTGCTGGAGGATTTCCAGAGCATCATTCTGGGTGTGGTTATAAGCATCTTGTAATTTCAAGAACAGTTTCATTCCTGGACAATTTATAACTGCTTCCTTTCATGTGAGAGCTGTCTGGGTTGTATTCCTCCCTGCCTTCCCAGCTTGGTTTATGTTTGAGGTTGTAGTGAGATCCCTTTCTGTGTGCTCAACACGTGGCACAAGCCAACACCTGCACTCTCCAGCCTACACACCTCATCTCTTTCTGTGCCTCTTCTCTGCTTAAGCAAAGGTGGTTGCACTGGTGCATGAAATCCCAAATTGAATCTCATTGGGATCTTGTGGAATGACAGTAGTGCTTCTCCATTAGAAGAGCTTTGTCTGATACATCAGAGTGTTACACGTGTCTTGTATCTCCAGTAGTCATCTGGTGATCATTTGGTACAGCTAGGTTTCTACAGGTAACTGGCATCTCATCAGTAACTGTATGCAGCCATACAGTCTCTCTTCAGTATTAATTTGATGAAGATTCTCAGAGTCATCTAATTCCTGCTTTGATGTTCTAATTACCTTGCATATTGGTGATACCTTTAAAGCTACTTTAGCAAAAGATTTCTTCTGAAGCACCCATGTTTGATTACAGTGTTGTCTTCAAAGAGTTCTGCTGGCAGTGTTTGAATCTGCCACCTAAGGCAAGGGGAGGAGGAATCTACTTGCTTGTTTTTAGTTTTGGCTAAATTGCAAAAAAAAAAAAAAATTGAAATTCCTCGAATTATCTAACAGAATAGATAATTCTTCCATCATCTGCTTATAGAAGGTGTTCAGTTGGGTTTTGCAGCAGTGGTTTTTATCAGTGGAAGTGCTGGTGTGTGGATTCTTTGAGCTGCTTTTCTCTCTAAGGCACTCAGACATGTTGGTTGGCAGATTGAAGGTGTTCATCTGTCTTGAGAAAGACAGCATGTTTCCTTGTGAAGATGAATGCAGAGATGTTCTTCTTTCTAGGAGATCTTCACACACAGATGTTCATTGGTATTTAGAGGATTCCTCTTATGAGGCAGAAGTAGATTTTATGACATTCATCCACACTGAACACACCACCCAAGGGTGTGTTTGTAGATTTTGTATTGTTTGTGAAGCTGGCAAGAAATCTGTGTAAGCTATTCTAATTTTCTGACCTGCAGAATATATAAAGTCATAGAATCATTCAGGTTGGAGAAGACCCCTAAGATCACCCAGTCCAACCCCAGCCCACCCCACCATGCCCACATCCCTCAGTGCCACATCCCCATGGTTGTGGAACACCTCCAGGGACGGTTACCCCACCACCTCCCTGGGCAATTTGAAGTTTCTTATTGTCAGAGTTTCAAGAGGATGGAGTCAGGCTTTCCTCAGTCCAGTGACAGACACAGAGCAGTGGACACAAACTAAAACATGCCAAATTCCAGCTGAAGGTGAGAAAAAGCATTTTTATTGTGGGTGTTGTTGAGCACTGGAGGAGGCTGCCCAAGGAAGCTGTGGGCTCTCCGTCTTACAGTTGGACAGAACTCAGATGAACAAGAAAAGTTTTGTTACTTTGTTCTTTGTTACTTATGCACATGAACTATGTTATGCATTTTATATGTGGATGAAGATGACTCCTCCTCACTCCATGCTGCCCAGGCAAGCCAAAAGGTTGGACACCCATGCTGTGGAAGAGTGACCTCATTGAAGCTTATGTTGTGGTCTGACACAGGAAGAGAGGAACATAAAATGGACTTTTTTCTTTGGTTTTGCATGTAGCTGTTAACTGACCTGTTTTTGTATGCATGTATCTTGAGGTGGTGATAAGCCTTAAAGTGTGTTTGTGTGCTCTAGTCCTAGCTGCAAGCAAAGCTGTCAGGGCTGGAAGTGAAGGTGGAAGCTGATCAAGCATATATGCTTTACTGCATATATTGCTGTGATATAGAATTGTTTGAGTTGGAAGGGACCTTTTAAAGGCCATTTGTTCCAACTCTCCTGCAGTGAACAGAGACACTTATGGCTCGATTGGTGCTAGGAGCCCCATCATAGAATGGCCTGGGTTGAAAAGGACCACAATGATCATCTGGTTCCAACTCCCTTCTAAGTGCAGGTCACCAACCAGCAGACCAGGCTGCCCAGAGCCACATCCAGCCTGGCCTTAAATGCCTGCAGGGATGGGGCATCCACAACCTCCTTGGGCAACCTGTTCCAGTGCCTCTCCACCCCCTGTGTGAAAAACTTCCTCCTAAGATCTAACCTAAACCTCCCCTGTCTCAGTTTAAAACCATTCCCCCTTGTCCTATCACTGTCCACCCAAGGTCCAGCCTGACCTTGGGTTTCTGCAGGGGCATCCACCACCTCTTTGGGCAATCTGTTACAGTGCTTCACCACACTTAACGTAAGAAAAACTTTTTCCCTATATCAATGCAAAATATCTCCTCTTTTAGTTGGGAACCATTGTCCTATCACAACAGACCCTGCTAAAGAGGTCTAAAAATGAGGTGTAGTGGCTCGTCCTTGGCTAGCCTTACAAAAGGTTCTGATTGATAAAGTTTGAGAAGACTCATCATCTGTTCAAGTGTTTTTCATGTGTTGGAAGGTAGACCTAGGCACTCTAATGGAGAGTTTTGAAAGAATATTGCATAAAAAGCACAAAATGAGTTATTTTAATCTAGCCTTTAATCTGAATACTTCAGCTTACATTATTTGGCCGGATCATAAATAAAAGGGCTTGGATTGGAAGGGACTTCAAGGATCATCTAGTTCCAACCTCCTGCCACAGGTAGGGTTGCCAACCACTAAATCAGATACTTAATCTGAGATAAGCTTTCTAAAGATGGTACTGAGAAATAACATAGGAATGTTTGCTTTGCTATGCTGCCCAGCAGAATGCTCCCCAGGTTGGTTCATCTGGTGCCACTCCTGGGTGAGCTTTGGGGAGCTTCGCATTGGAGAAGAGATCAGTGCTCTCACTGCTCTTAGGAGATGCTTCTCACCTCATGTTCTCTGGTTTCAAGATAGCCTACAGGTCTGTGTGAGTCTAAGCAGGTGACTTGGTGTTATATTTGCAAATTTCTTACAAAGTACCCAAAAGACAAAAGGACCAAACTGATCTGCCCATCTCCTGTACTGATCAAGTAAGGTGGTTTTTGAAATATGCAGTTGTGAGTTGGTGAGCGTGGACTCAAATGTTTGCAGATTGATTTCTGAATTCAGAATGCTGTAGGAAGGAAAAAAAGTTATCACCTTTGAGCATGACCCTGATACAGCAGCCACATGCCTTCTTCAGGAGGATGTGGGTTTGTTGCTTTTGGGGTTGGTTTTCTTTTTGGTGTGTGTGTTTTTTAGAGGTCTGCATTCTATGAGTCAGTTTTCCCTGCTCCTCAGTCCGGTCTTCATGGAGGCAGTGATATTTCAGAAGTCTGAAAGATTGTACAGATATTACTTTTGTGCACTCCTATGAGAACATGGGAGGTGCAGGATCCATGTGCACCCACTGCTGTGCAGCCAGATTGTTCACACTCCTCCTTAGAACTCCACTGATTATAGGGCGTAGCCACACGTGCTGTTGAAATGTGAGCCAGTAAAGACATTTCTGTTTATGATTAATGAAATTTTCAAGGCCTGGACCAGTTGTTGGCTTCTTCCAGATCTGAAATGATCGATATCAGACTTAAGAGTGGTGTCATTTATCATCTCCACATCATTTATCATCTCATCTGATCAGCCCAGGAGATGCCCAGATCTGTTTGGCCTTTGGCAGAGGATTAATACAAGTTTCAGGGATTGCCCAGGTTTGTAATGTTCAGAGTAATTGCAGTGCTGGCAGGAGCTGGTGGATGTGGTGCAGACGGGTGACAGATAACAGCGTTTACGTGATGTGGGATTGGTTGAAGGTACAGTAAAAGTTTTAAACATCTTGAAGTGGGAGGTTGCTGGTGAGGTTGGGGTTCTCTCCTCTGTGCTTTTTCTCCTGCTTCTTACCTGATGTGGATCTGCTTGGGTGAAGGAAAGTGTGCTCCTTGGGGGGGCCTGCAATGCAGACAGTGGTAGGAGCATCACCTCCCTTTTCTTCTGTCTTTTGTGTACCCACCACCCAGCAGCAGTGAGCTCCTCTTTGTACACACTTACAACTCAATCCAATTCTTGTTTCCATTTTTGGGACTTCAGAGTTCTCATGTCAGTCTGATGCTTCCATCAGTTTGTAATGAAATACTGCGTGAAAATCTTGGTCATTGTCCCATCACAGGGATGATGCGTGTGAAGAAACAGTCAACATCACTTTTAAAGTAAACAAATAAGCTGAGTGTCGTAGAGGCAAGAAAAAAACACAAACTTCTTTTTTATTCATAGGGGCCCAGAACTTTGATGTCATCAGACTTTCAACGTATCGAACAGCCTGCAAGCTGCGGTTTGTGCAGAAGCGATGTAACCGTAAGTTGTAATCACTCTTTGTCAATTTCAATCATGCAAGTATTCTACCCATGTGAATTTTAAATATAGCAGGAATAATCAACAATGGGAGCTCTTACTTAAGAATAGAGATAATTAAAGAGGTAGTGATTTTTGACCAGTATTTGTAGTGTCTTCAGTTTTAGTTTCTAATGCTTAAAGGAAAATCTGAAGTACCTGGGCCAGACTGACATACCTCAGTGCAGCCAGCCCCAGACTGTTTTGTCTGCTTTCTACCATGGTGGAACAGAAGCCAACAGACAGCTGGATGCAGCTGTAAGCTTGGTGATGATCACCAATGCAAAGGTGTCTGCATTTCACCATTGTGGCATATATAGCAACCACAGAGAGTGCTTGAAGTTTATGCCACACTACTCACTGTATGTTTTCTCATTCTCTTCCATAGCCTTCCATTTTAAATAGTTCACCAAAGTAAGGATGAACCCAGGGGTTCTGTTTCCATTATTAAACTGGACCAAGCAAAATGCTTGGCAGACTAATGGAGCAGCTGCCTCCTCCCAGTGATGTGAAACTGATGTGGGAGAGAGCAGCAGAGCAGCTGAGGAGTCCTGCAGATGTGTGCAGATGCAAACTACAGCTCCACACCTTCTTTATCCCTTAGGAAAAGTGGTGTGCTTTCCCTAAACAAAAAATACCAACCGTGCTTTTGAATTAAAAACATCTCTTAATCAGTAGCAAGGTATTAAGATCTGCTAATTATTGTGCCACACACACTTAGGGCCTAACTCACTGGTGCCATACATATGCCTTGAGTAACCTTTCATTTGCATATATGCAAATTTAAGTGCTCTTGTGATGTTTGCACCAGGCAGACATCCAGGGGTGTATGTTTGGTGTGAAATGGTGGTTTGGACCAATGGATTCCCGCTGGTCCTTAGATGTCTTACCCACTGCCCTGCATGCTTTTCAAACACTGAAACATTTTCAAACATTGTTTAATGCGGTTCTACAGATCACTTAGTGTGGTTATGGCACACTTTCACTACGTTGTTAACAGTTAGATACCTGAACAGATACAGTGGAATAATTTAGGGACAGGCTTTGGAGTTCAAGATGTATGTTTACAAAGTATTTTTCTCTTGGCACCAGCTGGAAGCAGTCACAGTTTAACTGGAACATCAAGTTCCTTCTCCAGCACTGAGCTTTTAGTTAATACAGGGATGTTCAACATTACAAACTGGTTACTGTAGTGGATGTTGAATGTGGCCGATGTCTTTCTCAGAAGAAAATACCTAATCTGGCTACAGCACTGTGTGATAGTGGAGGAGCAATTTCTCCTTTATGTGGCTTTGCATCAAAGCCCTCTATTGAAGGGCAGAATAAAAGGCCCACGGAGACTCAGGGCATTGATGTTGCTTTCCAGTAGCTGGTGTGAGCTGAGTATGAGTATTGAGACTCTGTCTTTCACTTTGAAGATGAGTAAGTGGTGGTTAATTCCAAAATAAAAGCTAATGTCGTATTCGGATGTAGTGCCTTAAAAGTAAGATTGAGTGCATTACAGAATAGAAGTTAATTTTTTTCCCTTTATTTTTAGTTCATCTCGTTGATATCTGGAACATGATTGAAGCCTTCCGAGATAATGGCCTTAACACTTTGGATCATAACACAGAGATCAACGTGTCTCGACTAGAAACAATCATTTCATCCATCTACTACCAGCTCAACAAACGCCTTCCTTCTACTCACCAAATCAGTGTAGAGCAATCCATCAGCCTTCTCCTCAACTTCATGATAGCAGCATATGACAGGCTAGTAACTCCTCTAGTTGTACTCCTAAACCAGTTTTCTCTTTTAGTTAGATGAATGCTGCCAGCAACTGCATGAGTCTCTGGCATGCTATTTCTCAATTTCGTGGAACTGTGTGCTGCACACACACTTAATATCATAGTAGTGCATGCAGAAATTTACAGATCTACACTGCCACAGCAGCAGAGCTTTTTGTTAAAAATTGCTTTCTTGAGAAAGGTGAGCGAGTGCCTTCTGGAAATTGCAGCCTGCTGTGAGCTGCATGTCTGAGCTGAAGTGTTCTGCAGGCTGTGATAGGACATAATGTTAGACTCGTGGTGCTGTAGCAATGTTTTAAAAAGTGAAAGGTTTTTTTGTTGACTCTTGATCAACAAGACCATTTTACAAGGCTGCCTTGTTTCGATGTTCAGCTCGGATCTTATTATAACACGCTGTGATCACATAGAGTCTAATTCTCATTTGTTGACTGGGAGAAGTTTGTTTTCCTATTCAGAGCACTGCCAGGCATTCCCTTATGTCCAGCTTTAATAAGTTTCCCTCACAACCTCTTTCATCAGGGGTTAATCTGCTAATCTCAAGTAAAGTTACCTCTAGGTTCTCTGAGTAGTAAATGGAAATCTTTCTCTGTTGTTTATCAGTTCTTTTTTCTTATCTTTCTCACAGTCAGCTATTATCTGTTTTGTCTTTCTTCTGCTTTTACCTTCTCTCTGAGCAGCAAAAAACTGCTTGTGGCCAGGATGTTGACACAGAGATGAAGGAGTTTTACCTAAAGCAACCTGGACCACTATGCCAAATAGTTATTGTGCTTGTAATGTCCAAGTTTTAATCATTCTTAATTGGACCTCTTATGGTCACCAAAGAGCAGCTAGAATTTTCCTCCCCAAAGGTCCAGAACAATCCCAGTCTCACTCAGGGCAGTTAAAAAACAGTGCAGAGCTCAGAGTAGCAATACTGCTATGACATCAGAATCAAACCTTTATATTTTTCTGTTTAGTGTGATATGATATTGATTGTGAGAGTTGTTGTAAAGGGTAACAGATGAGTTTCCTTATTGTGTGTCAGGTCACACTAGAAAATGTAGAATTTAAAATAAAAGTGGTTATGTTTTGAGGGACTAATTGAAAAGATTGAGGCTTTAGTTAGAGATATGTTTGTCTCCCTTTGCCCCAAACCTGCAAATTCTGCCTCTTGTCTGCAGCACAAGCAGCCTGCTTGCTCTCAGCACAACACAACAGCTTCTGTTGAGCTTCCTCTATCTGTCACATGGTGTTGAGAGAGAAGCTGTGATGCTGCACTGTGTTGTGCCACAAGAGAGCCAAGAATGAGAGGAGAGCTAGGCTTACAACCACCTCATCCCTGAGACTTGTAGATTGGCACTGGTCATGGTGCAGAACTGGTGGTTCATACGGTGTACAGTAGTGAGCTGGGAGGAGGAGTAGCTGTGTTATGATATTCTTTGCTGCTTTCTCCCATGAAACTCTGCCTGTGGGTGTTTGACAGTGGTGGTGGCTCGTTCCAGAGCCTGTTTTTCTCAGTTGCCTTTTACAGCTTTCTGAAATCCCTGACCCATGATTGGTCCATTCTTTCTGATTTCACCTTTTCTAGAAATGCATTTGATTTAGCAACAGATTTAGTTGCTTCAACTTCTTTTTTATTTTCCTATTGTAACAGCAGCATGCAGTAAGGAGGAGGGAGAGGATGACCAACAGTCAGGTGAGGAAATGAGCTGGCAAGCAGCGTGATCAGGAAGGACCCCATAGTTGGCAAAGCTGAAGGGAGTCTCACAGTGTATTGGGAAGCACCCACAGAGCAGCACTAGGAGGAAAGCTGTGATAGCTTTTTTTGGGAAATTGATATGACCTGGTCTAGTATTAAATGTGGAGGTTGGCAGCCCTGCCTGTGCAGGGCAGTTGGAACTTGATGATCCTTGAGGTCCCTTCCAACCCAAGCCATTCCATGGTTCTATAACTGAGTGTCTCTGTGTAGTAACCGCCTTATATTGCACACTGAATGGGGAACAAGAAGGAGGAATTGCAGGTCTGAAATCATAGAATAGTTGATGTTTGAATGGACCCCCAGCGATCATCGAGTCCAACTCCTGGCTCTGCAAAGGACCACAGAAACCCTATGGCTGAGAGCAGTGTCCAAGCACTCTTTGAGCTCTAGCAGCTCAAGGCTGTGCCCGCTGCCCTGAGCAGCCTGTTCCATGCCCACTGCCCTCTGAGGCAGAGTCTTTACCTAACTCCCACCTAACCCTCGCCTGACACAACTCCATGCTCTTCCCTTGGTCCCTGTCACTGTCACCAGAGGTCAGAGCTCAGCACTACATCTCCTTGTAGGCCACCATGAGGCCTCTCCTCAGCTCCTCTGCTCTGTGCTGAGCAAACCCAGGGACCTCAGCTGCTCCTCAGACTTCTTCCCCTCCAGAATCCCAGAACTGTAGGGGATGGAAGGAACCTCTGGAGATCCCCCCAGTCCAACTTGCTGCTAAAGCAGGTTCCCTATTTTAGGTTGCACCAGAAAGTGTCCAGATGGATTTTGAGTATTTCCAGAGGTGACCTGATTACATCTCAGGGCAGCCTGTGCCAGTGTTTTGTCACCCTCACAGTAAACAAGTTCTTTCTCACATTCAGATGGAATTCCCTGGGTTCCAGTTTGTGTCTTTTGCCCCTTGTCCTTTTGCTGGGCACCACCTAAAAGAGCCCCATCCTCCTTCCCCCCACCCTTCAGATACTGATGATCAGATCCCCTCTCCCCTTCTCTTCCCCAGGCTGTTCAGCCCCAGGGCTCTTATCCTCTCCCCATCAGGAGATGCTCCAGGCCCCCATGATCTCTGCAGCCCTCTGCTGGGCTCTACAGCAGCTCCCTGTCCCCCGTGAACTGGGGAGCCCAGCATTGGGCTCAGTGCTCCAGATGTGGCCTTTCCAGGGCAGAAGGGAGTGGCACCACCTTTACCCTGCTGGTCACACTCTGTGCAATGCACCCCAGAGTCCCATTGGCCTCCTTGGCCATTAGGGGCATGCTTCTGGCTCATAGTCAACCTTTGGTCAACTGTTGGCCTACCGTTGGTCAACCAGGACACCGCTGGCCTTTGTGGCCACAAGGGCGCGCTGCTGGCTCATGATCACCTTATTGGCCATCAGCACATCCAGGTCCTTCTCTGTTCACAGGCACCATCTGTTTTAAACAAGTCCCACAGTCTTATTTGCTATCCTTTGAACTCGTGAACGTTACAGGAGTTTCAAAATTGTACAGAAAGTTCTGCCCTTTTTCCTTTCGGTAGGGAATTCAGCAGATGGAGTCACATGGGTCCAAAAACCGACGTAGACATTGGCAATTTGCTTAATTACACCAGATTGCAGGGGGAGGATTTTTTTATTTTATTTTCTTGATTAATAAACAGGTCTGCTTCTGCTGGCATTCTGTATCTGAAGGCACCATGAGATACCTTTCAAGGATAAGATTGTATCATGTGAGGGGACATGGATGGTTCCAGTCACTTGTTCTTTCTTTTAATTAATTAAAAAATAATTCAGAGCTGAGAGAAGAATGGCTGTAACAGAGCAAATGGAAAGAGAGGTTGAGACTCTGCTTTAAAGAAGCTTGAAATGGTTATTGAGATTTGCTGAGACGAGCAGAGCAAGGTTAGAAGAGAATCTTTTCAGATTTCAGATGTAGTAAAGTCTTTCTTTTTGGGTTTTGGGTGTTGTTATTTCTGTGGTTTGGTGGTTTGGCATAGTGGGAGTGCCAACTTTTTCCTTTGAGGAAACTAAAAGACAGAAATGAAGTAGGATAACTGCTATCTTTACTGTTTTGTTAACTTAATAGCCTTTATACAGCTTAAAATAAAAATTTTGTCACTATTTTGGTGCCACGAGGCAGAATTACTTTCCGTGGTTTTACTCCTTCCTAACATTTTCCAAGTACTGGTCCTCTAAGTGTACATGTGGTTGTCCAGTATGGCACAGTGAAGATTCTCTGCCTTCTGTCTTTGTTGCTATGGAAGCTCATCCAGAAATTGGGAAGCAGGGAGGCAGAGTGTGTGCCTCTGACCAGGAATCTGTTGCCAGCATTAACTGCAGTGTGTTTCACTCAGCCTGTCTTGGGCTGGTGACTTGCTTCCACCTAATTTCATCCCCTTCTGGTAACAGGGATAACATACCTTGCTGTATCTGCATACTATAGTGTGCTCAGTGGGTTTTCTCTTGCTTTCCACATAGGCAAATTCATTTTCCCTTGCTGATGTTAGACAACAATTCCCCATACATACCATCAGATTAAACTGTAATAAAAGACTGCTCACGTTATTCCTGTTCTATGTGGTATATTCAAGATATTAGCACTGGTATAATGTTATATTAAGTAGTTGTGCTCAATCTTAGTTGTTAACAGTTATGTATTCCCTACCTACAACTTCAGTGTTTGTGTTCCTTCTCACTCTACAGCAATTACTTACCACGTACTTTTTTCCACAGTGAGGGCCATGGAAAGCTGACGGTGTTTTCAGTGAAAGCAATGTTAGCAACAATGTGTGGTGGCAAAATACTGGACAAATTAAGATGTAAGTATTTCCAATCAAAATCACAACAATTTTTTTCCTTTTTTGCTTTTTTTTTTTTTTTTTTTTTTTTTTTGCTGAATGGGCAGTGTTGTCACAGTCATGTTTTTTTTGTAACACATGCCATCTGCTGGTCACACAACAAACATACGAGTGTGTTACTGAGTAGCTTTTATGAATCCATGTGTTTATTTTAAAAAGCTTTGGCACTTACATGTAATTCTTCCATCCTTCTCAGTAGCAAGCCATAGTGTGGTTTATGGGATTTTCTTTCCTTTTCTGTCCTGAAAAGATTGGAAGCAGGTCTTACTGCTAGTGCCAGATTTTCTGGTGTCATTGGTTTTCATCTCCCCCCTAAGTTCCCTTTATGAAAGTTATTTTGTAATAATTAATTCCTTCTGACCTTTGTGGTTTTTATTCCCCCCAAAATAATTCTTTTCACTTCTCCACAGCATTAAACTTCTAAAATATATTTTCTTTAAAAATGATACAAAATACCAGTGTGATCTATTAAACTACACAATTTTGGATCCTGTTACCTCGGGGCTTGAAGAGGTTACAATAAATAAACAGTTTGGTATAAACCCGATACAGAAAAGGAGATCTGTTTTTATGCATAAATAGGACCACACTGAAACATGTCAAGCAAATGGTAAAAAGTGACCTTTTAATGGAAAAAGGCAATTAACCTTGGAATTAGATGTTAAAGGAATTGATGCTTTCAAACAAAGCCTAGACATCAACCTGGAGGTTATGCTAGGCTACCAGTTGCTGAGTCAGAAGGTGGCTGATTAAGATGCCTTCAACTGAAAGACACCTTATTTAATCATCCTGCTTCACACATGTGTCTTAAAACTTGATAGTTGTGCATTTCATGTTCTCTTCTCCACTCCAGCTTTTTTCATAGCATGCAAAACTTTCTTTTTCTTTTTGCTAATCCTGTTGAGTCCTATTTCCTTCACTATGGTAATTTTCTTCTTTATGAAAATTCTTAACTGAGGTTCAGCTGAGGCTGGAGGAAAGGCTTTTGACTACTCTCACTCAATGCTGCTTTTTTATATTCTGGTTGTCGTGTCTTTCCTTCTTTCTAGCACTTTTTCAGCTGCCCTCCAATTTATATTGTACTGCTGGGATCTATCCTCCAGTATCTGCACTTCTTGTTTTCTCTATGCGCTATCTGGATAGAATCATAGAATGGCCTGGGTTGAAAAGGACCACAATGCTCATCCAGTTCCAACCCCCTGCTATGTGCAGGTCACCAACCACCGGCCCAGGCTGCCCAGAGCCACATCCAGCCTGGCTTTGAATACCTCCAGGGATGGGGCATCCACAACTTCCGTGGTCAGCCTATTCCAGTGGCTTGGGCAAACATGGTTGGATGATTCCATTGGTTGGATATGGAGCTTTGTTTTCCAAAGAGCATGTGACCTCTGTATTTAACATGTGTTCTGGGAAGCAGCACTTCTGCCTTTTTAAATTCAGTTTTAAACTCAGTTTCTTTCCTTATCCTTCTTGGTATATCACTAATGCTGTTTCCACAATGATATTGGCTGCTTTTTATGGTGTTGACAGTACTAACTGTTGACCACACCTATTTGAAATCTCTGTAATATGCTATCAGCCAACTGTGAAAAATGAATTTCTTTTATCCAGAAATTCAGGAAGAGGAGCAAAGCAAACCTGTGCAGGAGGGAATAGTTTTCTTTCAACCAGACTATCCTCTAATGGGTTGATTGGTGGACTAATGGGTTGGTGGTTGGACTAGGTGATCTTAGTAATTTTTTCCTACCTTAGTGATGCTGTGATTTTAAAATCAGGCTGTTGGCTTTTCAGACATGATGATGGTTCAACCTTTTTTTGTGGAAGATGAGAGAAACTCAGAAGGGTGTGATGCAGGATAGTAGGATCTTGTAAAGTTCTTATGGAAGGAGAAAGGAAGTATTATTGTTACTGGAAAAAGATGAGTAGAGCTAGAATTCAAATCATAAAGTAGCTGAATTACTGTTGGTTACCTTTGTGAAAAACTTCTAAGGACCAAGGGAGGAGGTAAAAGAAAATGTACTGTGAAGTTTAGAAAAGGCTGTATGGAGAACTCTCTCCCTCTCTCTCTCTCTCTCTCTCTTCTTTCTTGTTGGAAAAGACCTTAAAGATCATCAAGTCCAATTACAACCTAACCATACTACCCTAAGTTTAACAACCCTCTGCTAAATCGTGTCCCTGAGCACCACATCCAAAAGGACTTTAAACACATCCAGGGATGGTGACTCACCCGCCTCCGTGGGCAGCCTATTGCAATGCTTAACAACCCTTCTGCAAAGAAGTTTTTCCTGATATCCAGCCTAAACCTTCCCAGCACAACTTGAGGCTATTTTTCCTTGTCCTGTCATCTGTCACCAGTGAGAAGAATCCAACCCTGCTCTCGCTATAAGTACCTTTCACCTGTAGGCCTGATGCACTTCTGGGTAAACTGGTAGTAATGAAGAATGGAATTAGTTGATTAATGGGTAAATAATTTCTTGGGTAGGGAGGAGGAATGGCTTTTGGAAGGAATGTCTTACAAAACTGTAGGAGTTCCTTAAAGTAGGGCAAAAAAAATAGAAAAATGCAAAGGATTTCTGACCGATGCAGAATTCTTGAGTTTCTGAAAGGACTTCAAGTATCTCTTATCAAACAGATAAAACATTAAAGTCTAAAAGGGATGAAAGGAAGATCCTTTCCATGTGTAAGATATTAGCTGAAAGGAGCCCAAAAAAGAGCAGTAAAAAGGTGGGTGAATAATGCTGGACTCAAGCAGTTTCTAACATGTCATAAATGATCTGGAAAAATACAGTGGAAGATGACAGTCTTTTATAAAGTAGATTGGTGAGTAAAAGCCAAAACAGACTGTGAAGAGTTGTAGCATCATCTGACAGTGCTGAGTAACTGTGAATGAAATGGTAGCTGAAATTCAGTGTGAATTTATGTGAAGTGGTTTGTGCTGGGGGAGTGAGGTGTCATCCTAATGTCATGCACAGAAAGGTGAGCTCGGGAAGTTGTTAGTGCTAAGACAGATCTTGGAGTTTCTCCTGGAAGATTACTGCTCTTTTTAGTAGTAGTTAAAAAAAAGTAATGAAGTGTTGTGACCAAGAGGGAAGGTCATAAAGAACACAACAGGAAGACTAAGGCATTATATAAATCCATGGTATGTTTATGCTTAGTATGAGCACTGCTGTGGTACCTTGCACTCACTCTCCCTTTTCAGATCTGCTTTATCTTTCCTGGAAAGAACAGCAGTCACCAAAGTCAGAACAAACTTTCTGTACAAGGAACAACTAGATGTAGAACAGGAATCTTCAACCTGGATGGAAAGCAAAATGGTGGTGAAGGGACAGTGTTCTGTAAAATCATGAATAACGTGTTTGTGGTGAATAGAAAACAGCTGCTCCGTTCCCCCTCCAAGACAAGGACTAAAGGCACTAAGTGAGCATGCTGCCAGCTCAGCTGGACCATGAGGCTTTCTGGAAATCCAGGAAGCTGTAAATATTTCTTTTTCTCATCTCAGAATTTGAGTTATAGTCACTTGGTCTCTGTACTTGCATATACTTACAGGCTTTCTTTCAACTTTCTGAAAATGTGAACAAGTTGTGCTGTTCTTTTTCCAGACCATACAGTGTCTGACAGTACATATGAATGGAGTTGTTCAATGATACCACTTTGCTTTCAGTGGGAAAGATTATTTCCAGTGACTGACACTCCTTGTGAAAGAGTTGCTTTACGTGATGTGCAAGGAAGGAGTTATAAGCTCAGCTTGTTGCTATGGGCTTAGTTTTTAGCATCACATTTTTTAAGCTAGAGAAATACCATATAAAGATGATGAAGTTTGTGGATTTGAGTGACTTCATCATCTTGGCATTTAAGCAGATCCATAGTGAAGTAATTAGTGTTTCCTTCCATGTCCTTTCTACAAGTAAACTGCAAACAGAACCTGACTTTAAACAAATTCCAACCTTGCTCATTTTAAGGGCCTGCATCCCAATAGGATCAAAATGGACCCATGGAACAACAGGATCAGAGAGCACCCACATGGATGGCACTGTGACCTGGGTTTGTTCCCCTCTCTGGGTGACCGTGATGAAGGCCTGTTAGTGGCAAAAATGCATGGATATACCTGTGCCATATGGATGCCTGCAGTGAATGGCCGTAGTCTACCCTATGTTCTCTTAGATCCTCTGGTGCACTATCTGCACCAGCCAGACTTATGGCCTCTACCATGCCAAGTTCTCAAATGCAAATCACTACATCTTCCTCAAAAAGCATCTTCCTCTGTGTCCTTCACAGCCTCCTTGTAGGTTTTGGGATACTGTTATTATGTCTTCCCAATATTTCAGTCTTTTTCAGACTGAACAAGTGCTGTTTTCTCAGCCTGTCCTCACAGGATAAGTGCTCCAACCTGCTGGGCATCCTCGTAGCCCTCTACACTTCAGTATGTCCTTCACCTTCTGTGGTTTTCAGATATTCTGTGATTCTGATGGTCTCAAAGCTGGACACAATGCCTGGATGAGGTGTAACAAGTTTTGAGGTGAGGAAAAGAATCACTTCCCTCAATAGTGGGTAAGTTCCTGCTCATGCAGCTCAGGATGTTGTTGACCTTCCTTGCTGCTGTGCCATGCTGTAGGCTTATCTTCAATTTGGGACCCCAGATTTCCCAAGGACATTTCCTGCAGATCTGTGCCAGCCAGCCAGTCCCCAGCCTGCATCACTGCCAGAGTCTTTTCCTTTTGGAATTTGCATTTGTCTTTTTTCTGTTTCATACAGTTCTTTTTGACCCATTCCTCCAGCTTGGCTTGGTCTCACTGGATGGCAACCCTTGCTTTTGTGGTTATCATAGAATTTCATGGAATCATTAAGGTCGGAAAAGGCCTCTAAAATCACCAAGTCCAACCCTAACCCACCTCCACCACACTCACTGACCGTGTCCCTCAGTGCCACATCTCTATGATTCTTGAATGCTTCTGGAGATGGTGACTCCACCACCTGCCTGGGCAGCCTGTGCCAAAGTTTGACCTTTCTTTCAGAGAATAAATCTTTTCTAATATCTAAACTGAACTTCGCCTGGTGCACCTTGAGGCCATCACCTCTCATCCTATCACTGTTATCTGGAAGCAGCTGTAGAGAGCAGTGGGGTCTCCCCTGAGCCTCCTCTGCTCCAGGCTGACCCATCCCAGCTCCCTCAGCCACTCCTCATAACTCTTGTGCTCCAGATCCTTCACAGCTTCAATTGCCTTTCTCTGGACATGCTCCAGTACCTCACTGTCTTTCTCATAGTGAAGAGCCCAAAACTGAACACAGTACTTGAGGAGTGGTCTCACCAGAGCTGAGTACAGAAGGGCAATCACCTCCTTGTCCTGCTGACTGCAATATTTCTGACACAAGCCAGGATGCCCTTGATCTTTATGGCCAGTTGGGCACCTGGACCTCCACAGCTTTGTACCTACAGACCTGAGGAGAATGCACCCTGCTGCTCACTAGCAGAGATGTTAAGCAGGATGTTTCCCAGGACAGAGCCCAGCACCAGTCCCCTTGTTCTTAGCCCCCATGCAGTATGACCCATTATCTACTGTCCTCTAAGACCAATCATCCAACTTGCTCCTTACCAATTGCTTTTTCACCCCTCCAGACTGTGACATCCCACTTTGAATGCTAGAAGAGCAAGCTGTGCTGGTCAGATGGGATTTCTCCTTAGCAGATCCCTACCAACTGCTCCAGTCAAATTTGGGTGCTCAGAAAAGTGCTCCAAGAGAATTTTCTCCATTATTTTCCCAGGAGCCAAACTGGGGTTGACTGGATTGTATTTCCTAAATTTGCTCTTTTTACTTGATTCTGTATTTTAGATTAAGACCAGGAAAAATCCCCTAAGAAGCAGGAATTAATTTGTGTCTGTTACAGATTGATTTTCTTGGCTTTTAAACTATTATGCATTAGTTTTTAAGAAATATTATTCAAATTTGTATAAATTTGTCAACTTTGAGGGAATTGAGGCACAGGAAAGTCTCCGAATCAACTCCTTAAAAAGTGAGGGTACCAGGGATTTTGGTTTGTTTGGTTTTTTCCTTTGTTTTTAACTCGTGCAGAGGAGTGGTTGGGTTTTCAGCTGCAACTGTAAAGCATCAGGCAAATGCACAATAGAAAATGCAGGATGGTCGATCCTGGCAAAGTTATAAGCAGTTGAAAGAAGGCTCTCAAGGGAAACACTGGACAGGTTTATTTGATGATCAGAGGGCTGGAGCAGCTCTCCTGTGAGGAAAGGTTGAGGGAACTGGGCTTGTTTAGCCTGGAGAAGAGAAGGCTCCGGGGAGACCTTATTGTGGCCTTCCAGTACTTGAAGGGAGCATACAAACAGGAGGGGGAACGGCTGTTTACAAGGGTGGATAGTGATAGGACAAGGGGGAATGGTTTTAAACTGAGACAGGGGAGGTTTAGGTTGGATATTAGGAGGAAGTTTTTCACCCAGTGGGTGGTGAGGCACTGGAACAGGTTGCCCAAGGAGGCTGTGGATGCCCCATCCCTGCAGGCATTCAAGGCCAGGCTGGATGTGGCTCTGGGCAGCCTGGGCTGCTGGTTGGTGACCCTGCACATAGCAGGGGGTTGGAACTGGATGAGCATTGTGGTCCTTTGCAACCCAGCCCATTCTATGATTCTGTGATATGATAGGAGCTTTGTTCACAACGCTCATCAGGTTCTACTCCCTTTTACATTGGCATCTTTGGAATTGAGCAGTGTTTTGGTGTTCATTTTTTATTTTCTCTAGTAAAAAAAAAAAAAGCACAGAAACATGTTTATAGTGTGATTGCACTGCACTGAATCTTTGGATGAGAATTAAAGTATAATACCTTGTCATCAGGAAACTTAATTAGCACATGCATGATGTGACCTTACGGTGGGATCTTGAGAAATTACCCTGTTAGCTCCTGTTTAGCTTGAGGTTTTCTCTTTTCAGGTAACTTAGTGCCCTTTGAAAGGGAATATGACTATTTAATTAAATCCTATGAATCTTTATCTTTTCCAATTTCAACCGCTAATTTCCCATGTGAAAGTTTCCCCACATAGATGACTTCAACTTCATTTTGACTATAAAACCACTTGGGTTTCTTTTAATTTATTCTTGATATAGCTTGTTCATTTTTATCTCATTTTTCATTTCTTTCATAGCTTTAATTACCTTCTCCTTAAAATCGTTTAAATCCTGCATGCTGTTGAAATTAGATTAATAGATTGTATTTACCCAAATGATTCTTGTACTTTTTTTAAATACAAGTACTGTCATGTTGCAATCATGTTCTACCAGTCCCACCTTAATAGACTGATTATTGGACCAAGTTCATGTGCCAGTTCTGGGGCGAATCTGATCTTCAGCATTTTAGGATTGTGAAGGTTTTGCTCTCTAATTAGTTCCAGTTATTTCCATGACTTCTCTTCCATGTTAAATTTTCCAGTGAAATTTGATTTTTCTGCTTGGATTAATTCTTTAAAATATAGCATTCTTTAATCATCTGGCTTCTCCCTTTTTTTTTTTTTCTCAGTCCTTTTTCTTATATGCCTTTAAGACTGTTTAGCAAGGAATTCAGACCTTCCCATCAAGCCTGTACATTTTGCCTGATACAAACCCCAGGCAGTTGTATCACAGAACCATTCAGGTTGGAAAAGACTTCCAAGATCCCCAAGGCCAATCCCATCCCATCCCAACATGCCTGCTGACCACCTCCCTCAGTGCCACATCTCCACAGTCCTTGAACATCCCCAGGGATGGTGACTCCTCCACTTCCCAGGGCAGCTTATCCCTATACTTGGCCACTCTTCAGGGAAGAAACTTTTCCTGGTATCCAACCCTCAGCTCAAGCACTGTAGGCTTCTTCGTGAGCTCATTCATTCACTTCTCTAGTTTACTGGAAATACACCTTTCTGAAATAGTCTTTTTTACAGACGTGGCTTTGATCACTTAAACTAAGCTTACTATCTGTCAGCTCATCCTTTTTGATGTTTAATTACTTATGATGTCTTAGATAACCTCATAGATGATTCAGAGGCTGCTTAGTGAAGCATTCTGGTATCTGTCTTGTCTTCAAACATTTTAGGTCTTACTAATATTAGAAAAATCTTTCTTTATAGTGTAACCTGACTGCAGTTATAGCAGAGACCAAGCTCTACTGTTCAAGAATGTGTATTTTCCAGAGAGATTTTTGCCCTCTGGACAGTTCTGCTCTATCTGTGTACAGCAGTCCCAGCATCTCCCATGACATCATTTTCTTCCAACCTTCTCTATCCATCTTTTCCTATATTTTTCCTTTTGCTGAGACACAGGAGCTGGGAGCTCTGGGTTAGCAGCTGTGGGGTGGGTAGGGCAGAGGGGCTGGAGAGGTTAAGAAATCATAGAATCCTTAAGACAGCTAAGATCACTACATCCAACCATCAACCCATCTCATCCTGCCCCCTAAACATGTCCCTCAGTGCCTCAATGTCTGTCTTCTCAGTGTTTTTTGATATGGGATGGAGGGAATAGAGGTGTTCAAAGTGTCACAGCACGTTGAAACTTGGTCATTCATAAATTTTATCTTGATATCAACTAAGAAGAAATTATGTTTAGAATTAAACAAAAGGAGTTAATGCTTTGGAGTTTAAATGAACTGAAATTATTAGGCTTTTCTTTTCTGTAGCAAGCATGTATTTACCCAAATGTTTTATTATATTTTCTTACAGATATTTTCTCTCAAATATCAGATTCAAACGGACTAATGATATTTTCCAAGTTTGATCAGTTTTTGAAAGAAGTTCTAAAACTTCCAACTGCTGTGTTTGAGGGACCTTCTTTTGGATACACAGAGCATTCTGTACGGACATGCTTCCCACAACAAGTAAGAGTTAATTCAGAACAGAGTTTCATTTCTTGTTACTGCACTCCTGTAGTCCTGGCTTCTTTGGGTATAGCTTGCATGGGGTTTGCAGGAAGGGGGATTTGGTGACATACAGTGTGTTACCTAAGCAGATTTTAAGCCTGAATAATTTAAAATAGCCCACCTAGGTCTTAAGGAATTAAAGGATTTTGCACACTTTTAGCTTGTTCTCCTTCTCCAAGGAGTCCCTTTGAACACATGGGAAGAACATCAAGGGTAACCTACTCTTGTCTGAAACAGGAAGTGCAGCATTTCTACCTTGGAGTTTTTTTTAGGCTTACCAGTAGTAAGAGTATTGTTTTCAACAAATCAATTGTTAGTTGGTTTAGTCTGCACAAAATAAATGCATTTCATGTAATTTTTGGAATAGATATCGCAGAAGCTTCTGCAATATCAATGTTTCTGTTATGATTTGATTGTTCTGATAAATTGCTTTTAATTTGAGATGTACAACAGCATAATTAAGCCTTAATTCTAATATAAGCATAACCTAGATCTAAACTTAAATGTTTAGGCTGTGATTGTGACCATATTCTAAATATTTCTCAAAGTGTTTCGATTTAGAATTTGTAGTCACTTTTGAATTTATGTTGATTAGGAATTCATATATTTGAAATAGAACACAAAAGAGAATAGCCTTTGGGTTAGGAAATGACAAGAGCTCCTGCTCATCTGTAAGTTACTGAGGACAGAGAATTGTCTTACAGATGATGTAATTAAAAAATGATTTTTTTTTGTTTCTGTCTGTAATTGCTGAGGCATTTGTGGGTAATCCCTTATTCTGAACATCATAACACCCTTTTTCTCAGGCTGTGCAAGCCACTCCTGCATGTAGGGATAGTGTTTTTAAGGGGCAAACCGTGGACTCATTTGAGAGCTACCAAGTCAAACATCAGATTCTAAGCTGTACCTGCTCTATCTGCAAAGAGAGATGCGAGACTTGCCTGACGTTTGTCATGATTGCTACCTGACCAGCCTGGTGTCCTTTTATGATGGCCTAACTGCATCAGTAGACAATGGAAGAGCCACTGATGTTGCCTATCTGGACTTCAGTGAGGGCAACTGGCACAGTCCCCCACAACATCTTGCTCTCCAAAAGGGAAAGATATGAATTTGATGGGTAGACTGTTCAATGGATGAGGAACTGGTTGTGAGATCATTCAGAGAGTGGTGGTCAATGGCTCCATGTCCAGATAGAGATCAGTGATGAGTGGTGCTCTCAGAGGCCAGTACTGGGGCTGGTGCTCTTTGATATCCTCATCAGTGACATCAACAGTGGGATTGAGTGCATCCTCAGCAGTTTATGCATGACACCAAGCTGTGGGCTGCAGTTAACATACCCAAGGGACAGGATGCTATACAGAGAGACCTAGACAGGCTGAGCAGTTTGCCCAGGAAGACCTCATGAGGTTCAACAAAGCCAAGTGCAGGGTCTGCACCCGAGTTGAGGTAACTGCCACTATCAATACAAGCTGGGGAGCAAAAGAATTGAGTACCAGTGGATGGCAGCTGGCCATGAGCCAGCACTGTGCCCTCACAACCCAAAAAGCCAACTGTACCCTGGGCTGCACCAAAAGCAGCGTGGCCAGCAGGGCAAGGGAGGTGATCCTGCCCCTCTGCTCTGTGCTGTGAGGCCTCACCTGGAGCACTGCATCCAGATGTGGAGTGCTCAGTACAGGAGAGACATGGAGCTGTTGGAACACATCTTCACATTATCTCCTGCAACCTTCCTCAAGCAGGGTGGTTACATGGAAACCATTTATTGAAAGTGATTCCCAGCTGATGTTAACAGTATATCTGGATGCTGAAATCATTTGGGAGACTGGGTGGTTACACTGGGCACAGTTACAATAATGTAAATCCATGCATTATTGAGCTTAGGGCCAGGAGCATTGGCCTGTGTTACTTTAACCCCACAGAGTCAAAGTTGGAGTAATTCAGTCTTGTTGTCCACAGGAAATAGATTTTACTGGGACACTTCAGCAAGAGCTGCATTCTTTACAGTGGTTTCCAGATTCATATAGAGCTTCCAGCCATAATTTATTATTCAAGGTCAAATTGGTGCTGCCACAGATAAGATATTAGTCATACTTTCCTTAAAGCTTCTGTTCACCTGGCTGTGATCCCTGTGTTGCTCATAGGGATATTACGTTACCCGTTGCAGAAAACACCAGTGTAGCAAATGCTGGAGGTGTTTGACCCTCCTGGCTGGCTGTGCTGTGAAAATTGGGTGATTTTCAGTTTGCGTTCTTTGAGTTGGGTCCCCATTGACAGGTGATCTGATTGTGTTCCATCACAAATGCTGGGTGAGTGAGGTTTTTGTGTTTGCTTCATTGTGAGGCTCTGAGCCCAGCTCCTAAAAAAGCCACTCTTGAGTCTCCTTCCCTGCATTTTAGCTTCAGGAGCAGCAGGCTGCTGCTTGCTGCATTGCCAGGAATGCTTGCAGTGGCAACAAAGCTGTGTGCTTTTGTTGGTGCTTGCAGCATTTCCCACCTGTATCAGTGCAAAAATCCAGAGCCTGGGTCCTCGCTGCCTTCCAGCGAACTGCAGAGAAGTCACATTGCTCCAGCAGGGGCTGGAAGGTTTAATTTGCTTGAGGGAAAAATTTCCAGCTGAAAAACTGTCCCATTACATTTTGATTCTAATGTGAGTTGTGCATATTGTACACAGAGATCTTTGTCACTAGAAAACGTTTATTTATGACTTGGAGCAACCCACAGGAGGAGGAAGGACCTACAGCTCCTGTGAGATACAAGGTTTCTGACTTTAACAAAAAGTAACATACTTCTGACCTTATGGCATGCATTGGTACTCAGCTCTGTCTGGGTTTCCCTCCTCCTCATGACCCTTATAGCCACAGTGAGTTCTTTTGTTGCAAGTTCATATGGCCTTCAGCTGTCTGGTACCAATGTGAGACCTACAGGTCGTATTAAAGGCACCTGGATAACACTCTTACTGATGTTTGAATTTGGAGCCAGCCCCAAAGTAACATGACAGTAGGACACAGCAGGTCCCTTCCAAGTTAAACTATTCTGTTCTGTTTTCCTGCCATTGTGATAACCCTCAGACTTATCTTTCAGCTTAGTTGGGTTGCAGTGACCCAGAATGTTGACATGCGTTCTGGGTGCCTTACCTCTGGATTTGCTCAAGGCCAGGCTGGATGAGGCCCTGGGCAGCCTGATCTGGTGGGTGGCAGCCATCCCATGGCAGTGGTTGGTGCTGGGGGGACTTTCAGGTCCTTTCCAATCCAAGCCATTCTATCATTCTATGTCTCTGTGATTTTTAAGGTTCCTTCCAACCCAACCATTCTATGGTTCTGTGATCTTTAAAGACCCTTCCAACCCAACCATTCTATGAAGATTCTACTATTTTCCATATAAGAAGCAATGTATCAAAACCAAAGTGCCTCTAGGCCATCTTGGCATGGCCCATGTGCTGCATGCCCTTCTTCAGCTCTGGCAAAGAATTACAGCGAGAAAATGTTTCATGTGGTGCCATGTATGAGACAGGATGAGAGATGGGAGTCAGGCAAAACTGGGAGCCTTAGAGGAGTATATGTGTCATGCTATACAGTCATGGAATCATTGAATCGTAGAATGGCTTGGGTTGGAAGGGACCCTTAAGCCCATCCAGTTTCAACACCTGCCGTGGGCTGGTTGCCACCCATCAGATCAGGTTGCCCAAAGCCCCATTTAACCTGGCATTGAGCACCTCCTCTACTCATACAAGATGTCTAATGTGCTGTTTGCACATTGGACAATGATGGCATTCAACACTGTTAGCACTGTTGTTCCCCAGGAAAGTGGTGGAGTCACCATCCCTGGAGGTGTTCCAGAACTGTGGGGATGTGGCACTGAGGGATGTGGGCAGTGGGCTGGGGCTGGACCGGCTGATCTTAGGGGTCTTTTCCAACCTGGATGATTCTTTGACTCCTTGTTTCTATGGTTCCTTGTTATGTGAACAGGGCATTGGGTTTTCAGACACTGCATGCTGTGAAGAGTTCATAGAATAGAATCATAGAATGGTTTGGGTGGGAAGAGACCTTAAAGCCCATCCAGTTCCAACGCCCTGCCATGGGCAAAGTTATGAACCATGAAATCTGTCCAGGGTCATCCAACCTGGCCTTGAGCACCTTCAGGGATGGGACGTCTCCTCCTAGCAGAGGGCTTCTTCAGCACTGGTAGTGTGCTTCTTGGTAGCACTGAGATGTGGATTTGTTGAAAGGTGCTGGGTTTCTTCACTTCCACAGGGAGGAGGAGGCAGGTTGGTGGAGCAGAACTGTGAGGATCCCAGCCTGGCTTTTCCTCCAGCTCTGCTTGCCCTGCCCTTCGGATGCTCTTTGAGGTAGCACTGCCACAGGGTAAGGTGAGGAAGAAGTCATCTGCTTAGGAGACATTCCTAATCCTCCAGCTGCCTGCATGCAAAAGCCAGTATATTCTCATGTTATATCCATAGCACTCTTAACTGGTTTTGTTACCAATTGTCTCCATCTGTTTATATTTGCAGCAGAAATTTTCTCTTGCTCAATTGAATTTGAAAACTTAGAAAATACTACTCTTAAAACATGACTTCCTTCTAATGATTTCATTTCAATTTCATTATCAGTGATACTACATTTTCTACACCTTAGTGTAGTTCTCCCCTTGCCTCTTGTTTTGTATTTCTTTAAAGTAATTTACTGTGTGGATACTGTGTGAATATTAGTTGTAATTCCTTTTTTTTTATTATTTTTAGTGTCTACTTTTTTTCAGTGCTGCCTGTATGGTTGAAGTACCTTTTCCTACACTGTTAAATAATCTCCTCACATTTGTTGTATCCCTTCTGAACTACAATTCAGCAGTTAATCCAGACTGACCTGTCCTCCATTTCTTGGAATTTTCTTATCATCTGTGAATCTTTAATTTTTGTGTGATGATGCTGTGTCTGTACTGATACCTTCTTTGTGGTGGTGCTGTTTGCTCAGTGTAGATTGAAGCTCCCTGAGCAAAATGTCAGTTTCATCATTATAGCATTTGCTATATTATTGGTAGATGGAAGCTGAATAGTAGAGAAATGTTAAAGCTGAAGTTATTTTTGATTCTGAAATTTTGAAATGAAATGGACAATTGCCTTAAGCTGTGTTTCTTTTTCCTTTGCAGAAAAAGATCATGCTAAACATGTTTTTAGACACATTGATGGCTGATCCACCTCCTCAGTGCCTTGTGTGGCTGCCTCTCATGCACAGACTTGCCCATGTTGAAAATGGTAAATGGAATATTTTGTTGAAAACCCTGTGAGCAGGGTTATATGTTGATCAAATACATTGATATGCTGTCCTTTCTCAGTGAATGTGTTCCCACTATAACTGTCCAGGTCCCAGAGCACTTAGGCTTTAGGATTCTGTTGGAGTGACACGTGTTCAGCACTTCTAGGAGGAAAATGGGTAACTGATGGAACCAACAACAATGTCAATTGGTTGTTAGTATTTAAGTTAAGTTAGTATTTAAGTTAGTATTTAAGTTCTAGCATTGTTAGTAGTAAAAGAAGAAAAAAAAAGGAGAAAAATGGCATTCTCACAATGCTCACATTTATTCTGAAGCTTTTTAAAGTAAATCTTCACTAGAATCATCATTCATTTTAACATATGCTTTCAAGTGCGAACTTCCAAAGATTTTGGTACAGTTTAAATGTCTGTCTTGAGCAGCGTTTGAGCACATGAGTCATAGAATCACAGAATGTCATGACCCATAAGGATCATCGAGTGCAACTCCATCTGGTCACTTCATTCACACACTATGAATGCTGAGTTCCTCTTACTTTCAGACCTCTTCTAAAATTCCTGTTATTACTGCTAACAGAATCTGTTTAAGGAGCAATAAGAGATGGGAAAACTGAATGTCATCTTTTGTTTCCTTCACCACACAGTAAAATCCTCTTTTCATTCTTCAACATCTCTGCCCTACCAGGTGTTACCTCTTCTTCAGCTTAGTGTGTTTATAAGCATCTCGGGGTGTAGATTTCTTCCTTTTGGGACATAGATGAAGTCCTTCTTGTCCTTGCCCAGGCAAAGCTTTAAAACTCCAGCAGCCTGTGTGTCTCTGGCAAAGTGTTCAGGATTGATTCCATTCTCCACTTCCTGATGTCTGTGAAGTGGTTCAGTATTGCTGTGATTTTGATACGCTCTTTTGTGGTGTTTGTTCTGTTGTCTTGTCTTGAGCCTCTTGCAAAGCATATCTGGTTGTGTTTTTAATCTGCCTTTGTACAGCACTGAATAAGAGCAGAGCTGCAATGCTCAGTGGGCTTTTTCTTCTTTATTGCAACAGAAGAGATGGTTAATTTCCCAATTGCTCTGAATGTTTACAAACGTTTTCTGACAATTGTGTGTACAATTGAAAAGAAAAAAAGTTATTTATCAAAGACTTTTGGGGGGGAGAGTAATGTCATGGAAACAGATCTGAAAGGGTAAACTTCTGAAAGAGCTGAGAAGGTTGATTTAGTTGAAGTGTTAGGCAGACTCTGGTACTGGCAGTCTCTTTGGCACCCTTATGTAACAGGTTGAAATGGCAGCAGCTACTGTTTGCTCTTTTTTCTTTATCCTCTTATCTTTATAAGCTTTTACTTCAAGTAAAGCACACAGACTGGAATAAATACAGTAAGGGAACAAGCAGTAAAAAGTTAATATGAATTATAGGTCAGGGTAGAATTTCACAGAGCTCAGGCAAGGGTAAAATGTTGAAAAATAATGGAATAGTTCAGTTGGAAGGGACTTTCACAGACCATCTGGTCCAACTACAAGGGAAATGGTGGAAAGATCTGGAGATAATGCAGTAGTCTGAGCTCAAGTCTGAGCTTTTTTCTTGAAAGTACCTAGAAGAATTACTAAATAGCCAAAACAGTGATGTCCTGAACAATGCCCTTTGCCATCAGGTTCAAGGAGGTGGTCAGCGCCTTCTGTCATTGGGTTGGAAGAGGTGATCAATGCTCCTTGCCATCAGGTTGGAGGTTGTCCAGGCTGTGGAGTCTCCATCCTTGGAGATACTCAAAACCCAAACTGGCAGTGATGCAGCAGCAAGCTTCCAGCTGGCCCTTGTTGAGCAGATGTCCTGAGGTTCCATCCAGTCTCAGCTGCTCCATGATTCTGTGATTCTATATATGTATACAAAAGAAATTCCATTAAATCATTCCCTGAAGTTGTTCATTTAGGAAGTAGCCTTCTCATCTTTTGGTTCCAGACATTAAATGATGTTTCCCTGATAGAATGGTCTCAGTCCTTAAAGATCCATCCTTAATTTTGTGTCTTTCCTGCTGCCATCTTGGTCATGTCACCTGACATTACCTGATCAGTGGTAGTCTTGTTCTGCAGTCTTTTGTTCCTTTCCAGTTTTCTCTGGATTGTGCCTTGTCAGTGCTTTTGTTACCTGATCTTTCCTTCCAAGCAGATGCTTGTCTCCTTCACAGTTTGTCAACATTTTCATTAATTACTGAGACAATCATTAAAAAGTTACTGCAGAGGCATCTGAACACCTTGGCTGACAACCTGAAGAAAAAATGCTCCTATTTCTGTGTCTGTCTTTTCAGCTCTCATTCAAGCAAAAGGCAATTAGGCTGTGAAGTAAGTTTGTTCTATTGGAGAAATAGGTTTTTTCCTTACCTTTGTATCTTGTCTTCTTTCTTAACACATCAGATAAACGTCTTTGGTTGGTAGTATTGCTCTGTACAAATGGGCCAGCACCTTATTTGAAAAAGCCATCGGTTCAGTTTGACTGCCAGTGTGCAGCATTGTTTTTGTGTAGGCATTCTAATCCTTTTAGTTTTGTTCCTGGAGAAATGCAAATGGACGGGATCTTCAGGCTGTGTTGTCTTTCTTCTGTAAAAAGGAGAATACAGAAAAGAGTATCCAACTCTTGAATTTGGCCTTTGCGCTGTCTTAAGCACTCATTATCATTGCTAGAAATACTTTGCTAGCTCATTTGCTCTCTAGGGTAGGAATGTACAATGATTCAGAAAAACAAATGTATGAGTGGGTAGGGACAATGCAGTTTGTGTTTAGGAGTTCCCAGTTAAAGCATAATCCATTGCATTTTTTCATAGTGTCAGGTCATTCTTTGGTTGGTTTTGGCTGCCTTGTGTGCCAAATCAATCGTTAGCTTTCCCAGAAGCTCGGAATCACTGCAGTAATTTCTGAAAGGGATTGAGAATCGCTACTTGTTATTTTCCTGAAGTGACCCAATTCATGTTTAGCAACTGCTAAGCAGCCTTGCCTGTAGTAAATCGTCTTATTCCAAACAAGAAAGGATAGAAATTGACAGTGGAATCCATTTTCAGCTTTCCTTTGGAAATAAACAGATAAAAATAATAAAAAACTAGAAAATCCAGAAAACTGCAGTGCTTATGCCATTTTTATTCTTTTTTTTTTCCTCCACATATTTTGAAAGGAAGAAGGTGATTTCCTGGGAAAATATGCCAGATGTGGCCTGTGCTTCCCCAGGCTCCTGGGAATTCTCATTTCCATTAACAAAATGGAAGCTCCATAAGCTCACAGATGTCCCACAAAACCCCTCAGAAATATCCTAACAGTGGCAAAGGAGTTCCAGTGGCAACTCCATGCTTTCATTTTGGTCTGATCCTTCTCTGAGAGGCATGATGTCACTTAACACGTACCAATGATGAACATACGGAAGCACATTTCAAAAAGATGTAATATTCCAGGAGGTTTAAAACCCATGATTTCTTTCCTGGATAAAAATTCTGTAATACTTTTCAGTCTTTCCTCTTGCTGGTCCCCAAGCTTTCCTGTGGAATGTAGATTTCTGCAAAAGGCCATCCTTCATAGCCTGCTGCATGGCATGTGCCAGACTGACGCATTCCATCTGAAGGTGCTGAGGAGCCCATCTGATCTGCAGGGTCAGATGGAAAGCAGATCCCAAGGGAAGGCTTTATTTAAAGGTTTGGCAAAGCGTGAGAATTTTTATCATTTCTCTCTTAGTTCACACTCAGACTTTAATTTCACAGGTTTTTCCCAGCTAGTTTTTATAAAACTCAAGAGAGGAAGAAGACAAACCAACCAAGTGAACCCCAACCAAACAATACCCTCCCTCCTGCCCCTAGATTTTGCCAGTGACTTGTCTCCTCTTCACAAGTCTTTCCTCCTCTTCCATCTATACTACTCAGATATGTCTGTGCATGCCTGGTAACTTGTCAGAACTTATCTTGGAAGGTGATTTGCATTCTGTTTTGATGCTTTGATTCTGTTTTGATTTGATATATCTAATATATCATGGGAATTCATCATTATAGTTGCCAGAAATTACGTTTTTAATACTTAGTAGTACTTTCTACAGGAAAACTGAGTTCCAGCAGAAGAATGCAGAACTAATTTGGGTGTATTCACAACTTAATTGAGTCAGGAGGTCAGGTTCCTTGTTTAATCAATAGAAAAGTTTGGGTTCCTGCGTTGAACTGCCACTTGAACAGACCTCTCTCCATTGGGCTGGGCTGAGGATGTTGGGCTGGAAGACTTCAAATCTTCTCTTTCCACTCATTAGAATAATTTCCATGGAAAAATAAAAAACTCTAGAGTTGGAACCTGGAGCTTGTCATATACATTATACACTGGTCATGATTTTTGTGCTAATTTTGCATGAGTTCGGAGCACTAGGATTTTTGTGGTTAATTAAGCAGATGATTACATTTTTATCTCATAGCTAACATCATCATTGGTAGGTCTTTTGCCTTGGAGAACTAGAATTTAGATGTTCTGGATGTGCACATCAGAATTCCTGGCCTGGGTCCACCAGGACAAAGCACAGTCATGTAGCAGTATGTCAGCTTACAGATGTAGCTATTAGTACCAGATGAAAAAGAGTAGTATAAAGACAGATGTTTAAATAAAGGTTTGTATTTATAGTCATGGCAAGTTCTTCAAAGCATTTCTCTTCCAACACTAATTCTGTCTTAGCCAGAGTTTTTGAACAATGTGTTTTTCCAGGTCTTCCCTACAACACTCTTATACAAAAATATTACTCCATCTGCATCCTGCTTTAGCTTTCTACTTTCATTATCTCCTCTTTGATTTCTTTTCTTGTATTTTAAAGTTCTCATATTTTCATTTTCCTTTAGCTGCTAGTTTTCTTTTCACATCTTTGTCGATTACTCCTACGCACTTTTATAAAAGTTCTTTTCTCCTACTTATTTCTGTCTGTGTTTTGTTCTTGATATCCTTCCCGTGGAAATACTCTGTCATCTCTACGTAGACAACTTTGCTATGCTTCTCAGTTCCAGACCAGTCTCTAGTCTGCATATATCTTACCTGTCTCATGTATCTTTACATTTACAGTAATTTGAAATAATATATCTGAAATGCAGATCCACAATTACTCTAAAACTTTTCCTCATTATTTCATTTTAAGTCATCTAATGTGTATATTACTACTGTATTTTGGAAGCCTTTATCATATGTCCCAGTGGGAAATGCATTGTTCAGACAGAGCAGTGGTTTTGGCCTTAGCAGTGAAAGCGTAAGATTAAAGGTGGATGCACAGAAGGAGGGCAGCAAATGGAGATCTCAAGGCAGGGATTTGGGGGTTACAGCTCAAAGATTGATGGTGGAGTAATATTTCCCATATGAGTGGGAAACAGTAATGAGGGATTTTGACAGAAATGGCTCCTTGGTTATGAGGCAGAGGGACTTATGTCCTCTTCTGCAGGAGTTAGAGAAGAAAATATGGACAAATTTGTGTGTCCTGAAAACCTAATCCAATATATTCCAACCATTGTGATTGGAAAAGACCAAAGATAACCAACCCCAACCCAAACTCATCCCACCATGTCCACTAACCATGACCCTCAGTGCCACATCCCCACAGTTCTGGAACACCTCCAGGTTTGGTGTCCACCACCTCCCTGGGCAGCTGTGCCACTGCATCACCACTCTTACATATATTTTGATATTGGAGAGTCAGAAATTTTCATTTCATACCACTGAAATGCAGGGAAAAAAAAATAGAAGCATCTCAGGTAAATCATGAGATGGCACAAGATCATTGAATAAATTACAGTTTTGTAGAAGGGAACAAAAGAGAACAAATGAGCATCTTTGAGACAGAGGAGGAAAGAAAAGGAAGAGGAAAATGGTCGCATCGCATTTTCACTTGGAAGAATTTAATATGTCCAGATCATAGAAGAAATGTGAATGAAAAGAGAGTTTTGAATACTGACTGGAAGATTGCTGATGACAGTTTTGTACACTGATGGCCAAACTCTCAGTCTGCTGCTGAGAGTTAATTAGAGGAGAAGAATTTTGGAGGCTGGCAGAGTTAGAAGAAGAGGACACAGCTGGGAGTGGGAGAGGTGAGTTTTGTGATGTTTCAAAGGGTCTGCTGGCAAGAATCACAGTATCCTTTAGGTTGGAAAAGACATCTGAGATCATCAGGTCCAGTGGAAAAAGGAAAGAGCGGGTTGTCTGTCAAAAAGGACCCAGGAGGAATCTTGAATTTGGAGCACTGACAACCAGGAAAGGAATGACTGAAGTCTTGGAAGCAGTGAAAAGTAGTAAGAAGCTTAAAACTCCCACTCCCATTTGTGACTGGAAACATTGAGTAAAGGAATACCTTCCTAAGAGGAAGTATCAATAGCAAGAACTTGTTCAGATCACCGAGGCAGGGAAAATAAAGCAATGACACCAGTGAATGTTTCAGAGGCAGAATGGAGAGGAAGAATAAGATGGAATGAGGTCCTTGTGGTTCAAGCATGACGTGGAGTCAGATGTGAGAGTGGTGTTAGAAACATCATCAGCAGACCTCCTCATGGCAACCTCAGTCTTGAATGGATTCGTGTGGATAGAAACATGGAAGGCAGTCTGAACAGGAGAGAGCTAAAGTCTTCAATACCATATTTTATTGGCACATTGACACATTCCCAAAAGTTGGAAAAAAAGCATCTGCATCTGATTGTGCTGTAGCACCTGGCAGTAACCAGGTAAGGAAGACCTCATGATCTCTGATAAAGACTGTTTCAGTCTTTTTCCTCCTCCTCCTCCTCCTCCTCCTCATCAGAACCCTGTCACCACTGTTACTTTTCTGGTGTTTATTTCATCAGAATGCTGTTACTGCTTTCCTTAAGTCATCAGCTTCAAGTTTTTGATTCTTTGGTTCATGTTAAGGCAGTGGCCCCATGTTTGATCCCTGAAGGAGACAGAAACTCTCCATGGACAGAAAGGTTCTTGGAGATGGATACCAAAAAGCTGTCAGAGTCCATGACATCATCTATTTCCCTTTCCAAAGGCAAACTTTACATACATTCAAAGTTCTCAAGAGATCTGCCCTGCTGCTGCATAAAATGTTCAGTCCAAAGGTTTCAGCATCGGTGTGGATGAGAAGCTGGGCTGAGATCAGTGTTAAATATTCTTAGGGTGAGAAAGTTTTTCCTAGTATTCTAGCATGGATTTTTCTTACTGCAGTTTAAATCCTCAGGTCCCTGGGTTTTGGCTGCTGGCTGTGCAGAATGCATTGGTATTTTTGTAAGTACCTCTTGCATGTTTGGTGCCTTCTCACAGTCACTTCTTAGCTAAGCTGTCTCCTAAACCTTGTTCGTTGAAATGTGATGCCCCAAGTTGGGCATTTTGTCAGTTTTTTCAATATTTTTATGAAAACACTGAGCAATACCTGACCTGGAATAAAGCCCTTTGGAGCCCTGCTCATTAGATTGCTCTGTTTTGATAATTTTCTGGTCTTTTCCAATGAAATTCACATCACAGTTACAGTCCTTTCATCTACTGGATATTTCCCTCTATTAGGCAAGTACCACAGCGTGCCAGTTTTGGAAGAATTACTGAAGTAAAATGGGAAATTGGTGACATTTAATGCCCTTGTTCTATTTTCAAGGTCAATTAGCCTGGCATGGAAAGACACAAAGTTGAGTTGGGAAATGTTGTTCATGGCTCGCGTTCTTCAGGTGCTTAAATTGCTTTAGTATTTGTTCAACTACTTTACAAGTCAAAATAACATGGGAAGGCTGTGGTTACGTATGTATAATTTCATCTTTTCTTAAGGATCATAAATAATCACAAATTTTGTGATATCTCTTTTAAATTGCATGCTAATTTTCTCTCATTCTTTCATTTCTGTCTTTGTCTTGGGATACTACATTATTCTTTTGACTGCTGTTGGTGATTTGTTCCTGTTTTTACTTCTATAGGCTTCTTTTTGAATTTGAAGTTATTGAGCTCATCATTTTAGTCAAGTTGTTTTTTTTTACAACAGTCTGCTCCTTCCTCTGCCCAGAGATATTTATACTTGTTTCTTTAGCATTGTTTCTTCAAGGAACTGACAATTCTCTGAACTCACTTTTCCTGCTGTGTCTTCTTGTAGTATGCTTGCTAATTCTCATATGAATTTACTGAAGTCACTGAGATCATGTTCTCCACTCCCTAAGATTTAGAAAACTACTGTTGCTGTGTTAACCTAAGGTTGCTTGTCATCTTTTTTTTTATTTTTTTCCAACCAGTTCTTTTCTTATATTTGAAATAAATGTAGAACTTCATTCCACATTTCATTGCTTTCTCTACCTTTTGAATAAAGATATGGTCAGAAATTCCTCTACAGGAGCTTCCATTTCCAAGGGGCATTTGAATCATTGAAGCTGACTGTCTTCTACACATCATTTTCTTTGCGTGGTGTTTCTGTGTAGCAGTAAGAGCATCGTCCACCTGATTCTTGGCTTATGATATTGCTGTCCAGGTTAATGCTCAAGTGGTCTTCCCTGTAGTTGTTACCCTGATGTTTTCAATAACTTTGGCTAACCTAACCTCAATTTGGGTAGCATTTTTGCACTGTCCAACTGGGCAAACCCCTGGTCTATGGAAGTGTCGTCTAACAAGGTGCTTTAGAGCAGAAATACAGTGCTCTGAATTTGAGTGAGAAGCTCTTGGCTGACTCAGGTCCCTTAGGCAGAAGTCAACCTTTGTGAACCTTTTTTAGAGGTCTTTTTCAATATTCATGATTCTGTCATTCTATCTAGGGACATGATGGGAATAGGTTGGGGTTGGACTTGATGACCTTTGTCTTTTCCAACTTTAATGATTCTATGATTATATGAATACGACGCTATTGCTTTCCCTGTCCACTTGAGTTCTCTCTGTTGAATTTACATTGAGCTTTCTGGTTCTGAGGAAATCCAGAGAGGGAAAAAGCTGAAGAAGAAATTGGTTGGATGGTGCTGATATGTTATCAACTCAGATATGTAGTTATTCTTCCAATGTAATCTCTTCTGGGCTCAGAAGCCATAGTGTGGCCGGAGTAATAATTTCTTTTAGTGATTGAGAACCTGGGTTGTGGTTTGTTTGTTTTTTTTTTTTTTTGGAAGCTTTCATGAAATGTAATGATTGTAGTTTTCTTAAGGTTTGCTTATTACTTTTCATTTTTTCTGTTTCCCTCCGCATCTTCACCAAGTCTTCCATCCTGTGGAGTGTTCCTATTGCCGGTGTGAGAGCATGATGGGGTTCCGGTACCGGTGCCAACAGTGCCACAACTACCAGCTCTGCCAAAACTGCTTTTGGCGTGGCCATGCCAGTGGGCCTCACAGCAACCAGCACCAGATGAAGGAGCATTCCTCTTGGGTAACTTACCTTTCTTTGTCTTGTAAACACAGCCTCTTCTGTACTGATTTATTCTGAAAGCTAAAGTTGTTTTTAGAACAGAACTGCACAGTAGGGCTGTTAAAGGTTTTCAAATAGTCAAAGTGTGTAAATAGGTAAATCGCATTATTTTTATTATAAATAACGTTATTACTTTATCAACTGTTGTCATTCTGTTCACCAGTGTTTAAAGCACACAATACAGTCCTTGTCAAAGCCCTGACACATTATTTTCTTCCCCTCTTCACCACAGTTCTACTTTTTACATATATTATTATTACTACTATTACTTCCCTTCTATTCTAGCTTAACAAGTCTTAGAGTTTGCGATTCCTTTCCTCCTCAGAAAGAAAAACCAATCTAAGGAAGGACCTGTATCCAAGTGGCATCTTTAAACACAGTATTTCTTTAAAAGAAAATGGCTATATGATAATCACATCTAAAGTAATAATAGACAATTATAGATATAAAAACTGATTTTCTGGCAAAAAAATTAAGTCTTAATTTTTTACTTTTTCAAAGAGAAGATCAGATGATGATTGGATTATAATTAGCAATTATCTCCACGAGGAAGAATCATTATGGTATGACTGTTTAATTTAGAAAGCTGGGGCTTAGTACCAGGCAGCAGTTAAACTATCATCTAAAAAAGTCTTTGATACTTAAAGGCAATTTGCTCAGAAATCTGTGGAAGAAAAGGAATTTTAGCAGCAGAAAATGTTGTTTTATTGTTCAGAAACAAGAGTTAGCTTGTCTTAGTAAGAAATTGCAGCAGCAGCTGAAATGGAAGAAACATTTTTAAAAGATGTTCTTGTGTACGTATGCTGTGTTTGTAGGAGGATTAGGTAGGACAAATATAAAGATGTGGGGGGGCATGAGCTGAAGGAATAAAAGGTAGGAGGAGTTTTGTATAGTTGGAATCCAAATCAAAGCAAGTTTCAATCAAGAGACTAAAGATTACTTACAGGTGAAGCAAAGGCAGAAGGTAAAAATCAAGGACAAAATGGGGAAATTCAGGGGATTTCAGTAAACAGTGAGGCAATCATAAGAAGCATTTACGTTCCTGTAATCTAAAACAACATTTCTTGTTCTGTCTCTAGAAACATATTTCTGAACCTTTTACTATGGCTTTTTTTCTTTTTTGACTGCTTGGTTCTTAAGCAACAAAGCATTCTGAGTGTACTAAAAAGTTCAGTGATGCATAAAATACCACTACAGACTTAGTAGCGCCCTGTAAAATGAGTATGGAAGGGGGGTCTTTTAAAGGAGGAGCAATATCTTCCCTTATTTTCTATCTACCCATCTATTTATCTATCTGTGCTGGTGGCCACAAGCCTGCACACAGTAGTGTAGGTGGGGTTTCATGAGGGCAGAGAAGAGGGGCACAGTCCCCTCCCTGCCCCATTCCCACGCCTCTGTGGATGCAGCCAGGGCTGCTGTTGGCATTCCAGGCTGCAAATGCACACTGCTGGCTCGTATCCAGTTTTTCATCCACCAGGACCCCCAAGTCCTTCTCCACAGGGCTGCTCTAAGTGTGCTCTCCCAGTCTGTACTCAAATCTAGGATTGACCTGGCCCAAGTGCAACATCCTGCACTTGGCCTTGTTAGACCTCATCAGGTTCACATGTGCCCCCTTTTTGAGCCTGTCCAGGTCCCTCTGAATAGCATCTCCCCTTTCTCTTGCGTCAACTGCACCACTCAGCTTGGTGCCATCAACAAACTCACCTAAAGTACAATTGATCCCACTGTCCTTGACACTGAGAAAGCCGTTGAAGTGCACCAGACCCAAGATGAACAACCGCTCGGGGACTCAACTCATCACTGTCTCCATCTGGACATAGAGCTGTTAACTACAACCCTCTGGCTGTGACCTTCCAACCAATTCTTTATCCACCAAATAATCCAGCCTTTGAACACACGTCCCTCCAATGTAGAGATAGGATGTGGTGGGGGACCATGTCCAAGGCTTCACACAAGTCCAGGCAGGCAACGACAGTTGTCCTTCCTTTGTCCACCAGTGCCATCACTCCATCACAGAAAGCCACCAGGTGGGTCAGGGACAATCTGCCCTTGGTGAAACTGTGCTGCCTGTCTCTGATCACCTCTTCATCCCACGTGTGCTTAACATCTCTTTCAGGAGGATCTGCTCCATGATCTTCTATAGACAATAGTGCCTTGTTAGCTGTAAACACCCTTCAATGAGTGACTTTGGAAGACTTATCAATAAACCCAGCAAATGTTCTGTGTCAATAGGGATAAAATCTTGACTTCCATTGGGAAGCCATTACAGTAAGCACTAATCAAATGGAGAATAACAGGCAGACCCTGTTATCTACAAGGTTATGGTTTAGCAATACTGTAAGTAGTTGTTAATAAGATTTTGTTTGCCAAATTGCTTCTCCTATATTTCTAGTTCGTTTAATTTTCCACTTAGACTGCCTTAAAGTAATACAACATCTGGAGCTTGTTCCATTCTGTCCTCAGGGGCTGAGGGGACACAGTAGTAACTGAGGGCACACCACAGTGCAGGGCTTGTGAGGCCAACAGGGGAGAAGACAAAACCTCGCTTCAGAATCTCCACCTTCAGACTTGTGACACTGAGGAATATGATTTTGCTGCTTCCTGCTGCCGGGGCTGCACAAAGCCTGAGGCCAGCCAGTGCTGTGCCTGCAGAAAGAAGGGTTTGATAATATTTACCTGCTCTGCTCAGTCCTTGAACTGAAAAAAAAAAGTTCAAATAATCTAAAAAGTAATGTTGTAAGTGGTGTTAGAGAAACAATTCTGGAGCTGATAGATGGTTTATCCTTAGTTCAGTTGTCCACCTCAGATGGGGAACTCCAGAGGTGTTCAGAGGGCAGGAAACCCAGAACTGTACATCTTAAGTAATCACTCTGAAAAGAAGGGGACCGCTGGGATGTTCAGCAACCAGACACTGAAATGTAACTGTTGAAAAGCCTCCCTGGTTCCTTAAACCACAGATATCCAACCTTTTGGCTTGCTTGGGGCCGCATTGAGTGAAGAGGAATTGCCTTGGGCCCCAAGGAAATGGGCGATGGCTGAAAGTATTTGAAACTAAAGGCACACGGACTGTGTTTCCATCTAATCCTGAAGAGCATGAATTGGACTGTAGGATGTGTGAAACCTGGAGGCTACTGGGGGATACCACGGTGGCATGTCCAAGTACCCAGCTGAGTGAGATCCCAGTGTGATGGAAACTTGCAAATAGTTCATGAAACATAGTTTGCTCCCAGCTATTTACAAATATAGATTGAAGTCAGGAAGGAACAGCTGAGGAAGACGATGGTAAAACTTTGGTGGTGCTAGAGATGGGCAAGTGGACAGTGTTACTGGGGGAGTTTGTGGTGGTGTGAGTGGTGGAGGAGAGGATCGTGGGACTGCAGGGCTTCTGTTTGCTTTTCTAGGAGGTAGGGAGTGCAAGGCTGGGTATTAGGAAGAACTTGTTCCCTGAAAGAGACATGGTGATCCATTGGCACAGCTGCTCAGGGAGGTGGTGGGGTCACCAACCCTGGGGGTGTTCCAGAACCGTGGGGATGTGGCACTGAGGGACGTGGGCAGTGGGCATGGTGGGGTGGGCTGGGGTTGGACTTGGGGATCTTAGAGGTCTTTTTCAACCTTAATGATTCTGTGATTCAAAGATGCTTAATGAAGATGTCAAACAGACAGAAAAGTAGAACTCAGCTCATTGGGAAAAAAAGAAAATGCTATTTCTCAGAGAAACCAGCTATCCCTACCAGGTACACTTGCCAATGAAGCACTTCTTCAGCACGCTCTGCCTTTTTCACTCTCAGCCACACTGAGAATCATTATCCAAAAGTTGGAATCGATGGAAATTATCTCTCCTCTATCATTTTCACAAAGTGAAGCTGCTCTATTTCTGCATTCTAGGCAGCACCGCGTTTGCTCGACAATATAAATGGTGGTGTAGCACGACAGGATGTAGTGTTTGTTACCACAGTGGAAAAACACTTTTAAAATAGGCTAAAGTGCTGCAGAGAGGTCACAGAAAAGGCACTGTGAGATAGATGGTCTGTGCAGAAACCAGAAGATGAACACGATAAAGGGTAAGGAAAGAAATACACCGAGACTAGAAGCAGAGAACATTTAGAGATAAATGTATGAGGGACTTTTCAATATGTAGGGTGAATTAAGGAAACCCAGAATTTTTTACAATCATTGCACGTGATAGCAGAATGAAAGATGATCGTTTGAATTTTACTGTGGGTTTGGTAGGAAATAGCATAAAGCGTGAATTGTGATTTTTCATTAGTTTTCAAAATAATTAAAGGCAGATGCTCCTCTGTAGAACCCTCTGTGGTGAGAGTGCTGTGCACTTCAACCATAAGAATGTTTACGTCCAGCCAAGGAGTTTTGCATTAGTGCTTGGATGGGGCTGAGATCTGCCTGCAAAGCCCAAAGCTATGCATTGAAGAGGTAAGTGGCCCTTTTCAGCTGTGTCTGAAGCCACTTTGTCCACCAGGGGAATCCTCACCCACCTGTACTAACAGGAAGAAATTACCATAAGAAATTTCAGTGGGTGTGGGGGTGATGGTTGGGCTTGTTGATCTTGGAGGTCTTTTCCAACCTTAGTGATTCTGTGTTCCTGTGGTTTTGTTTCCAAACCAACATTCATCACGAGTTCCAAGAGGCAGCCTCCAGTCATACCTTTCACAGTTCTCGCTTAGCTGTGACTTGAATTGTAAGAGAATGGGAGAAGGTAATAAAAGTTCAGTTAAGAACGAGAAGTCCTAATGTATTCTTAGAGGCATCCAACTCATATTTCTTTTCTAATTTGAAAGGAATTTTTATCTTCCATTATTTTCCAATTTAGTTGAGTGCTTTACTTAAAATGCGTTGTGATCTGCTACAAACCACGTAAACTCAGAGGGAGCTACATTCTCATGCACAGATTCCCTACTTTAACAGTCTTCATTGCCTGTTGTATTTTGCTAAAGCCAAGAGGCCCAGAGATGAAGAAGCTCACTGGTTGGTAATTATTAACTGTGTAATCCATTGTTAGTAATTGTCATTAATTGCCAGGTACTCATTCATATTAACTAGTAAGTGTGTACCCCTGTTCTGGGTGGCCTTGCCTTCTCTTTAAATCAATGTTAAGTTGAATTGTAATTTCAGGTTGGATATTAGGAACACTTTCTGCTCTGAAAGAGCAGTGATGCAGTGGCACAGCTGCCCAGGGAGGTGGTGGGGTCACCAAACCTGGAGCTGTTCCAGAGCTGTGGGGATGTGGCACTGAGGGACATGGGCAGTGGAGATGGTGGGCTGGGTTAACAGTTGTTCTTGATCTTACATGTCTTTTCCAGCTTTATTGATTCTAAGATTAAAAGTGCATTCAGAATTGAACCAAATTTCCCACTGGAGCATCTTACAGAAATAGGAACTGAGAGGGACTAGCAATCAGCCACAAGGTTGCAGCATCTGTGTGGGGACTTTGATCAGAAACACAGCACTTGTGGGTTACTTCTGAAAAAATAATTTTTTGGCCTCCAAATCGCAAACTTGAGCTCAGTGGAGTGGAGTTAAGATAGGTGATGGACCTCCTCCTGCATCAGTTCTTTATTTCCTCCCTTGCCTTTCCCCACAATACAACACCTGTGTCCAGAAGGTGTCAGAGCGGGTGGGAAATCCCTGCACTGGTTCTCAGTTCTGACACAAACACCAAGCAGTATATTTCTTGAAGTTACATATTTTTGTTAAACTACTTTCATTTTTCAGTATTATAACACTAAAAAAAGAAAAAAAAAAAAAGCAACTAACAAACCACCAGCCCAAAAAAAAAAAAAAGCCAACAAAACCCAACTTGCTCATCTGTGCAGTTTCTGTACTAATAGATGACCTTTAGAGTTCCTTCCAACTCAACGATTGTATGATTCTGCAATTCCTTCGTGTGATGTAGCAGAAATGAATATTTCTGAAAACTCTTTTTTTGATGTTCCTGTTATCTGATTGCACACATTACCCTGCTCTTTCTAACAGTGGTCTCATTTTGGTCACTCTTTTCCAAACCAGAAATCGCCTGCGAAGAAGCTGAGCCATGCAATCAGTAAATCACTTGGCTGTGTACCAAGCAGAGAACCACCTCGTCCCGTGTTTCCTGAGCAGCCAGAGAAGCCACTTGATCTTGCACATATAGTGTGAGTATCTGTTGTTGTAATCGAGCTTCCACTTAATTAGCAATAATCACGATATGAATCTAAGGCTGTGTGGTTGTATGGGACTTTGGAAAGAGGCCTTGGGTTGAAATTATAAAGTCAAACTGACAGAATGATGTTGGTAGGATATCATTGAACTGGTGTTAGTTTGAACCCACCTGAAATCAGTCTGCCTTCCTGATTTGGGAGAGGCAGAGTAAAGGGAGCACATTCTGGCACATTCTATTTTTAATAAACTGAGCACCTACATAGTTCTATTTTAACAGCTGTTTAGAAGGGTGGGTAGTGATAGGACAAGGGGGAATGGTTTTAAACTGAGACAGGGGAGGTGTAGGTTAGATCTTAGGAGGAAGTTTTTCAGCCAGAGGGTGGTGAGGCACTGGAACAGGTTGCCCAAGGAGGCTGTGGATGCCCCATCCCTGCAGGCATTCAAGGCCAGGCTGGATGTGGCTCTGGGCAGCCTGGTCTGCTGGTTGGTGATCCTGCACATAGCAGGGGGTTGGAACATGATGGTCATTGTGGTGCTTTTCAACCCAGCCCATTCTATGATTCTATGATTTTAATATCTGTAGGACTTTGGGAAAAGTCTCAGTCTTCTCACGTGGATAAATTTAAGCACATGGTACAGGGAAGAGGGAGGAAGAAGGAGCAAAGAGATACAAATTATATAAAATGGAGGACTCCTGTGTTCGGGAGTATTCAGCAATTTGCAGTTCTGAGAGTAAGTGGAGTTGATGCTCATGTGTTTTCATTTGGGTGTTGTCATTATTAGGTTCTTCTTGAACTGGTGTCTGTTGTCACAATATCTGAATGGAAAACCAAATGACTCCAATCTGAATGTCTTAGAATTGCTGAAAGTTCAATATGAGCATGTGCTGCTTTGACCTTGCCTGGTGCTGGACGATTTTTGTGGGCTATTTATACACTCCTTTCATTAAGAGAAAGCTGGAGGGTGGCTCGTCGAGGTATCAGGAAGGAGGAGCAGCGAGGCTTAGCGTGGTGTGATTTTCTTTTGTATCAAGCATGGAAGATCCATAACTTGATCTGAAAAAGTAGTTCATGCTGAACTCCTTAAAAACATGGTTTTGAGCTTTACCAATTAGTAATTAGCCATGTGATTGTTTTCTCTTTTTATCACGGAATATTTCCCAACGTTTATACTTTCTTCAATCCTAAGTGAGCGGAGTTGGATGTGATGCAATGGAACATCATTGTTCTAATGTTCACTGTGTAATTCAACTCATAAATAAAAAAAAAAAAAAAAAGAAAAAGTCTGTCATGCTACTGTTCAGTGCAGAGCTCTCCTTAAGGAGAGGTATATTGGATGTACAAGGACAAGGCTGCTCGTTGTCCCCAGAATTAGACAGCCTACGTCTGTGTTGTGGTTTGGATGCTGTGCAGTTTGTCTTTAAGCTTTAAATGTGCATTTTCTGTTGTGAGGTCCTGCTCAGACTCATAGAAAAGGATTTTGTGGTTATAAATTTTCTCAAATGGTGAATCATCCTGAATCTGTTCACATTTTTCTCTTAAGATTGTCTGTGCTGCTGCCTAGCTGGAGCTCACCAGCATTCACAATTCGGAGTGTACAACATGTAATGCTTCTCTAAAGGAAATACAAGAATATGCAATTCTATAAGTGCAGTGCATGAAAGTGATTACAGTGGTGGTTCTGGTTTTTGGGTTTTCTGTATGAGTGATACCGTGGGAATTTCTTAAAAGGAATAGAAAATAAAAATAGAGGAAAGAGTTTTTAAGCATGAAAAGGGACATATCCAGGGTGAATTCTTTGCTAGCATTTCAGCTTACAAAGAGAAATTGCTCAGGGCTACAATGAGTCATTATTTAGGTGCAAGTGATCATGACCTGATTACAGTTCTTGCATGTAAATGAGGTGCACATCAGCATCTTACAGCACTTAGCAGTCTGTCTCACAAAGCTGGAATCAATGTCAGCTCAGTAAATAATGCGAACATAAAGATATTAATAACTAGGAGCTGTCTAAGAACACTTGGCCAAGTGTCACCCTGCAGGAAAGCTTTGGAAGGGTGGCAAGAAGAAAGCTGCACTGCTCCAGGGAACAGGAAAAGATTGGTAGAAAGAATGCAAACTGTGAGTTACGCAGTATGGGAGAGGGACTTAAAAAAAAAAAAAAAAAAGGGTTGCTGAGGGGACAGAGAAATGGGCATACATTGTTAGTATAGATAATAGAGAACAGAATGAAATTGTCCTGTTGCTGCCTTAAAAAAATTGGTCAGTGCTGATGGGGGTTTCCAGAGCAGTTTTCCAGGCTGTGAGCAGTTGTGCAGCGTGCTGTTGGTCACTTTCAGAGGTAATCCAAAAGGATCTGGAATTTCACTTTCTATGTTTTCAGTCCCAGCTGAAACAGGTGCAGAATTCCTTAATTTGGAAACTTGCTGCTGGTTGTTGGTATCTTGGAGCAATCAGAAACTTCCCAGAGTGAAGGAGGAAAATACCTGTTCTTTCTTTTTCCATGGAGGGAGAGAGATTGGAATTGCACAGGGCAGTATCTGACACGTTGAGTTTACCAACATGACTTTGATGGCAAATAAACTAATGGAGCAGTAGAGAAATGAATTTGTTGATCAGTAAATAGAAACCTAACTCGTGCCAATCAACATAGATGGGCTTTTGGCAACGTCATGTAGTCAGACTCAGTTTGTATCTTCTTTAAGATGAGTTTTGATTAGTGAAGTGATACTGTTGAAGTAATGCACTTATGAGCATTGCACCATTTGGAAAACAATCGTCAACAGATACACAACCAATTGAAAACCAAGTGCTGAGCTAGTTGTCCTTGATGTAACTGGGCAGGAAGATTCCTGAATAGTGCTTGGTTTACTGTTCCCTTCTTTTTCCCATGAACGTTTCCCCAGGCATCAATGAGTTGGGTATCTGCCATTGCTTCAACTTAAAGCCCTGGAGTGAGCAGTGATCTCCCAGAGGTCAGATCCCCTTATCTACTGCTACTGTAAAGCTTGAAAAATGAACAGAAGCCAAGCTGACCAGGACCTCTCCACCACCCAGCACCAAGGGTGAGGTCTTCACCTTGCAGTCATGTTAGCCTCTGGGGGTACAACACTGCCCTGAAAATGCCTACAAACCTGTCTTTTTCTTGACCCAGATTCCTATTGCTTTTGCAGTATGAACAGGAGGTGGCTAAAACCTCTTCGGATAAGTTAATGAGTCTGCTTTTGGTAAGAATCTTTATCTTGCAGTTGCCAAAAAGCTCTGAGGATCAGAGAGGGAAGAGAAGCTCCTCTCTCCTGCCAAGAGGAGGAGGTTGGTGTGCAGTGCGGTGCCGAAAAACCTGCTTATCAGGGTGTTATTTTACACTTCTGTAAAATATTACAGAGTGCTTTGCTGCTGAAACTGCCACGCTTTGGGTAGGGGTAGCAGCAGATCTGATACAGCATTGTTGTGCTCCTTCATCCTCCAGCTTCCTCATCAGGCTGCTGAATTCCAGTGACGATTGCAAACAAATCACTGGTTTCCTTCTGTATAGGGAAGCTTCCAGGAAAACCCTCGTGTATTGACTGCAAAAAAGCTCCAAGACAATACAGATCTTTTCTCCTAGAAGTGGGACTTGCTGATCCAAATCAATTTCTTAAATAGATTAAATAAAATTCCCATCAACACAAGGCAAAGGAAGCAGAGATATGCTTTGGTTGCTGGTATTTATTGCAAACATACATCAAAGATGACTTCATAGAAGTTAAGATCAGAAAATATTAAACCAGCCTCTTTGACCACCTGGTACTCATTGATCATTAAATGTCACCACATTCCTTCCCTTCTAAGCCCAGTAATCTGTGTTCGGGAAAGGTTATCTAACAGAAAGGCACTCCTTCTTGGTTTTGAGAGGTTACAAAGGTGCCAGTTCTTGAGTAATTGTTTGAGGGAGTGCTCATCATTCCTGCTTAATATTTTGTGTCTTATTTCAGATTTTTCACTTAAGCTGTGTCTCATTCCCAGCACTTGTTCTTTTTTCCCTTCTCTGCTGATCCAAGCACATCTCCACGTCTGTGCTGCAGGATCAGGTTAGCTCTGCTGCCTGCAGATTGCCTTACATGCCTGCTACAATCCCTGATCCTTTTTGTAGCCACTGCCTTCTGAAACACAGCTCTGTTCTCTGCATCTATGACATCAGAGATGTCAGAGTTCCAATCCCCTGCCATGGACTGGTTACCAACACTAGATCAGCTGGCCCATGGCCCATCCAACTGTGACATCAGATGTCATAGAGATGTCACTTAGTGTTTGGTCTATTAAAATATTTTGTTTTAACAACCTTAGCTTGTTGATCTGGATTACTGTTTGTGATCACCATGTCACCATTACTTACTACTTTAAGAATCTTCTTTATCCACAATGTTTATCAAGACTAAATCTGTATATGCTTTGTAATGAAAAGTCTCAAATCTTCTATGGTAACTGTAAAAATCCACTAAGACCATTTGATTTCAGAAATTGTGAACTGACAGGTGTTTTTGAAGAAGAACCTTAATCCATTCAAAAAGACTTTGTTGATATTTAGTTCATGTTTATGTGGAGCCATAGAATGGCTTAGACTGGAAAAGACCTCTAAAATCATCCCAAAAAGGCAGGCAAGAATGCCACTAGGCCTCCATGGATCACCAAGATGCTCCTGGACTCACTTAAGCTCAGAAAGAAAGTCTACAGGGAGTGGAAGCAGGATCAGGTTACCTGGAAGGACTACAGAGAAGTTGTCCAAGCAACCAGGAATCAGATCAGGAAAGCTAAAATCCTGACAGAATTAAATCTAGCCAAGGACATAAAGGGGAACAAGGAATTCTACAGATTTATCAGTGATAAAAAGAAGGTTGGGGAGGATGTAAGCCCTCCCCAGAAGGAAACTGGAGACTTGGTCACAAAGGATACAGAGAAAGCTGAGGTGCTCAAAGACTTCTTTGCCTCAGTCTTCTTCTGGGGCGAGGGCTCTAGCCACACTGCCCAAATTGCAGAAAGCAATGGGAAGAACTTGGAGAAGACAGATCTGCCCACTGTAAGTAAAGATCTGGTTGGAGACCATCTAAAGAACCTGAAGGTGCTTGAGTCCATGCGACCCAATGAAATCCATCCCTGGTTATGAGGGAACTGACGGATGAGGTTGCCAAGCTACCATCCATCATATTTGAAAGGTTATGGCAGTTTGGTGAAGTTCTCATTGATCGGAAAAGGGGAAACATAACTCCCATTTTCAAGAAGAGAAAAAAAGAAGATCCAGGGAACAACAGGCCAGTCAGTCTCACCTCTGTGCCTGGCAAGATCATGGAGCTGGTCTTCCTGAAGGCACATAGAAAATAAAGATGAGGTGGTTGGTGGTAACAACATGGCTTCGCTAAGGACAAGTCGTGCCTGACAAATTTGGTGGCTTTTATGATGGAGTTACAGCGTCAGTGGATAAAGGAAGAGCAAATGATGTCATCTACCTGGACTTGTGCAAAGCATTTGACACTGAAGAAAAATGGATCTGATGGATGGACCGCTTGCTGGATAAGGAATTGGCTGGATGGTTTCACTCAGAGAGCTGAGTGAATGCTTGCAGCCCAGATGGCCAACCATATCCTGGACTGCATCAAGAGAAGTGTGACCAGCAAGGTGAGGAAGGTGATTCTGCCCCTCTGCTTTGCTCTCCTGAGACCTCACCTGCAGTGCTGCGTCCAGTTCTGGAGCCCCCAGCACGAGGACATGGAGCTGTTGGAGCTGGTCAGGAGGAGGGCCACTAAGATGATCAGAGGGCTGGAGCACCTCCCTATGGGGACAGGCTGAGGGAGCTGGGGCTGTGCGATGTGGAGAAGAGAAGGCTCTGAGGAGACCTTATGGCAGCCTTCCAGCACCTGAAGGGGCCTACAGGAAAGCTGGGGAAGGACTTTTTTTAAGGGCAGGGAGCGACAGGATGAGGGAAAATGGCTCTAAACTGCAAGAGAGCAGGTTCAGACTGGATATCAGGAAGAAATTCTTTACTGTGACAGGGGTGAGACACTGAACAGGTTGCCCAGCGAGGCTGTGGATGCCCCTCCATGGATGCATTGAAGGCCAGGATGGATGGGGCTGTGAGCAGCCTGGGCTAGAGGGAGGTGTCCCTGCCTACAGCAGGGGTTGGAACTACGTGAGCTTAAAGGTCCCTTCCAACACAAACCATTCTGTGATTCTATGAATCTGTGACTGGAAAAAGGGAAACATCACTCCCATTTTTAAGAAAGGGAGGAAGGAGAACCCATGGTATTACACATTGGTGACCCTCACCTCTATGCTGGTAAGGTCATGGAGCACATCCTCCTGGAAAGCGTGTTATGACACATGAGGGATGAGCAGTTGGTCAGAGATAGCCAACACAGCATCATCAAGGGCAGATCGTGCCTGATCCACTTGGTGGCCTTCTATGATGGAGTGATGACATCAGTGGACAAAGGGAAGGGCAACTGCTGTCATCTGCCCTGACTTGTGTGAGATCTTGGACATGGTCATATCCTTATCTCTGTGTAGAAGAGGTGTGGATTTGAGAGCTGGATGGATTATTGGTGGATAAGGAATTGGCTGGGAGGTCGCAGCCAGAGGGTTGTGGTCAGCAGCTCCGTGTCCAGGTGGAGGCAGTGATGAGTGGTGTCCCCCAGGGCTCCGTCTGGTTCTCTTCATCATCTTTATCAATGGCAGAGGTTGTGGATGTCCAACCTTTTGTCTTGCCTGAGCCACACTGAGTGAAGAGTTGTTGTCTCGGGCTGCTCCAAAACTAATGCCTCGTAATTAATTTCCATGGAAACTACAACAGCTACACAGAGCACGACATCCCTCTTTCTCTTTGATAGAGCACCTTCCCAACGTCAAAACGCTATTTTTCAACACGGTCGCCACCGTAGTTCTCACTGTAAGAAAAGAGCAAATCCGAGACCTCCTCATCGGCCTGACCGTGTACCGCTCTGTGGTTGCCGCGGTAACCGCTGCCGTGCGGCGCATCCGGGGCGCAGCTCCGGGGCCGCGCGTTCGAGTCCCGACCCCGGCGGCAGCGCTGGGACCGGGGGGGAGCGGAGCGGATAGCGGAGGTGGTTCGCGGGGCGGGGCCGGGAGCAGCGCCGGGTGACAGCTGGCACAGACGGACCCGTCCTAAAATGTGGCACATTGACAAGAATGCCTAAAACGTGGCGTCGGAGCGGCAAACGGCACAATTGAGAGCGATGCTTTGTTGCGGTGAGTAGTTTGCATATTCCTAATTAGCGGCAGTGAATGGATGCAATGATGAGCTCGGAGTCGTTAGTGTATATGTTACATTATACGTGTCTATCTTGCATTGTGTGTGTCTGTCTTGTGTTCTTTATGCATATATTGCACTGTTTATGTGTATATCGCATTGTCTACACAATGGGCGCACAGCGTGTCCTGAGGGCAACACTGCTATTCTGGGGGGATTCTACATCTTTAACTTGAATTGTTGCTGTGTTATAGGGAGTTCTGTTGTGTTTTGTGCTTTGCTTTGCCACAAGACGGCTTTTGGCTGGATTGCTGCTCGGTGCACAGTGCAAAATTACTTAAAGAGACATAAAAGCTGCGTTATGATGATGTAGGAAACTTAGCTTAAAACACATTCCTCATCACAAACAAAATAAAACCCCAACACTTTGAGTAACATCAGAACAGCACTTGTCCGTTTTCTGTTTAAAATAACAAAGAGAACAAAGCAGCCATCAATCTGTCATCTATCCAGGACAATTTTTTTGTTGTTTCGAAAGTCATTAATTTGCACTGGGATGGAGCAGTGAGACCCGATGCCATCCTACGGTTTCCTTCTCTTCCTATAGGAAAAGCGTTGGCTCAGCACACCCGCGGGTGCCTGTGCCCTTGGTGCTCTCATTGCAGGAGTGTTGGCAGCTATTTTTAAACAATTCCTCTTTTTTCACAGTGCGGTGAGGAGCTGCTGACAGTCATCTCGCAGCCTTCCCCACAATCCCAAGTGCAAAGGCAGTGCTCAGTGCCTACCTGAGAGCTGTCATTCTGTTGTTTTAATTACAACATAATAATTAGAAAGATTATTTCCGTGTTTCTGAATACCTTAGGGAACTGATAAAGGATTGCAGAGAACTTTGATTCTTTGCCATTTGGGGTAACCAAATTGGGGTAACAGGTGTGCTTCCATCCCCAAGTTTGGTTCAGTTGTGCAGGGAGCTGCTTTGCCCCATAAATGCAGGTTTCCTCTGTCTGTTTTCCTCTGTTACCTGTGCAGAAAACAAATGGAACAAGTAAATCCCCGTTCTTTGCTGTAAGCAAGGTGCACTTCGATAATAAGCTCCTTCTTTTCTTTTACAATGGAAATAACAAGTAACTTTCTGCTGGGGGGTTTTGCTCAATTTATTGGGGATCTCAAATCGTAGAATAGAATCACTTTATTATAGAGTTTGGAAAAAACCTCTGAAATCCCCAAGCCCAACCCATCCCACCATGCCCACTGCCCACGTCCCTCGGTGCCACATCCCCACTGTTCTGGAACACCTCCAGGGATGGTGACACCACCACTTCCTTAGGCAGCTGTGCCACTGCATCACTGCTCTTTATGAGAAGAAATTGTTCCTGGTATCCAATCTGAAGATAAGAATAGATAAGGTCAGAAGGTAGGTCAGAACTGAAGCCTGTGCCTGCCCTCCTGCCTCTCAGGTGAGATAAAAAAGAAAGGGACCAGTTCTTTAGCCGGGTCTGTTGTGATAGGACAAAGGGAAATGGTTTCAAACTAAAAGAGGGAAGATTTACATTGGATATAAGGAAAAAGTTTTTCATGATAAAGGTAGAGCAAGGTAAGAGGTAATGGCCTTAAGTAGTGCCAGGGAAGCTCAGGTTGGATATTAGGAGAAAACTCTCCTCCAAAAGAGCAGTGATGCAGTGGCACAGCTGCCCAGGGGTCACCAAACCTGGAGGTGTTCCAGAACGGTGGGGATGTGGCACTGAGGGATGGGCAGTGGGCATAATGGGGTGGGTTGGAGTTTGATTTGGGGATCTTGGAGCTTCTTTCCAACCTGAATAATTCTATTATTCTGTGCCAGTGGCACAGGTTGCCCAGAGAGGTGGTGGATGTCCCTGCAGACACCCAAGGTCAGACTGGACGAGGCTTTGAGCACCTGATGGAGCTGTAGGTGTCCCTGTTCATTGCATGGAGTGGGATTACATGAGCTTGAAGGGTCCTTTCCAACTCAATTCTGTGATGAATGAGCACTGGATTGGAGTCAAGGTGAGGTGAGCAGTGACTGAGATTCAGTTCCCTTCTGCCCATGCCTACATGCAGGGGAAGTGCACATGAGCAAACCCCTTTTGAATGGATTGCCACTGTGGCTGTTGGTTGTGACATATCCTGTGCTCATCTTATTTATCACAACTGCATGCCTTCAGCTTTGCTGCTGCACTTGTGTTCCACAGCTCCAGTGCAATTTCAGCTGCATTTGATCGCTTCTTTAATGCAGTCTTTTCCTCCCTTTAGCTTGATGCAGCCATTGCCCTCACTTTGTCCTTTTCACTTGAAATTGAAGAAATCTAATCTGAAGGAGTTCCAGAATAGGAATAGAACTTTAACAGTTCAACTCTTTGTAACATTTTCTCATTGTGGGATCTTGTTTTAGATATCCTGGTTTTCAGAGCAGCTCTTTCAAACTTTTTCTTATGGATGATAGATTTGTCTCCAAGCATCCAAGTAAGAAATCATGTACATGAATATACAACCAAAAGTTTCCAAAACTTATCCTGCTCTGAAGTTTTTACCCCTCACATTTTGGGGCAAAAGAGCTGAAAACAAACGCACAGATGCTACTGCAATTATTTGCTAATTCAGAGATTGTGACTTCCCAATGAGTCATCACAGTCCTCTAACCAGAACCACAAATACAACCGAGATTGGGAGATTTCTCTGAATTATTTCCTGTGCAAAGTAGAAAATACAAGAAATCATGCATTTTGTAAAAAGCACTGATGTTTCCAACAGGAAGAACTTGCCGCAGTCATGAGATTGGTTTGTGTGCTTTATTGCCCTCATTACTTAAAATTTGCAAGGGTACTTCCAAGCAGGATTTGTTCATTTTGCTGTCTGTCCCTTGGATTTTGATATATCTGTGCTTGAGTATTGCTGCTTGGTTTTATTACAGATAAATCAAATTTATGCATAGGTTGCCATCAAATCATCACAAATTTGTCTTCAAGTAGGAGGTTTGGAGATATCTCTGTGGAAAACATGTTTTCCAGCTTTTAGTTGTTCCTGTTTTTCTTCCTTGCTTTCTGTTGTGAAGTTTTCACTTGTTATTACCAGCTATTTCATCTTTAAATAGGTTTTCCTTTTCTTCACTGGTCTGCCTTCAGTGCTTGCTATTGAGTTGGTCGTATCGATCTCATATTCTACTGAGCCAAGCACGTAGGCAGAGTCAGAAGGCAGCAGGAGATCATTATTTGGATTTGAATAATAAATAACAGCCCTTTTTTATGGTCTTTGCTGCATATAATACATGGTTCAAAAGAAGTCATTCTTTCATTTCTTCCTTCTTTCTGAGTAATTAGAGGATAAAACTTTATATAGCAAATAATAGTAAAAGAATTGTCCTCTTAAATAGAAGAACAAATTTGCTCAGTAAAGGGAACGCTAGATAGAAAATTTCTCCTATCAGGTGCTCAGATGTGTGATGCTACCCACTAATGTCCTGGCTGACTGAATGTGAAGCAAGCATAGGCCTGGCACAATTAATTTCCAGAAGTTTCTCAGGTAATTGTTGTATTCTTCAGGCACAGAGGGGTTTACTAAGACAATGGCCAAGGAAGGAGTCTGGAACCACTTTCACAGATTCATACAGAATCATAGAATTGAAGGGACCAGCACTGGTCGCAGTGCTCCAGAATTGGCCTCCCCAGGACAGAACTGGCCACACCTCGCTGGCCACACTCTGTGCAATGCACCCCAGGGTCCCATTGGCCTTCTTGGCCATAAGGAGACACTGCTGGTTCATGGCCAACCTTTGGTCAACTTTTGTTCATCCATTGGTCAGCCACTGATCAACCATTGGTCAAGCAGAGCACCCAGGTCCTTCTCTGTAGAGCTTCTTTCCAGCAGGTTAACCTATACTGATGGGTGAAGTTATTCCTCCCCAAGATGCAGGACACAACACTTGCCCTCGTTGGACTTCATGATGTTCTTTGCCCATCTCTATAGCCTGTCGAGGTCGTTGAATGGCAGCACAGTCCTCTGGTCTATCTGCTATTCCACACAATTTGGGATCATCAGCAAACTTGCTTCCTTGAACAGGTTTGTGATGAAAAGCCATAGAGCTGTTATATATATATATAAAGAATCAATGAAGATAAAGGAATGAGCTCTAGATCAAACCACAGTGCTGCATACACTGTTCATTTCCATGTGCTTGGGACCATGTTTTGCATTTCTGGCATTTTTGTTTTTGGAGAATTTGCAGTATGACAGGGAAAGATATCGATTGCATTGCTCATGAAATCCTTGCAGAATGTTGTGTCTACAGTAAAATTGCTTTATCCTCTCTCACTGATGAAGGATGCTCCTTTTGTGTTCCCCTTTCTCCTCCCCTCCCCCCTCTCTTCCATTCAGTTGCTGAGATCTGGTGATGGTTTCTGGAGCGAGCAGAGTGATCTGTTTGCTGTCTCTCCTGTCCCATTGCAGTGCCTGGCATGGTGCCTGCTGGGGAGGCATCCAGCTCTCCTGCAGCCCGCTGTCCTTGATGCACTGAATACAACCAGTTTTGCAGCAGAAGTTTCATACAGATGGAAGATTTGCAGGCAAATGCCAGGTTCTGTTCCTGTCTTCTTTCCTACTGCTTGGTTGAGTTTTCAGTCACTAGAAACACCAGCCAACAGTCTTACTTTATACATTAGTCTGGAAGAATATGTCCTTTGGCTTTTGAATTATCATCAATTATCAGTGATCTTAGAGGTCGTTTCCAACCTCAATGGTTCTATGAGAGGGCATGGTGGGAAAGGGTTGGTGCAGGTTGGATATTAGGAAACATTTCTTCTCTGGAAGAGCAGTGATGCAGTGGCACAGCTGCCCAGGGAGGTGGTGGGGTCACCAAACCTGGACGTGTTCCAGAACCGTGGGGATGTGGCACTGAGGGACGTAGGCAATGGGCATGGTGGGTTGGGTTGAGGTTGGACTTGAGGATCTCAGAGGGCTTTTCCAACCTGAATGGTTCTATGGTTCTGTTGAAATGTAGCCTTGTTAGCATGGTAAACTGGACAATTAGAATGTGATGTGCAGGTGGCCAACACGTGCAAGTGAAGCAAAAGCTGCAGCAGTGGGAAAGAAGAAATCTGTACTGGGGGCACAACCTTGCTCGTGTCACTTCAACCATCACAGCATTTGTGTTTATGGGGAGGTGAGGTTGTGCCTGCTGTAAGTAACCTCAGCCATGTCTGTTCTTTGGAGAAATTCTCTTTGGTCTTCCTTGAGAAACAAAGCTGAGTGGGTGCATTATTGTGCTATTATCATAATGTAGTGACACAGTTCTTCCAAAAATGAGATATGAGGAAAGCAAGTCACACTGGTTTTGCTTTGAATCCTTCCTGATAGACTGTAATAGAAAGAGATTAGTTTGCACAGCGCTATCCGTGGAAATGTCCCAGAGGACTTTTGATGGTTGTTAAGCAAAGAAATGCTATTTCTTTGCTCCTGTGGATACATCGTGCAATAGAAAGTAGGAATTTCATTAAATCAAATTGCATTTTATAGTCAATGTCTTTCTTACCTGAAAAAAAAAAAAAGTGTGAAGTAGTATAGGAAGAATTAAGAAAACAGTTAACGCTTGTTTGTTCCAATGAGTTATGATGAGTTATCCTTTCCTAGCCTGCTGTATGAGAAATAATAAAGTTCCCAGGAAAAGGAATCTGTCTTGTTTTACTGCTTTTTCCAACTGACACCTTATAGAGGGAAGTGGAAGGACTCACATGCCAGCTGGGATGGTTTTATTTTTACAGTTATGTACAACTGCGTTCCATCAGGAATTGGAGTCAGTTCTTGTGGGTGCCTTCCAACTCAGGATATTCAATTCTTATTTATTACGTACGGTGGTGTTTTGTTTTAATTAGTAAGCTGAACTGGCTTTCCATATGGATTCGGGTACTACTCCTTTGTTACAAGCTCTCTGTTTAACCTCATGCAAATTTCTCTTGGATCACGAACTTGACCACAGCGTCTGCTGGCTGTGCTCCTAGAAATGCTTTATGTTAACCTTTGCCTACATAAATATATGGAGGTAGGTAGCCACAAAACTGTTTATTTTTAAGTCCCTTTAAATTTCTGTCAGCATGCCTGTAAAATGGAATAATAATAGGTAGAGGTCAACCACTCTCTGTAGTGTAAAGTGAGTTAATATCAGTGTGTTTTTACATTTTTGTGCATCTAATATGTACCTGTGGTTTGTGCCTGCCTGGCTGAGTTGGCTGTGTTTTCATTGTAATTCTCTCTCCACAAAGAAGTTCAGCCTGGGCTACAAAGGGGGGCCCTAAGCAGTACCAGAAGGGCTCACAGTACCCCTACAAGTCTTAATAGTGTAGGACTGTCCAGGTTATAGAACAAAACTCAGCTATAAGGTTAACAAAGGTATTCAAGACTCCATTTCTGTTCAGTTTGTATATGTGTAAGTACATAAACGCAATCAGAAGGAAACAGCAAAAAAAAAAAAAGTCACAGCTGTCATGAAGTAATCCCTATTAATTCCATCCCTATTAAAAGAGCGACTTGAGTCCAGGCATTACTAGTTGATAGTTAAACAATTGTTGGATTTAGGACAAGTGGTAATTGCTCTATGTTGTTCCAGGGATGTTAGGGAAGACTTGTTCTCATAAAGAGCAGTGATCCATTGGCACAGCTGCCCAAGGATGTGGTGGAGTCACCAACCCTGGAGGTGTTCCAGAACCGTGGGGATGTGGGCAGTGGGCATGGTGGGATGGACTGGGGTTGGACTTGGGGATCTCAGAGGTCTTTTCCAACCTGAATGATTCCATGATTTCTGCATCTTAGATTTAACTCACTAGAAATAAAACCCAACCAGGAGGTGTACGCAGTCATTGTTAGAATGCAGGTTTATTGCAACAAGTCAGTGTAGACATTTTGGATATTTCCCCTAACTTGAATGTCGTCCTACATCTCTTTGAAGAATTGGACAGTGCCAGAGATCAGTTATGTAATCACAAATGTTTCACCTTCATTTTCAAGCAGTGCAGAAATCACAAAAAACTAATTAGAGAAGAGCAAACCAAGCTCTTTAAGTACCTTTGTGCAAAGCAAATCCTGCTCCTCTTTGCCCAAACAGTGTCACTGAAAACACTGGTGCCCTTTTTCCCGCTGTTGGTTTTGTTTTCTAATTTATTTCTTTTAATCACTAACTGGAACAAATTCCTCTTTCTATTTCAGTCCCCCTCGACCTCTGACTAACATGAATGACGCCATGGTGACCCACATGTCCTCTGGAGCACCGACACCAACAAAGAGGTAGGCGTACCCTGCAGCATTTATTGTTTGCTTCTCGGAGAGGTGAAAAACACAGAGCATGGGTTTTGTATCACTACAGCTCTTCTAATGTGTTTTGAATAACACTTCTACTTCAAAGTGTGTATACAGCATCCATTAAAGGAGGAATTGTTTGCAACGCTGCTTTTTGGTTTTTTTTCCTCTAAGGAGTGATTTTCTTCTATTGAAATAGATGCCATTTTATGAGTGTGACTAAAGAAATATCCAAACATCGCTAAAGAAATTTTTGTTGTTGTTATTAAATAGAGCATTACTTTCAAAGCTGTTCTGAGGAGGACTGGTCTTGTATCATAGGCTGCACTGCTCACAAAGCAGAGTAATTCTGCTTGAGACATTTCACATAGTAAGTTTACTTTATTACCTTTGTTAACGCATCTTCTCTGCGCCAACCCAAGTTCTTTTGAGTTGTCCATATCTACTGAAAACACTTAGGTAGAGCTAAAGTTGGGTTACACTTATTTTTATGTATGTAAATTATTGCATGAATGCTCACATGTAAACATGCAAAAACGTTGAATCATGGATTTGCACTTTTCTTTCTTGTCAAGTTACGCAGGGGAAAATAGCAAGGTGTTCTGCTGAAGACTTCACTGGCCCAAAGCTGTAAATGAATAAATGTTCCCTTCAGGGAATGAGAAACAAAACTGGAAAAAAATATTCTCACATTTCAGTGACAAAATGGCACTGAAGAGGCAAGCCAAACCTCTCACTTTCAGCAGCAGTCTCCCAAGAAGGCTTAAGCACAGATCCACATAATTTCCTTCCAGTTTCCAAGACAAATGAAGTGAATTGTATGTGCAGTTTTGAAGTGGCTGTGTTAAAATTCCAAAACTGTCTCAAGTCCCTCCTTTGGGTGACTACAAACTCTATACAGTATGTGGTACATTCTGTGACTTGAAATTTGCTATTTGCTGAACTAGAAGTGAAGAGGCTGAGTCTGAATATTAATGTAGGCTGTCTTTCAATACGACCCATGACACTTTCTCATTTATTGGGTTGCAAGCAACCTCCTGGTCAAGACCTTCAGTGTTTGTGTTTAGTCTCTGTTTGGGCTTCATGTCTTCCCAGTACATGGCTGTTTTCTGTGCTGGTCTGTGGGCACAGCAGATGCCATTTCTTCTCATAGAAGCCTGCAGTCTCATCAACCATTTGTTCCTGTGCAACCCTGGAGATGTTCAAGAACTGTGGAGATGTGGCAGTTGGGGACATGGTTCAGTGAGCATGATGGGGATGGGCAGGCAGTTAGATCTTGGAGGCCTTTTCCAACCTTCATGGTTCTGTGGCTCTGACATGATAGAATCATCAGCTCTGACACACTTTAGCTTTGGACATTTTTCTTTTTAAAAAGGAGCAAGGTCTCTGTTGCTGCCTGCTGTCCAAGGTCAGGTAGACCAAAGATAATTCAAAAATAAAAACTTTGAGAATCAGAATGGTTTGAACATAGACAGCATGTCATCTGCCTCCACACACCCTGCAATCGCCAACTACCAAAACTTGCTTAAAGAGTTCCTCATGAGGATTGGTTATTTGCTGACTTGGGCCTTGAATGTATGTAGCAGAGTGAGTGAGGCACCAAGGTGGATGTTAACAAAAACATGGCCAGTAGGTAATAGCTATTGGGACAGGTCCTTGGCACAGCTGTTGCTGTTATTACAACAGACTGGTTGATTGAACACAGTTGATATTTTGAAAAACACACAGGTAACTGTAGCTGACTTCCCATTTAAAGGTTTGGAGCTTTGGAGAATGGATAAAAATCCCTTTGTGATTCAAGGGTTGCACTGAGACCTTCCAAGATGACAACCCCTATAGCACATATCCTTTACATATCCCATGCCCAGGAAAAGCTAAGGAAAGAAATTGGAATAAACGCCAAAAAAACTCCCAGATTCCATGGAATGATGGTTATTGTCATCCTTTGCCCACAGCTTGCTCTTTCTGAGAGGCAAGACATTTGCTGAAGCGCAGAAGGGCATTATGCCAGTCCAGAGGCAATTGTGAGAAAACCATAAATCATCTTACTTTCAAGCATCATCTTCTGTCAGGCATTGTGAGAGCTCACAGGCAGCAAATATTCGGTAGCTGCCATCTTCTGTGATTGCCATAGCTATTTTAATACTTTCCTTTCTACCAAAATCCCATCTCACCCTTCTTCAAGGATTCTCACTTACAGAATTATGGGTTACTTCATCTAGCAGGTTCTGCAGGAGTTCATGGGAAGAGGCTTTTTCTCTCTGTACTTACTTATTCCAAAGAATGAGTGTGGGCATTTATCTTTTCCTAAACCTGGGGGGAAAGATGGTAGCAAAATTTGCCTCCATCATTTCACCTTTTCAGGCCCTCAGCAACACTGCTCCATAACCACTCCACAACCCCTGGGGATCTACCTGAGACTTGCAGTGGAACCAAAACCCATCTCACATCAGGTATTGACATTCATCCTCTGCTGTGCCTTTATTCTTTGCAAAATTGTGGTGGCTGTGTACACCTGTCTCAGTCTAATCAGGGTTGGGTTGGTTATCATCACATCATAATGAGGAAAAATGGTCTTCACCAGAGGTTCTGTGGTTGTTCAGATGAGGATCTATGAGGAATGATCAGTGGAAGCCAATTCAGATTGTATCTGAATTGTATCCAAACTATTTTCATCTCTGCAAGGCTTCTGCATAACCTCGGCATGCAGCCAGTTAAACTAGATGGCTGCAGATCTGGGGGCCTTAGCATCACAGCTGAAACACTTGGCTCTTGCCTCAGCTTGAAAAGGACTCCGTGCTCATCTCAGCATATGCCCATCCATATATGGTATCATATTTCTGAGTATCTGGGAGTTCCAATGCGCTGGGTGAACCATAGAGTACATTGGAGCATCCATTCGTTTATCATCTGGTTAGTCAGAGGCGTAGAGCGCATCTCTGTGTTGCATTCTCCTTTTCTTTAAACCTGGAATGTGTACAGGTGTTTACAGTTAGTAACAGAGTGAGCGAAGGCAGGATAAATGGTTGTTTTTTTTTTTCCCTTTGGAAATTTCTTCTATTTCTGTTCTGTAGTTCACATATGTCTGATTCCAATGTGGGCATGGTGGTGATGAGTTGGCGGTTGGACTTGATGATCTTGGAGGTCTTTTCCAACCTTCGTGATTCTGTGAATGTTTTCCCTAGGATTTATTACAGTTCCTGTTGCTTAGCTTAATCCCTGATGTGAGACTACATCACCGACTGAATTCAGGGTCTCATTTCTCCAGCTGCAGACACTGTCACATCTTGGCAGCGTGAAGTGAACACATTGGGGCACTGAGACTGCTTGGTGCAAGCTGAGTGCCATTCTTAGCTGAATTTTAATGTGCTCAGTGGAAGTCTATGCTGATAAATGTACGCATATAGTTTTAAAAACCTTTTTCCTGTGCTTCCTACTAATATTCTTCATAAGAGTTTAGACATAATTGTGATTTGTACTAAATTATTAGTGAAAAACTGCCTCATTAGAGTTTTAATCCACTTGTGGCAGATGTCACCATGGCAGAATGGAAATAGAAATGTCCTTTTGTTATTTCATGGAAACAACCTCAGTGTGACAGCTGCTTTGTTGGGAAGAAGGCTGAGCTGAAAGAGCAGGATTTTAATGCCTGAGCTTGCTTTTTTATGAACTAAAAATTGAAAAGCAAACAAACCAAAGCAGCCCTCCTCAAATACTGCTCTCACCCAGCGCGCATCTCAGGGAGCCTTTATCTTTTCCACCCTCCTCATCCTCTGCTTTCAATGGGAAAGCATCCAGAGGGGCAGCAAACTCTGCCGATCCCGGGATTTCTGTATCTGTATTTTGCAAAGAGCTTTCTGTAGTTGGTAACATACTGCAGACAGAATGAGGTCAGAGAAAGTTTGTCCTACTAAGAGGGAAGTTCTGGGAGCGGAATAGTAGTGATGGTCACTTGCAGCTTTGGATCATTTTCACATTTAGGTATGTAATATTTAATATTACCATTTGGCTATTTTCCATCTCTCAGAATGTAAATTTCCAAATTCAAATCAGTGGTTTAACGGCATGTTTACATTCAATAGCATTGTCTTAAATGTGGGAGGGAAACATTTACTAAGGGAAAATTTGAATGCAACCTTGCCTGTATTTGTGACCTATGATACAACAAAAGTCAGTGTTTCTCTGATCCTTACAGCCAATGAACCGTTCTAAATAAATGAAAGGATTATGCCTCCTCTATAAGATGAGGCCAAGCCTGCAAAATATGTTACATTTTTTTGCTGATTTATTTCGTATTATTTTAGGAATAGATTATTTCTGCTGTGGTCCATGTGCACTGTTCTTCCATCAGCAGTTCCCTTCCCAGAGGCCGCCAGCCCTCAGCCCGTTTAACGATGTTCATTGGATGTTCTGCAGTCTCTTCTCCTAGGATCACTGATTACCTGCTCTTTGTGGTTCCTCGCTCTCTTCCTGCCTTTATTTTGTTTGTCCTTGTTTATCTTCGCTGTCTCCGGTGCCACTGATTATCCTGTCCTTCAGTGCGTGCATGACTGGGCACTTTCCAGCTTTTTGGTCAGACCTCCAGAAACCTTCCTCTGCTGTCAGTTCTGCATTGATGTATTTTATATCTGTGTCATTGACGCTGTCCCTTGTTGTTTGTGTTTTTTAGTTCTGTAACCCAGAGAGATGTTTATTTGCTTGGCTAGCTTAATTTATCTTCTGACAACTTCCAATGTGCCTTTTTTCTCCTTTGTTGCCATGCCACATTTATCTCTCCAACATTTCCTTCTAGCTGTCCAGTCACCAATTGCACCTGAAAGTGACTGACCACTGTTCTTGTCCGTTCTGCCATTTTTCTTTGACACAGGTGTAGTACATTCATTTTCCTATATTGTGCTTCTTAGACGTGTGTGAAATCTAGAGATCCTAGAGCCTCTTTAGCCATAGTTCCATCTTCAGGTTGTTCACAGTCTGCAGGCACTGCTGGGGCTGGGGTAGCACTGGGGCAGGAGCTGGTGTCCTGGAGCTTGGTCATGGTTCCTGGCTTGACCTTGACCCTGTCTGACTGCCACTGACAGTCTCTGGGTGTGTTTTGCGAACTAGCATGTGTCAGAAGTCGTTCAGATCTTCTCCAGTAGGCCCTGTGCATGTGGCCACACTGTTTCAGAGTTCAGAATTGTGGGCAGATTGTGGTAGGTGTGGGTGGGCATGCGCCATGCTTCATAATGCATCCCATGACACCTTCTGTCTACCTACATAATACCAAAACAGATTTTCTTTCTAGAAAAGGAGTAAAAATATCTTTGTTCAGAGCCCAGGGTGGTCCTAGCTCATTAGAAACCTTACCCAATGAAGGTTTGACATTACCTCACAACACAATGCAAGAGAGAAAGAAAGGATGAGGACAAGAGGATCTGTCTAGGATGAGAGGTCACGGCCTCACATTGCACCAAGAGGTTCAGGTTGATATTAGGAAAAAAATTCTTCTCCAAAAGTATGATTTGGCATTTGTACAGGCTGCCCAGGGCGGTGATGGAATCACCATCACCGCAGGTGTTCAGGAATGATGGAGTTGTGGCACTGAGGAATGTGGTCAGTGGGCATGGTGGGATGGGTTGGAGTTGGTCTTGGTTATCATAGAGGTCTTTTCCAAACTGAGTGATTCTGTGATTCTAAGAGCTGTCATAATGAATTGGTCCAACAATTTCAAGCAAGAAGTCCTGCATTTCAAACTTACACTGACACCTAGGTGTCTATATGTATTTATTTTTAACCTATGGTTTAAAATCCTTTGGGTGCAGCTGGACAACTGTGGAATGTGGGTTATGAGGAAGATGCATTACTTGAGTGTGGGGAGTTTGATGGGAAGAAATGGTCCAAAGACAACAGCAAGGAAATAACTAGAAGATATATTCACTACACATAAGTGAGTATAATATAAAATTCAAGGTTGAGAGGAAAGTGTGTGAATAAAATATAAAAGAAATCCTGGTGGTGGACCCAGGATGATCAGGGGACTGGAGCACCTCCCCTATGAAGACAGGCTGAGGGTTGTTCAGTCTGGAGAAAAGAAGGCTGCAGGGTGACCTCATTGCAGCCTTACAATACCTAAAGGGAGCCTACAAGCAGGAGGGGAATCAACTCTTTGAAAGGATAGATAACTGCAGGACAAGGGGAAATGGTTTTAAGCTGAGGCAGGGAAGATTCAGGTTGGACGTCAGGGGGAGATTCTTTCCAGAGAGAGTGGTGAGGTGCTGGAACAGCTGCCCAGAGAGGCTGTGGATGCCCCGTCCATCCCTGGAGGTGTTCAAGGCCAGGCTGGATGGGGCCCTGGGAGCCTGGTCTGGTATTGAATGTGGAGGTTGGTGGCCCTGCGTGTGGCAGGGGGTTGGAGCTTCATGATCCTTAGGGTCCCTTCCAATCCTGGCCATTCTGTGATTCTATGTAACCCAAGCTATGAAGGATGTTTCTTACTGTTGGCACGCAAGTAGGGCAGAACTCAGGACCTGGAATCACTGCTGTGTGAGAACGGGCACTGAAACCTGCAGGAAGACAGCTGTGCTTAATCCTGGTGCTGCTTTATGGTGCCTGCTAACCTACTTATGTTGTGAAACCTTTAGTCTTCATTTACACTGCTTCTCACCTCAGCTACTTTCATCTTTTCTCCTTTCTCAAGTAGTACTTTTCAGCTTATCGTGTATGCTGCTGCTGAAGTCGTATTTCTCACTCAGTTCTTCCCCCCCTGCAGCCCACGATGGGTTTTCCAATAACGTGACTGCAGTCTGAGTGCTGCCACACAGCAGTGCTGTGCTGAAAGGAAGGAAACTGGGAGCACCAAGCAGACAGAGCAGATCCAGAGCAATGCACTCCAGCTGAGGATTCACATTTGTTCTCCATCACCTTTCTCATCACATTCAAATCCATCATTTCTCTTCACTTCTTTTTTTCCTCCATTTTGACCACACTTAATTTTTAGACCCAATGACCCTGGGTCCCTCTGGTCACCCCTTGGCTCAGCACCACGGCCAGGGGCTGTGGGAGATCACAGGGAGGAGACCCCACTCCTCTTTGGGTCCTTATCCAAGTCATACTGATGCTTTCATTTTTTATCCAGTCCATGGTTTTTGTACTTCCATACTTGGCCCCGTTAAGATTTTGACTTTTTTTTTTTTTTTAAGTAACTTAGGAGCAGCATCCATATTCAAACAGCTTTTGTCACCACTGTCTTTCTGAAACCACTTTGCTGGCAGTTTATTCATCCTTCCCTTTATTTGCTTTAAATTCAAATGTTACCAGATAATGCTTTTATTTTTCCCCCTCTATTCTCTGCCTTCTCTGCATCCAGCATGCTGCTGGTGTTGGGCTGTGTTCTGTTTCCCTGTGTATTAATGTTGTGTGATTTTCACCTTGGATATACATCCCATTGTCTCTCCTGCCTATGAGAGCTGGAGGTAGTCCAGTAGAAGAAATTAAAAGGTTGTTTGCAGTTTTCAGGCGGCGTGGTGGTTCCCCCCAGCTTTAAGACAGATGACATCACTGTCTGAACAGTGTGCTGTAGGTCAGTTGGAAATATGGCTTCGATTCAGAAATTGCTGTGCTAAATTTCATTTCTCTATTATGCAGAGAGTGGTGGTAATTATCCTTTTTGACCTTAGCATCTATTTAAATCAATCATGGGGGAAAGTAACGTGACAGAAAACAAGAGATCCCTCTAGATCATGTCCTGACAGCCCTTTCTCAAAACTCTTTCATTACAGAGTGGCCAGAGCAGCAGTGAGCAATTTTGTAAAGATTTTCAAATTTGAACCATCATATTAGAAATTTGCAGGGATTTCTTCATGCAAATGTCAGGATTCTAATAGATTTATTAACTTGGATTGCCTCGTAGGTTTTCAGAACAGAAATGAATTTAAGGCGCCATTTAAATACTGCAGTAATTTATGGAGTCCCTTATGAAGCTGCAGAACAGCACTCCACTCATCAAACACTACACTTCTTCCCCAGAAGGAGCTGAGCTCACTCTATTTGTAGCCCAGTTAACTCTATTTCTTGCTGCCTTTGACTGCTGTTCTGCATAGTGTCAGCCATTGTTGTGTCTGGTGGCTGTCGTTATAGGAAAAGTGTGAGAAAACAGACGGCAAGATTACATCTTAATGCTACTTTGAAGAATTTGGTCACAGCATGTAGTTAATTTAGGGACAAGCCAGTGTTATTTTATCCTTGATACCATCTTCTGAAAGCCAGCAAACTAGGCTGCCCAGGGAGGTGGTGGGGTCACCGTCCCTCCCTGGAAGGAGCTGTGGAGACGTGGCACTGAGGGACGTGGTCAGTGGGCATGGTGGGGATGAGTTGGGGTTGGGGATCTCAGAAGTCTTTTCCAACCTTATTGATTCTATGCTTATAGCATAACTTTGAGTTTCTATTACCGGATTTATATTATTTTTTTTACAAAAATAGAGCAAGAAGTGCCCTCGGTGGTGTCTGACTGCCATCTGAACTCAGATGGATGTAGTTCTGGGAGATACCAGAAAGTTGTCATGAAAGAGGTAGATATGGTAGAAACCTACATCCAGTAGGTGTGAATCAAAGGGTAGGATCAACAGAAAGTTAATTCTTAAAGGAAAATTGACACCAGGCCTTAAAGGGGCTCGCAGTGAGGCTGCTGTGCCGACACGAGCTAATCCAATTCCATTTTTTTAATGATTAAAATGTGAAAGAAGGGGAGTGGTGGCTTTGTGGTGCCAAGAGATGGCATTACTGCTTCTTTGCACTCGGGCTGTATAAAGTAAATAAGTATTTTTGTTGAAATGCCTGGCTGAAGGTAGAAGGAATACCTTTGGGTTTCTGAATACATTATAAAACAATCATCTCGTACTCATGTAGCCGGGGAATAAAAATAGTTGGCACATCTATATTGGGAACAAATCATGTCAGAGAATGGAAATTGGATGGCTCTGGGTGGGTGGGTGGCCTCAGGAAGGAGGGGGAAGCATTAATTTGAAATGCATTGACTCATAAAGCTTTTGACACTATCCCATATGGTATTTTCATAAATAAACTAGGTAAATGCGGACTGGTTGAAGCTACTGTTAAGTGGGTGCAACACCAGTTGGAAAATCAGTCAGAAAAAGAAAATATCAATATTTTCCTACTGAAGGGGGAGCACGTGTCGGGAAGGATCCCACGGGGTCTGTGCCGTGTTGGGCATTACTCGGTGTATTTCTTGACAGCTCGCATGATGAAGTAGGGAGCGCGTGTACGTAAATTTCCCACTGACACTATGGAAATTCTTCAGAGGGCAAGCTTCTAATTCAGCACGGCCCTGTAAATCAGTGGAGTGAAATGGATAAAGACAGCTTCAAGCGACAGAAAATGAAATAAGATGCATGAATAAGAAGAGAATGGCTGACAAGACGGGCCTATTGTTGAGAAGTATCTGGGGAATTACGGTGGATTAGCAGCCAAATGCAAGTGAACAAAATTACTGCAAAAAATGAGAGCCAGTAATGTGACTGGGGTTTGTAGCAGTAGGAGAGCCATGGTGAGGGCTTGGTGAGGTGCTCGTTTGTGGAAGGGAGCAACAGCAAGCTGTAGAGTCATTCTGATCTCATTCAGTATAAGTACCACCTTGGTGCTTTATATGAAACAACTTCAGAGGACAGCAGACATTCATGAGAATGAAGACCTCATGTTCTTTAGCGGTAGGACTCCAGAGTGGTTTGGGTTGGAAGGGTCCCTAATGCCCATCCAGTCCCAACAAGGGCCTCCTCCCACCAGCCCAGGCTATCCAAAGCCCATCCAGCCTGGCTTTACAGAGCTGGAGACCTTTCCTAATTTTCCTAATTTCCCTATTTTTTTGCTTAAATTTATTTAGCAACTTCTGGTCAAATTTATTATTAGCTTGGGCTATTGCAGAGCTGCTTTTTGACATATGAGTGATTAACTGAAAACAGAGACTAGAAAAACAAGGAACAGGACTGCATTTAACAAGGCCAGAAACCTTAACAAAACCCTAATCACCCTAATTTGCCAGGATGTAGTCAGCACCCATGGGAGATCCTTGGGGTTCCACTACTGATGACTGGAATCTGTGCCGTGGCTCCATGGGGCTGCATGGGCATGGCAAGACAGAGATGATGGAGAGGGGCAGAGCTGGGCCAGGATGAGCAGAGATTGCTCTTGTCTTTGTCATCTGAAGGAATGAAACTCTTTGGAGCATTTGTAGCACGGTGCTCATTCACCAGCAGTACCACATAGGCTTCCAAGGTGGGCTTGGTAGTGTTAGGCTGGTGGATGGACTTGAAAATCGTAACAGTCTTTTCTCACCTAAATGATTCTATGATGATTTCAGCCTCAAAACAGCAGAAACGCAGAGGCTGAGGGTTATGTTCACTCACCCACCTGAACGCCAGTGATATCAGCACTGCGGAGCCTCCTACACACAGCAGCACTGCTGGGAGCAAGGGGCAGCCAAGGGGCATAGCAATGATGCTACACCTTAACCAAGGCCAGCACGAAGTCGGTTTTTGAGAAATAGGCATATGTGCCATGACTGTGCTGTGTGTCAGTAGCACCGTCACGTGTCACTGCTGCTCTCTGCTCTGCACACTGCTGCCTTGCTGCAAGCCACCGTGCTGCAGCTGCTCTGAATGGGCGCTGATTGCTGTGCAGACGTTCAGGAGATGATACACTGATGAAGTTTACAAAGAATTAAGCTCGTCTGTAGCTATCTCAGGCTTTCCCTGAGGAGCTGAATTCAGGAAGAGACAGGCTCTGCAGAAACAAGAGTGGAAGATGCACGTCAGCAGAACTGAAATTTGCTTTCTTGGTGCAGTCGTGAGGGAGATGCTCTGAGAGATGGCACGGAGTGCCCTCTGCAAACAGGGCAGCATTCAGCGTGAGCTGCTAGGAGAGAGGGCACAAGCTGCGTGCTTTTTGTTTGAATGTGCATTTGGTAGCTCAGCATTACCTGCACTAGCTTTGTATTTTAATACTTCTGCTCTCTGAAAGCAACGTGCATACCTACAGAATTTTACATTCATAGAATCTGAAGATGGTTAACATTGGGCAAGACCTCCAAGGTCACTGAAACCAGCCATCAAACCATCCCCACCATGCACACTCAGAGAATCACAGAGTCATTAAAGCTGGACAAGATGTCTAGGATCATCAAGTCCAACTGTCAACTCATCACCACCACCCACAGGATGCCATTAAGCCCTACGCTTCCTCCTGCCCACTGCATGTCGATGTTCTCCTCGACGAGAAGATATCTGTGTGCTGGAGTTGGCGCTGCCTGCCAGCACGGTGACAAATTCTTCCCAGGCTGCATCTGTTTATTGTGGTGATGCATTTGTTGAGCAACAAAGCTGGGGAAGGGTCTGGAGCACCGGGGGAGGTTCAGGTTGGATATAAGGAAGTATTTCTCTGGAAGACTGGTGATGCAGTGGCACAGCTGCCCAGGGAGGTGGTGGGGTCACCAAACCTGGAGGTGTTCCAGAAGTGTGGGGATGTGGCACTGAGGGACGTGGGCAGTGGGTATGGTGGGGTGGGTTGGATTTGGGGACCTGGTGATCTTTTCCAGCCTTATTGATTCTATGAATCCGTGACTTCTAAATGCAAATGAAAAGAATCAAAGATGCTAGGAACAGCGTTCAGTCTCATGTTAATTTAACTCTCTTCCTTTTTTCCTCCTTTCAGAAGCAGAAATGCTAATCATCATTAAAGCTATAGCTGTTTGGAGTTCAAAATGTGGTCATTTCTGCCGGGCATTTTCTTTTCACAGGAGCACGTGCGTGGAGTTGTAATGAATAAGGTCTCGGAATCTCAATTCTCGTGGCTGCAGCAATGTGCCAGCCATAGTGCACATCTAAAATAAAGCTTTTCAGCACTTGGCTGTAGTCAGCCCTCACAAAGTGTGGATTGCTTAAGAATTCCTCTGTGCAGTGGTTAATGTGAAGTTTCTTTCTTGTTACAAACCCATTATTACAGAGGTTGCTCGTTGCCCAGAGGGGGTGATGTGGGTAATTCCACTTTCCTCCTTTTTACGAGGTTTCACTCTGTTTCTGGCAGACTCTCTGACATGTTGCTGCACGTAGCAGAGAAGAAAAGAGTCTGTATGTCTGGAAGACGCGAATTCTGCTTTCATTGCATCTGAATATTGATGCTGAAAGCAATAAATACTGCGTTTATAAAGCTTAGAGACAAATACTTCCTGGACATGTGCGGAGAAGGAATTAACTGTGGTTTGTAAGTTGAAAGAGCAGCTTGAATACCTGACACAGAAATGAAGAATGGAATGCCTTGTACACTTCTATTCTGGGAAGAAATGCCTGTTATGTTCAGATAACAGCAACACGTTGGCGTGGCAGCAGGTTGGGTCTGCAGGCATTGCTCACCTGCCTGTGGGGAAGCTCCAGTGTACGAAAATTGCTGTCGATTTTGTGTGCAATGCCTGGGACTAAAGAAATAACCATTTTGCTGTATTCTGTCAGAGGTTCTGAGACACTGCTGTTATGGTGGAAAGCATCACGTACTCATTGGGCTGCATACAGTTATCCACGTGGGAGTACTTCCAACAGATATTTCTTGCACTCAATCTCTATTCATAACATTATTCAGAAGTGTAATAGGTTTATTTATTTATGTGCTCAAAACAAAGAAAAACACAGTGTTATGTAAGGAACCCCTGACAGGTGGTAGGTTTCGTGGTACCAGCCACTGCATTTCTTTGTTTTCTATCACACTCCTTCTCTCTTTGCTGGCCCTCTTGTTGCATGAGGAAAAAAGAAGCTGGGTGCTTCCAGTTCTCATTCCACACACCTGTAGAGCTGCAGCCCTGTGGGGTTGGGCTTATCCTGGGGCTGGCAGCAAGTCGATAGGATGAGTTCTACATAGAGCCCAAGAGGCAACATTTCACCCGGTTTTGGTTCCAAAGCAAATTCCAGAGTGGCTCCATGAAAACCACCGTGCTGGTGGAAGCATCACCAGTAACCACGTGCACTGCACACTGGGGCACCCAAATGGTTCCCTGCTCTTATCTTTAACTGCACAAGGTGTCCTTTTCGTGTGACTCATATTTACCATTTTAATTACTCATCTATTTGTTTTAATTTTTAACTGTTTTAATTGTTAACTGTTTGTTTCAATGTTTAACCGTTTAGTTTCGTTAAAACCCATTAATTATTTGCTTTGTATTCACTTTGTGTTTTGTTTGCTCTTTTTTGCCTCCACCATCACCAGGTTGCAGTGCAAGGCGGACGCTGCTGGCCAATTAGCTGATGAGCATGCACTGATTGCAACTTATGTGAGCCGGCTGCAGCGCGGGGCACGGTTAGTGCTAGGAGAGCTTCTCATTTCCACCTTCAGCTTTTTCACAGCTTGCTCACGGCCGTTGTGCCCACCTTGTTCTGTAACTCCAATTGCTCTTCCTTCTCCCTGTTGGTTATCCCTCTGCATACCTTGTGCAGCCATAGATAACGTCCCACCCTGTTGCACCTCTTGTTGACCTGGGCTAAACCTCTGTCAGTCACATCAGTGCGAGCTGCACAATGCAGCAGCTTCGTGGCTTCATGCCTGACCCACCTGGTAGCCTTCTGTGATAGAGTGACATCATTGGTGGACAAAGGAAGGGTAACTGTTGCTCTTTACCCAGACTTGTGCACAGCATTTAATATGGTCCTGCACCACATCTTTATCTCTACCTAGGGGAGATGCAGATTTGAAGGCTGGACTATTTGGATAAAGAATTGGTTGGACGATCACAGCCAGAGGGTTGCTGTCAGTGGCTCTATGTCCAGGTGGAGGCTTTGATGAGTGCTGTCCCCCAGGAGTCCATCTTGGGAGCGGTCCTCTTCAACATCTTTATCAGTGGCATAGATGATGGGATCGAGTGCACCCTCAGCAGTTTGCAGATGACACCTGGCAGAGAGGTGCTGCTGACACAAGAGAAGGGGGGAGGCCATCCAGAGGGACCTGGACAGGCTTAAAAACTGGGCACACATGAACCCCATCCCTGGAGGTGCCCAAGGCCAGGCTAGGTGGGATTCTGGGCAACCTGGGAGTCTGGTGAGGGCACCCAGCCAATAGCAGGGGGATTGAAACTAGGTGATCTTTGAGATCCTCTCCAAACCAACCATTCTGTGGTTCTGTGATTCTTTTTGTGCCCTTTCAAGGAAAGCTAATGTTTTGAAGAATTCATTTCATTTTTTTTTCAACTTTAGTGTTTGTGCACATTCATATTTCGTATCCGTGTAGAAAAGTCTTACCCTAAAGCCCCAAAGCAAAGTTCTCCCATTTCATCACAGGACACAGCCAGAGGGCTTCCATATTCCACTTTTGGACATAATTAAATTTTGCCTTTGCACAGACAGAGTTATTGTGCTGGAAGGGAATAGGAGGTTTAGTGATTCAGGGCTTTTTCCATGTTGTTATCCTATGGATAACATTTTTAGAGCCTTATTTCACCACTCTGCCATGTAGAAATTTGTATTCCACTGCCGTATTTATGGAGTGCATTTTGGCTTTCCAGATCTCTGGAGAAAGTCAGTTTGTTTCTTGACAGTGAGTCACTGTTTTCTGCTGAACTGAAAGCCCATAATATTGTTCACATGACAATAAACTAAAGGAATTACTGCAATCACCAGATTTAAGATAGAAAGAAGTTACTGCATCTTGCAGAATACGACGGTGAAATATTGGACGTGGCTAATAGCTGCTGTGTTGCAACCCATTGCAGTAGAGGTTTTCACTCATTTAGGTCTTTAAATTAAAAAATGCCTTTGGTATGGTTACCAGAGTAACAGTGCACTCCTGGAAGGAGCCAAATGCGAAGAAAATAATTTAAATCTCACTCTCTTTGTGCAAAGGAGTGTTCCAAGTCAGCACGAGAGAATGCTTCCCCACATTCCTGATGAAATCTGTACTCCATTGTCTCTTCTTTTGATCTTTTATTTCCCCTTTTTTGGTCAAAAGAGCTCAAGTGCAAGTATAGCAGTCTTGACGAGCTGCAGTGACCATCACTCACCTTCTCTCATCTTATTAAGAATAATTTACCAACGTCTTCCAACCAAAAATTTTTCCCATGCTGCATAAGGCTTAGAGCAAACAGAGCTCAGTGGATTTCATTTATTTTACAATAATATATTTTTATTTTACAATAATATATTTTTCCTTTTTTCTTTTTTTTTCAGCCTACTGTTTCATTATTTTTATGCATCCTGTATTCTGCATTTCCTGCAGAGTGGCTGGCCACCAGATCTGTGTTTTTCACCTGTGGTCAGTTGACCCAGGTGGACAGATGGCTGTTTAGCTGCTCAGATGGTTTGATTTCATTTCCTTTAAAATCCTGACCCTGAAACTACAATTGTCTGCAGCGCTGCTGACTTTAAGGCAGAATGCAAGGAGAAAATCATTCTCCTTAAGCATATTCTGTCCCCAAGATTTTTACTCTTCGGTCACCATTGGAATCATAGAATAGATACATCCATTCATTGAGGTCAGAAGAGACCTTCAAGATCACAAAATGTAACCATCAGCCTGATGCACCAAGTGCCGCCACCACTTGGGTCGGAGTAATCCCAGATATGCATACAGACTGGGAAAAGAATTCCTTGAGAGCAGCCCTGCAGAGAAGGACACAGGTTTCCCAGTGGATGAAAAACTTAATGTGAGCCAGCAGTGTGCTCTTGCAGCTTGGAAAGCAATTGGTATCCTGGGCTCCATCAGAAGAGGGGTGGCCAGCAGGGACAGGGAGGTGATTGTTCCCCTCTACTCTGCTCTTGTGAGGCCCCAGCTGGAGCACTGCTTCCAGGTCTGGAGTCTCCAGTACAGGAAAGACAGGGAGCTGTTGGAGAGGGTCCAGAGGAGAGCCACAAAGATGATCAGGGAGCTGGAGCACCTCCACTATGAAGACAGGCTGAGGGAGTTGGATTTGTTCAGCCTGGAGAAGAGAATGCTGCGAGGTGACCTCATTGCAGCCATCCAGTATTTAAAAGGGGATTATAAAAAAGAGGGGAATCAATTTTTTGCAAGGGTAGACAGTGACAGGACAAGGGGGAATGGTTTTAAGCTCAAAGAGGACAGGTATAGACTGGATGTCAGGGAAGTACTTTACCAAGAAAGTGGTGAGGTGCTGGAACAGCTGCCCAGAGAGGCTGTGGATGCTCTGTCCCTGGAGGTGTTCAAGGCCAAGTTGGATGGGGCCCTGGGCAGCCTGGTCTAGTAGCAGATCTGGAGATTGGCTCTGCCTGTGGCAGGGGGTTTGAAACTTGATGATCCTTGGGGTCCCTTCCAACCCAAATCATTCTGTGATTCTGTGAAGCCATGTCCCTTAGTGCCACATTTCTTTGGTTCCTCCAAGGGTGGGGACCCCACCACTGCCCTAGGCGGCTCCAAGTCATGCATGAAGAAATTCTCCATAAGATCCAATCAAAACTTCCTCTGGTACAACTTGGGACCTAGTTCATCCTGGTTGACTCCTTGCACCGTCAACTCAGTGCTGGAAGAATAAACCAAGCCTTGTGCGCTGTCCTCTGCCACGTCTCTGCATCATGAATTCCTGAGATCACCAAGCTGCCACCTAACCTGTCATCTTCTCTTACATCCTTTACCCATCCCTCAGCCCTTGCCAATAATTTGGCTATCTGGGCTCATTTCTCTGTTAGTTTTTGGCAACAGAGCATGAGTGTGCCTTTACTGGACCTCTCCATCTGCTTTGCCAGGATGTCATCGACAGGCTGACTCTTCATAGGATAGGTGGGAGATCTTACAGTTTGACTGGCAGTGCTCTGCACCTAGCACAAAGCTGCCAGTATGGCACAAAGCTTTTAGGACACAGAAATCTCCAGCATTACCTTTCCAAAATTCTGCCGCATCAGTGTTCCCAATCTGCACCAGTGCTTCTGGTCTAAAAGCAAATGCAAAATGCTCTTTTTTTTTTATTATTTTTTAATTACAACTTTTCTCCAAGAAAGTAAGAAATTGACAGTAGTTATTTCCTAATTCACTTAGGTATGAACAAATAATTGTTCCAGGAACTGAGAGAGTAATTAGGAGAGTAATTAGCAGATGATAGAAAAGGTGGAAGGGATGGAATGGTCTGCCTTCCTGTAAATCAGGAAGACTCAACCAGGCTAAATTACAGAGGAAATCTGACCGAAACCGGTATGAAATTCAGAAAGTGGAATCAGAAAAATTGTTCTTATTTAATCAGAAAATGAGTGTGAGGACCTATAAGGAGATCATCAAGCCTGGAGTGGAGGCTCTGTTTTCCTTCCCTTAATTCTGAGACTCCGAGTCTCAGAAGAGTTCAATTTGTTCAATTTGGCATTATAAAAATAAATCTGTGTTTTTATATAAATGTGATTTATACAACATAGATGTGGTTCTTTAAACATCAACATAAATCTGTGAAATGGAGCTTAAACAAATGTAAATTATCTCATAAAGCGGTAAACAGGGGCTGAAAGGAGCTGTTGTTGTGCATCAGATGTGTATCTTTGCTCTCTGTTTTCTGCTGTGTGGTTACAGACACACCCAGGTAGGGCTGCACATTATTTACGGCTGCCCACGAGGTGTTGGTGAATCCCACATCAAACACCAGGAGCAGCTTTGGGAAGGCTGCGCTGCAGCACGAAAACGCGTTGCTCATTTCCATGCTAATGCTGGTTTTCAGCTAACCGTGTTTTGGTTTACATAACTAATTGGCTGGCTCCCTGTTAAAGGGAGACTGTGCTGAAAACCTTTGTGCAGCAATAAGGCAGCGAGCAGCTGCTGAGCTGTTCAGCCTGATGCTGTCCAAGGTGTGAGGATCACAACTTGTACGGCCACGTCCTGCATGGCTGGGTGTAAGCCTGATCATGGTGCTGGTGTTCAGTTCCCGTTGTTTGGTGACTGGCTGTCCTGAGGCCAGGAGCTTCCCTCTGGATATGATGACCTTAGAGGTCTTCTCCAACCCTAAAGATTCTGTGATTCTATTTAGGGACGTGGTTTAGTGGGCATGGTGGTGACGGGTTGATGGTTGGACTTGATGATCTCAGAGATCTTTTCCAACCTTAACAATTATGTGATTCTATGATTATGATTATTTGGTTAATTAGTAAAGATTAATTATTTTTATCACTGAAAACCAGAGTGTATGAATCATGGAGGAAATGCTGTGAGGTGCAAAGTCTCAGAGCAGCCCCCACTTGGAAGAGGGATGACAAAGAGCATGCTGAGTAGGCTGTTCACATCACTTCTCTCTTTGCTGTAAGCACGTCCCAGCAGTGGCCTGTCCCCATAGGGCTGATAATTGTCCTTGTCCCCACAGTGTGCTGGACAGCCCAGGCCGGCTGGACGAGGAGCACCGCCTGATCGCCCGCTACGCAGCCAGGCTGGCCGCTGAGGCCAGCAACACGGTGAGTAAATGCACCAGCCCCACCTCTGCGTTCCTCTGTTTTGCTTGGTGTGCAGTGCAGGAGGTGTTTGTCAGAGCTTAATTAATAGCTTGTTCAACGTCTTCGTCAGTGACGTTGGGATGGGATGAATGAAAGGATAGAAAGTACCCTTAGTGAGTTTGCTAATGATTCAAAGCTGAGAGGAGGGGCTGACATCCAGTGAGACATAAACAGGCTGAGAGTTGGGCAGAGAGGAGCTTGATGAGGTTCAACAAGGGCAAGTGTCAAGTCCTGCACCTGGAGAGGAATAACCACGTGCATCAGTACAGGTTAGGGGCTGAGCTGCTGGAGAGGAACTCTGCAGAAAAGGACCTGGGGGTCCTGGTTGACCAACAGTTGGCCAGCAGTTGACCAGTGGTTGATCAGTGGTGGACCTATGGTTGACTTGGTTGACCACCACGAGCCAGATTAGGGGAGATGAGAGAGTGCACAAGGCAGTCCTCCCTGTCTGCAGAAGAGAGAATTATGCAGGTACGCAAGGAAAAGAAATTGTGGAGCAAATGTCATGGAATGTGTTTATGCGTAGAGAAAGAGCCTGAAAGAGGGGAAGGGAAGCATTTGTATAAGTATGCTAAGTCAGTGTCTTCTTCATCTTTAACATTACATACTGTTGGAAATTTGTGCTGAATTGCTTTCACTCTGGCCAATGGTGGAAGAATTCTTACTCTTGATTTTTTTATTTTTTGGTCATACTAATGAAAACTGAAGTGTCACAATATGGGTCTGAAAGATCCCAATCATTTATAAATTTGTGGATCACCTTAACCTGTTTGTGTGTACTTCGTAGATCAAAAATGAGGCAGCTTCTTTGGATGTAAAGGAAGCAACATTTAGAGCTTATGGAGACTTTTCAAAGTCCTTTGAAAAACTACTCCCTCATTCCATCATTCCATCAATCCATTCTGTCATTCCCTACGTTATCTAGTAGAGTGATGACAAAGCACTGCTGGGGACTGAAGTGTGGAGGTGAAAGAAGGATGTAAGAATAATCATATAGTGTTTGCTTTGTGCCCAGAGCTTAATAGCAAGGAACCTAAGGTTCTTTACTGAGTCCGGTGTTTTATTCACAGTCAGAAACTACTAAACAGCCAAAAGTGACATGCTTTTCATGATTTGAAGAAATCAGATTTTTAGGTCTTCTTTCAAATGCTCTTTGCATCATGGCAGCTTCTGATCATTTCTTGCCAATGGGAGATCTCCCTGGAGGAGCATCCTGGGGAAGGCTCATGGTGTGGGACATGGAATGGCTGAGATTTTCCATCTGCACTCTTTTCTTCTAAGATTCTTTTTATAACATCAAAGAAAAGAGATGGGAGCAACTCAGAGGCTGGGAAATAATGACAACCCCAGTCCAACAGCCATTCATTGATTTTACGGCTGCCAGCTTTACAGGCATGATCCAGTAGGACACGCAGGCAAGGGACTGATGTTATACATAGGGGAAAGAAACAGTGTGACAGCTCAAAAATATCACAGAAAAAGAGCTGCAGAATCCTTGTGAGCTGAAATTGCAGATTCTTAATGATAGAAAAGAAGTTCTGACCCCTGATTACATGATAATAATGTAGGACAGGTAAGTAACAGTGGGAGATTTCAGCTACCCACATAGAGACCAAATCAGAGCCTTTTCAGAGGGAGAGGAAAAAGCTCATTTGGGTGCAATAAATGGCATTTCCGTGAGCAACTTGTTTTACAGTCTACAAAAGGAATCTCTCTGGGGTTTGTTGTCCAGTAGTGCACCAGGATGAGCTCATGTGGTGTTGGCAGCGCCCACTGGTCAGTAGGAGCAACCATCACACGTGTGGGTTTAGCAGCAGGAGGGAGCTCACCAAGAAAATCCAGGATGCAGATACTCAGTTTCAATAAGGGGAACTATATAAAAATGGAATAATCAGAAAAAAAATCCTGAAATGAGCAGTCTGAAAAACAGGAAACCTATAAGCTGTGTGGAAGCTGTTCAGAATGTTCTAGTAGAAGCCCAGAAAAGCAGCAAAAAGAAAACAAAACCATATAAGCAGTTCTCTTTCTGGGTTAATAAGAAAGCTAAGGGGATGTCCTAAGGTTGGCATTCAGGAAATGGAGAACCTGCCCAGATGAAAAGAACAAGAAACCCATAAACGTGGCTGGTTAAATGTTAACCAGAAACTCAGAGACAGGAGGGGAACTGGAAGAGCACAATCCAAAGGTGTCTGAAATCCATAGCAAAAAGATTTTCAGTACCATCAAAGGTTGGATACTAACCAGGAGTCTGCAAGGCTCTTTGAAGATCAAGATATTTCAAAGTAATCAGGGAGACCAAAGCAAAGAGTTGTTTGTGTCAGTCTTTACTGCTGAAGGTCATGTAAAATATTCTCTACAGCAGATAATTATGCCAGGGTAGTCAGAGGACAACACCAATCCAGCACCCATTCAGAGATCCAGTGAAAGAAACATAAGCATTGATCATGACAAAAAGCAACAGGCAGAAGTTGCTAGAAGGAAATTCTAATGATGTATTTAAGGAAAGCATTTCTCCACGATGATGGTCAGATACTGGAAGAGGTTGTTCATTGGAGAAGTGGAATCTTATCCTTGGAGGTTCTCAGAGCTCATCTGGAAGAGGTCTACAGCAACATGCCATGAATTGGACTAGAAACCTTCAGAGATCCTTCCTCACCTGAATTTTTGTATGAATGTGAATCTTAATGAAAGTAGGGGCTGGGACCGAAGTGCCATAAAGACAGACCAGTCTTACTTCTGCTGGAAATACTGACGATACACTGATGTGATGTGAACAAAAGTGTTCCTTGATGTCCTCTCCAGCCCTACTTCTCTGACATAATACTCTATTTTTTTACGTTGGCTGCTGGAAATTAAGAGGGCTCCAGATGCAGAGGCTGTTCATGCTGCAACAGCCTGAGGCACAGTTGCTTATTCTCCTCTTTGAAGTGGCTGACAGTGATCGCTTCTGGAAATTGTACAGTGGACAACGTGGTGATGGATCTGACCCAGTCCATCAGCTTCTGCTTTTTCTCAAATTAGATAAAATGTTAAAGCTGCCTTCTGCAGGCTAGTTACTATAATAAATGTCACTTGTAATATGAATGCAAATACATTCCATTAATGTTTTTTAGGGGAACCATCTTTGCTTGAAGTCTTACTGGGCCAAAATAATTTGAGGCGGATCTCAGAGTTAATTCTTGAAATCCAAGTCTGTTTCTTCTTAAAGAAGAAAAATGAATGGGCAGAGAAGAGAATAAAGGAGAATGCATCATCTGTCACCCAATACATGTAATTTACTTACTCACTAGTGCAGCAGAGGCTCGTGGCATGCAACCAGTGCAATTACACCCTGGTAAGCATCAGTCCAGTCTGTGTTCACTCAGAAGAAGCTTTGACTGGGTTGTTCTTGTTTTCTTCAAGCCAGTCTTCGGAGGACAGATTCCTTTTTATTGAGTTCAAGTTGCTCAGGGCTATGCTTGGGCTTTCCAGTTCAGTCAAGCTGAGCGCTGCGCGCTGAGGTAGACGGAGGAGGTGGAAAGCAAAAGAGAGAAAAGCAAAAGGTGACAAGGGGAATAAAGTGAAGAAATCAACAGAAAGAATACCAAAGTTCACTTAAATCTCTTCTTCCAAGGTCAGGTGGGAGTTAGGGAAAGATTCTTTCCCAGAGGATGGTGGACATGGAACAGCTCCCAGGACAGGGGGCACGGCTCCATGCTGCCAGAGCTCAGGGAGCATTGGGACATCACTCTTAGACACAGAGTTTGGGTTTGGATAGTGCTGTATGAGGATGCAGTTGGGCTCAATGTTTCTTGGGGGATCACCAGCATGCTCCTGGCAGGGCTCTGCTGACCTCGCTACAAAAAAAAGCACGAGCACCTAATAAATAGGAGAAAATACTCAATTATGGATGAGTGGCTAACTAGGTTGAGTTATGTGGATGAGTTAGCAATAATTAGGTTCTTGCCCACGCTGCTCTTTTTTGAAAACAGTGTGTGGTTGCCTTCTTCCCTCAACATTAAGCACTACTGAAAGCCTGTCATCATCTCATCTCATTAAAGCTACTGTACCTACAACCTAAATAACGTTTGTAATATTCTCCTTTACTAATTCTTCTTCTTTCAGGCATTAGGTAATATCTCATACATGTTTTCTTAAATAAGTAACGAACAAGTAAATCAGATTTGCTGTCATACATCTTTTCAGGATAAATCTGCAGCTTCATTCTTGGATCTTCTCCTGCACACAGGAATTACACGAACAATTTTTTGTTGTTTCTTCTTCTCTGTCTTGATTATAAAGAACACTGTGACACTGCAGTAGTGAAGAGGTGAAATACTGCTCCAGTCTTACATCACACAGTGCAGTCCTTACAGCATAGGAATGGAAAGCTGATGCCCACGGGAAGCTTCAGTGGGTTTTGACAGGTTCTTCCAAATCCAGCTGATGGAGGAGTGCAACTGCTCACCAAACTGCCTTTTTTTGGAACTTGATTAAAAAGTGTAATTAAATCCTCTGCTTACACCCAAAAAAGTATACTGTAGTTCCTTATGGTGAATCCCAGTCCAGCTTAAAGATCCAGCATGGCATCTCTCAAGCTTAATGCTGTGCCATAGAAAAACTGAAGCACAGTACTAGAAAGTTTCACTGTTCCTGTATATGACATGAAGGATTTGGAGTAGATTTTATAACCATCCTCCTATAGATTTCATTTCTGGGAGAGGATAGAGCTTGCCATTTGGGTGATCCTCAGAACTTCCAAGGTTTCAGCACTCGTGCTGAGCACCAGAAAAGCAGAAAATAATGGCGATTGTACTTTCAGCCACATGAGAGAGTTTGCATAGCTTTGAAACTTTTTTTTATTTAACATTTTCCTTTTAATAATGGCAGTCTTCAGCTTGAAAAGCTTTGGCTTTGGTCTTGCTGCTGTTTGGTTGAAACAGGAGACCTGTGTTATGATTCAGTGTATCAAAAAGCTTTTTACTTTTCAAGCCCCACCATACTTCTGAGTCCTGTTACCCTGAATGAACTCTTCAGATTGTTTCTGCATGGATCTGCCATATTGTTATTATATTATATACCATATTATTGCCTTAGGATCCTGTGTTCAGAAATGGTGAGCCATGTCCAACAGGGTTTCTATGCCATAATAGTTGGCGTTATTATCTTTATGAGATTTTCACCCCTCACCAACAAGGAAAGCCACAAAGGACAAGTTTCCTTTCCTGTGCTCTGTGGAAATTCACTCACTGAAGAAGGCTGTCCAGGATGAAACCCAAAAGGATATCTGCACCTTTGGATGGGGGTGGCCATGGTGGTGTGGGTCAGCAATTGGTCTAGATGATCTTGGAGGTCTTTTCCAACCTTAATGATTCCATGATACTGTGAGAGAGTGGGCATGGTGGGGATGGCTTCAAGGTTGGACTTGGTGATCCTACAGGTCGAACCTTTTCAAACCTTAATGATTTCGTGATTCTGTGATATCTCATACTTCCAAATTATCTCCTATTAATTAGAAAGCTTTCTCTCCCTGCGCTATCCACTGCTTTCAGAAGAGTGACAGCATCCTGGGATTGCTGCAAAAGTTGAGCCAACCTTCATTAAGCTGTTCACTCCCTTCCTTATGACACTGTATTTTGCTTTACAGGCTGTAGCAGCAGATACTTGCCTGTTAGAGAGGAGATAGTTGCAAGTCTCGAGTAGGTTGTAAAACAGTTTGGAGGATTATTGATCAGTGATGACTCAAGGAAGGATGACTCAAGGAAAGATTCAGACTACTCATCCTGCAAGCAGAGTAACTGATAAGACATTTTCATTTCAGATATTTTCAATTCTTGAGCTACTGCTGGAAAAGTCACCCAAAAATGCAACCTGAACACAAATACTTCTTCCCACCATAGAAAGAAATGGGGAAAAAAAAAATCAAAGATCATGGCTTAAATTAGTTCTTTGTTAATGATGTTGTGGTAGTCAGGGATTTCTTCAGTTTCTGTGAAATAATACAGTCTTCTGCACAGGTTTTTGGAGGTTTATAAATCAATCTGAAAGAAGAGCAGTAACAAGAATGATAAAGGAGAAAAAAGGAAGGGTGAAGAGAAAACCTCATCAAAGAACCTGAGAAGTGATGGGAGCAGAAAAGTGTCTGGGAGTCAGGTTTTTCTGGCTTGAAAGGATAAAGTTAGAAATGAATCAAAACAGGAGAGATAGGAAGCTGTTTATTCAAACTGCATCCATCCAGTTCAGAAGCCTGAAAATAGAGAAGATGTCTTATCTCTGTAGATTTGATAGAAAGATGAGTTATAGGATATCTGAGGGTGTTTTAGAGAAAAATTGACTTATTTTTAGCAAAAAAATGTTCCGAGACATTCCTGTTTACAACACCATTCTGTTTTGGAGTAGCAGCTATGCTCCACTGTAGGTCAGTTCAGCTCTGGGCAGACATTTAGCCATGTAACTTAAAAAAAAAACCACAACACATTGAAGTCCATTCCAGATAGAGTACATCGAGGCAATTTGTGCCAATCTGTAAAATTCATCTACTGATAAAACGATTTTCCTGAATCTTAACTTAATTATTCCCTGCTTGGTTTGCATTCTCTTGCCTCAGGGGACATCAAGAATAATATATGGCTTTCTCTTGGCAGTAAGTGTTGTGTATTTCAGATTTTTTATGTTGTCTCCTCTTATTCGTTTATTCTCTTCTGTCTTTCAGACCTTGCATATTGTCTTTGACTGTCTCTGATGATGGGGCATCTGCCACATCTCTGGGCAACCTGTTCCAGTGCTGTGCTTAATCCTTTTGCCCCCCAGCTTGTATTGATAGTGGGGGTTGTCAGGTGCAGACCTTGCACTTGGCTTTGTTGAACCTCATGAGGTCTTCCTGGGCAAACTGCTCAGCCTGTCTAGATCCCTGCATAGCATCCTGTCCCTTTGGTGTGTCAACTGCAGCCCACAGCTTGGTGTCATGCATAAACTGCTGAGGATGCACTCAGTCCCACTGTTGATGTCATTGATGAGGATAAAGAGCACCAGCCCCAAGGGACACCACTCATCACTGATCTCTACCTGGACACGGAGCCATTGAATATTGTTCTTTGGGAACGATCTCACAACCAGTTCCTCATCCATTGAACAGTCTACCCATCGAATCCATGTCTTTCTAATTTGGAGAGAAGGATGTTGTGGGGTACCATGTCTAAGGTCTGACTGAAGTCCAGACAGATGATGTCAGCAGCTCTTTCCTTTTCCACTGGCGCAGTGACACCATCATAAAAGGCCACCATAGGTTGGTCAAGCAGGACTTTCCCTTGGTGAAGTCATGCTGATTCTCCTTTAGCAGCTCCCTGTCTTCCATGTGCCTTAGCACAGCTCCAGAAGCATCTGCTCCGTTATCTGGCCCAGCACAGAGGTGAGGCTAACAGGTCAGTAGTTCCTTGCATCATCCTTTCTACCTGTCTTAGACATGGATGTGACATTGCCTTTTCTCCAGTCCCCAGGGGCTTTACCTGACTGCCGTGACTTTTCGGATATTGCTGAGAGTGGCTTGGTGACTACATCAGCCAGTTCTCTCAGGACTCAGTGGCTCTGCAAAAATGTGATATTACTGGCTCTGTACGGTGTGCAAACCACTCGTATTTGCAGGTCCTTTTCTGCAAAACTGCTGCCTTCAGGTGTCAATGCAGTTGACAAGTTTAAAGTAAATACGAGCAGTTGCACTCTACTTAATAGAATGCAGCCAATTTTTTCCAACCATTTCTAGAATTTCTCACATAATTTGGTATTTTAGTCGTGTCCTCAAGAGTACTGTCTGCTTGTCACAGTGAGGTACAGTCTGCAGATCTGAAGCAACTGCTGTACTGAATTCAAGAGTAAAGGGAATGTCAGCAGCACTGAAGTGAAAGAGCAGGATGTTAATGGTTTCTCTCCTATACATAGGATTTGATTGCCACAGTGTAAGGAAAGTAACATGATTTATTCTTACAAGCTCTACATTAACTGTCTCAGCAATAAAAACATAAAACTAGCGAGTGGAATACTTAGATTTAGTGGGAATGGTAACAAGTTGGTGGTTAGGCTTGATGATCTTAGAGATCTCTTCCAACTTTAATAATTCTATGAATCTATGATTCCCTCTCCAAAGGTCCTTTTGAATCTCAACAGCTCTGCAATTTGGAGTTACCTTTAAACTTTGAATTGACCCTAGGAAAGCATTGAGGAAAACAGGAAAGCATTGAGCTGTCGTGCAAAATATCCACTGTGAGATTTCCAAATGACTTTTCAACATCTGATGATCAAGCGAGCAGCACGGGCTTAGTTCCTCTGCAGTGCTGACTTTTCTCCTGAGGACTTGAGCACCTTAGGTCATGAGGATGATTTCAGGCTTTGTACAGGATTCCTGAAGAAAGAGGTTGAGGATGGGATTGTTTCATTGTAGGCAGCCTCCTAATTTGCAGTGGAACCAAGTGCTTCAGGGGAAGACCAAGAGGCTGCAAATGGAGCACACCTATGCTTGTCTTGATGGCAGGAGGAGATGAAGAGACCATGGGCATCAGCTTTGAGACTTTTTGAAGAATTTGTCCTGGTTCAATCACTCTCCTCCCATTCATTCCCCAGGAGCAGAGGTCGATACCCATCTCTTCCATCCATCTGCTGTATATTTACAGTGATGGAAGCCATCTCCAAGTTCTCCCAAGGAGAATCTTTTGTGTGTGATGGCCAGGACAGCTTTGAGTCATATGAGACCACCTAAGCAGTTGTTCAAGAACCGTGGGGATGTGGCACTGAGGGACATGGTCAGTAGGCATGGTGGGGATGGGTTAGGGTTGGATTTGGTGTTTTCAGAGGTCTTTTCCAACCTGAATGATTCTGGGATTCAGAGCATCTGGCTTCTTCATCTCACAGCCCATCTGCCAGTAGGTTCTCCCAGAAACCACAGATTCCTCTTTAAATGCTCAATACTTTTCTCAGTGGTGGTGATAGCTGCTGGTGAAAAGTGTGCTGAGCATACAGAGACAGTGAAGCTAGAGAATCACTAAAGATAAAGGCACTGAAAGACTTAATTTAACCCCAGTATCACCTCCGAGATGATGAATTAGAAGAAGGGGAGAAATGGGACCTAGGGAAAGCACCAAAAGCACCATGGTCAAATGTTCCTTCCCAGCATAGCTTTGCTTCAGGGCTGTTGGTGTTGCACTGTGTCAGTCAGGAAACGTGGGGCTGGATCCAAACAGTGTTGTATGTGGTTAGCAGGTAACGAGTGCTGTGCCTGATTTTCCTTTGTTCTCCATCCACCAGCCTCGCCCACCCACAGACCTGGGTTTCAACTTTGATGCCAACAAACAGCAAAGACAGCTGATAGCAGAGCTGGAAAACAAAAACAGGTAAAAACCAAGCGTTGATTGGTGTTGTTTTAGGAACAACATTTGGGTTTTTGCTTTGTAGTGTTTAACCCTTTGTATTATATCAACCAGATTGTTTTCCTACATCTTTTGTTGGAAGATGCATCTGCGTCATTAACCAGTGAGCTCAATGCTGATGCAGCTGCAGTGCCTTTATTCCCTGGGAAGCAAGTTGTTCTTCTGAACTGATCTTAAATAATCCCCTTAAATTCATCAGTACTGATTATCAGAAGCTCTGTATTGCTGCGCTCCAGCCCAGCAAACCCCATGGCTGGATAAGTTCATGTGGCAGCAGGATAGCCAACCAGGTATAAGTGGTGGAGCAGGTAGGGTGGACGTGTATAACTTGAGAGGAATGAGGATTTGTTTCATATATTTTGTTTTCCCTGGAAGACAGAAGAATCTAGAACAGGCTGCCCAGGGAAGTGGTGTAGTCACCATCCCTGTGTTTGAGATGTGGACTTGTGGCACTGAGGGACGTGGGCAGTGGGCATGGTGGGGTGGATTGGAGTTGGACTTGGGATCTGAGAGGTCTTTTCCAACCTGAGTGACTCTATGATATGAGAAAACTAGGAGGCCTGAAAAAAGAGGAGATGCTTTGTAGATGGTTTCCTCCTCTTGTTTCAGAGGGATCATTAAGAAGAGGTAACTCTGTTTTTACTGTAATACTGCATTTGCCCTTCCTTGCTTCTTCAGCACTCCTATTTTGGGTTCATGTTTCTCTGCCTAAGGGAAACCAAAAGGGTACTGTTCTAAAAAGCAAGCTGCTCAGCAGCTGCAGGCTGTGTGTTGGGTCCCGATGCCACGTTGGCCTCATAGCTGTGATCAGGTGACCCTGTCCATGGGCTTGGGAGCTGCCAGTGAATGTAATAGGGTTTGTTTAGAGTAGTCCTGGTCCTGGAGGGTTGGTAAGAAGTAAATGCTGTACTTTCAAGAGAGCCTGCAGGTATTTGAAATTATTCACCAAGATCCCAGATAAGGGAGATCTCAATCAGGGATGTTAAGGTGCTGTGTAAGGAGGGCAGCTTGGCTGCCTCTTCCACCCATTCTACTTGAAGGGTTTTGAAGAGTCATTGCCAGCGTACAGCACACAAGCAAATTCCTACTTCTTATAACTTAAGTAGTAAATTTGCAGTGCGTATTACAGCAATTCATAAGACTGTGCTAATGGTAGCTGTCCTGGATTCAGATCTGTGCCAGTCATATATGAACAAAATTGCTGTACTTAGACTGAAGAGTGACGGCAAGAGTGCTTGAAGGGCTGTAACAGAGTTTTAAGAGCTCTGTGTAGAGGGTCACTCTTCCTCTGTAATCTTCCCTTTTCATTTGTATAGAGAAATACTGCAGGAAATCCAGCGTCTGAGACTGGAGCACGAGCAAGCCTCACAGCCCACGCCGGAGAAAGCCCAGCAGAACCCAACGCTACTGGCTGAGCTTCGGCTCCTACGGTAATAGAAATGGCTGAAAGGTGGTGTGCACTTGGCTGACTGGTCTGCTCTGTCCTCTTATCAGGGACATCATAAGGCAGGTGGTGGAGTCATCGTCAGCAGAAGCATTCAAGAGATGTGGGGATGTGGCGCTGAGGGACGTGGGCAGTGGGCAGCGTGGGGGTGGGTTGGGCTTGGATTTGGGGATCTTGGAGGTCATTTCCAACCGTAATGATTCTGTGATTCTATAATATCAGCATGACCTCAGAGCTTTGCTTTGAGCTGCTGAATTCCAAAGAGTGACAGCGTATTGCAATTTTCCCTTTTAGAAATGGATTTATAAGTAAATGAAAATGTCTCTGAACGCAAGTTCTCTTTGTACAGTTCAGAAAACTGTTTACAAAGAAGAACAACTGAGAAGAAAAATGGTATTAACTACTTATTATGTATTGCTCAAAAGGGTTGAGTTGAAGATGAATGTGAGATTAATCAGTGAAACTCTGAAAGTTCCTGCCTACAAATATTCAGACATACACCCACAGTTGGTGAACAATCTTCTAAGCCTCTTTAAGTTCACATTTTTAAGTGGCAGGGAGAAATTGACGATATTTATAGAATAAAGTGTTTCATAGTTTGGGTAGTCACAAGGGTGTTCTCTAGCTGTATTTTATTTCATCTTCTGCTACAAGTTAATTCAGAGCCGAACCTTCAAAAATTGTGTTTGTAATCTAAAGTAGGTTCTAAAATTCAAGCTTTTGGCAGCAACAGCACTTTGAAAACTACACTGTATTCCATTTGCCTTTTTTTTTTTTTCCTGTCCACTTGTGAAGTGGCACAATAGTAGGTTTTCCATAAAGCGTAATGGTTTTGGAATGGAGCCTGCAACTAAAGGCAGTTTCTGCACTCTAGTCCTTTGCTAGAAAACATAAATATTTCAGCTTCTTTCGTTGGTTTTTCATGCAGATCCTGCTATATTTTAGTACTTTTCATATCTCATCTCATATCTCATATCTTGCTGATATCTCATATCTTGCTGATATTTTCATCCCCTTACCTAATGACAGCAGCACAGAGATTTTCCAGCTATGTACTTCACGTAGGTATGTATTTTTTAAATGTTTAAAAATTGGAGAGGATGCAGAAGATGTCAACAGACATTAAGCAAGAGCTGCAAAAAGGGATATTGTGAGGCAGCTTGGTGTGTGTTTGCTCCAGCAGAGAAAGATGCAATAAGAACCAAGGGCTTAAACAGGAAACAAGGCACATTCAGACCACAATAAAAGCATGTGTTTTCTAAAGTGAGGCAATAATCACAAGAGCAGTGAGTTTTTAGTCTTCTGTAGGTATTCTTCAAAAATAGAGCTAACTGGGAGGAATTTGAGTTGTATTTTGTTAACAGAAAAACCTGAATGGTCAATGCAGCCACTTTTGGCCTTCAAGTTCATAAACACAATCATCACATAGGAGATGCACTAAAGAAAAGAAGGTTGAATGCACAGAAAAATGCAGACACAAATGGCCGAGAAGCATCATGATTTTCAGTCTGGCCTTCTGCATCACATGGAATAAGAATTTTTTCCCTGTGCTGTTCCTGCCAGACCCTCCCTGACTGGGCTGAAGCATCCATGGCAGACAGACACTCAAGCTTTTATTTTAGAATAATAGGATCATTAATGTGGGAAAAGACCTTTAAAATCACCAGGTCCAACCGCAGCCCATCCCACCATGCCCACTGACCATGTCCTTCTGTGCCATGTTTACCCTTTTAGAGATGAAGGAAATACTATTTCCCTTGATACCCCTAATGTGAATGCCATTTGGTATCTGTGCTCTGTCTCTTTTCAGAGGACTAAAAGTCTGTGTGTTATTTCTGACCTTCCCATGCCCAGTGCTGTTTCCAAACCTTATGTCTTCTTTTCTGGGCTGACCTTGCCCCTGATTTCATCGAAACACGTGTTACCAAATCGTCTCAATTGCTGTGTAGAATTTAGGTTACAAAAGCATGAAAATGTTAAGCTGTGGAAAATCAACTTGTCCCAGGTTGAAGAATCTGCAGACAGCACAGCCCATAGGCATGAGTCAGCTCTACCACATTGTTGGCAAACGTAACCTTGGATGAGTGCCCTGATGTTTGTTTCTTCTGCTTGCGAGCGCTCAGGATGCTGATTTATACCCAGGTGCCATGGCCAGTTTGTTTCAGGCATGAGCCTCAGTCTGCATCTCTCCATTTATGTCTCTGGGGGCTGTAGTTTTTATTTTATATCACTGAACGTCTTCTGTCATTGATAAACAGTTCCTCTTCTTCCTTCACCAAAAGCCATAGAAAAAGAAAGCAGGTAACGTCAGCCGAAGTCAGATCCACACGTTGGTGTTGAGTCTTAATTACCAGCTGCATTGAGAGAGCTGTACATATTCAATTTGTTGATTTTTACAGTATTTGTGGAGTCACAGAATGGCTTGAGTTGGAAGGGACCTTTAAAGGCCCTTTGGACCCGCTCTCCTGCAATGGACAGGGACAGCCACAGCTCCATCAGGTGCTCATATTCCAGGTGGCGATGAATGTACCATCATGGAAGAGTTGGGCTCAATGATCCTTATGGGGCCCCTCCAACTTGGGATATTCTGCGATCTCCTTATTGCCTCATTTTTGTGACATTTGGGCATTTAGTAACCACATTCTTCAAAATATATATTTTTAAAATGCCTGAAATAGCAAATACTTCATAGTTTTCTGTACTTTTAAGAACCAGAATAGAAAGAATTCTATAATGTGCTCTGAATAGTTTTCTGGCTGGGGTGAGTGCTTGCTGTATGACACAGCCACCATAACAAAAGCTTGCTGCACTCGATGGATTGATGCAGTCTGAGTTCCACATTCTGGTGTCCAATTGGTTTATTGAAATTCCCAGAAAGCTGTATCCATTGCGCATCGTGGAAGAACACAGATACCATCCAAAAATTCAGTCTGCAGTATGTGGTGCCCTTAACTCCAGAGTGAGACATTATTGTATTCACAAAAATAACCGTGAGTGAACGGATAAGCCGTGCCCATCTGTTTTTCCTTACTGTTATTTATTAATACCTATGGCTGTGATTTGTGGGGTCCAGCATTTCTTAAATCGTATCAGAGAATGAACTTCTGACACGTGTTGACAGTTTGTCTTTGAATTTCCCTTTATATTAGCCACTATTTTTTTTACGTATAAAACAGAACCATATGGCCACGTTTCCTTACATCTCCCCCAGATAGGCATCTGCAGAAGTGCAGTAGTTTTTTGATGCCAAGGAAAGGGAAAGACACTTATTGCCTCCTATTCTTCTCCATGGGTTTTGGGCTCGAAGACTGCATGTCACATTGTTGGGCAGAAATAGCTCTGCTGAGCTTCCATCCAGAGAGGTGATAGATCCAAACATCTGCAGCCTTTTCTGCTCTTCTCTGCTCTTTTCCTTTCTTTCTTTCCTCCCATAGCTCATTCTGAAGGCTCTGCAGGATGCCTGGCTCTGATGTGCAGAGTGTTATGAAAAGGAAGTTGGCTTTTTTTTCTCAAAATACAGCCCTCTGAAAAGAAAAAAATATCACAGAATCACTAAGGTTGGAAAAGACCTTCAAGGTCATCCAGTCCAACCATCCACCTATCACCAATAGATCTCACTAAACCATGTCCCTCAACACAAAATCCAAATGTGCAAACAAAATAAATAAAAAGGCTTCCTACTACCAAGATGTTAACTGCAGATTTTTAGATTGTAAGTGGAAAGATTGTTACGGATAGGATTTGTGGCCGTTGTACAGCGTTTTGCTGTGTTTTTATGAATTGAAAGCAGGAGGGAGTGACAAAAAAAGAGATGTTATCTGTGAATTTCCTGAATTTCTAAATACTCAGGGTTTGTTTTCTGAATTCTTTCCCGTCACCTGAACAGGCAGAGAAAGGATGAGCTGGAACAGAGGATGTCTGCGCTTCAGGAAAGCAGAAGGGAACTGATGGTGCAGCTCGAAGGGCTGATGAAGCTACTCAAAGTAAGGCACTGGGAGTCAGAAATGCAGTGCATCATCTCCACAGTCTGGGGTTCCCTGTTCTGACACTCTTGCATTGCTGGTCTTACCTTTATAAATCCTTTATAAGGAATAGAAGGAATTTGCAAAAAGTCGTTTCGTTGTGGGCTCTGCACATGGGTGCAGATGGTCAGTGATATTTCAGATTCATATGCTGCTTTTGGGGTTAAAATGCCAAGAGCATTGGAAGGTTTTGGAGAAGTGTTAGTTTTGGTAACAATCTGCATGGTGTTATGGGTAACATTTCCATTCTTCTGAGCGTAATTGGAAAATACATTATATACAGAGTACAGCTCCTCATGGCAAAGCATGGCAGTGTGTTTCACAAAGCAGTAGTGCACCAACCCAGTGTTGGTTGGGTCTCTCTGTTTCGTCACTTGGTGGTGTTCTAATCTATAGCATACATTATTCTTTGGATTTCTGATTATTCTTTTCAGAGCCTACTGCCAGAGCTGAGCTCACAGTTCATCACCAGACTCTGAAATATTGTTGTGCGTTTCTTCATTCCATTCTTCTTTCCATTCTTCAAACTGGACACAGGTCTCATTCTATAAAACAAATGGGAAAACATTGTCCTCACTCAAAGTGTTTTTGATCTAAGAGATACAGTATGCAATGGGAGAAATGGGAGAGGGATGAGGAAGAGCTTCCCCAGGAGGATGCCGGGTCAATGGAGCGGTACCCTGAGGGGCTGTGACATCTCCATCCTGGGAGATTTCTGAAAACCCAACTGGACAGGGCCCTGAGCAACCTGCCCTGGGATGAAGTTGATGCTGTCCTGGGAGGAGGTTGGACTGGAGACTTCCTGAGTTCCCCTCCAACCTGAGTTATCCTGAGAGCCCGTGGCCATTTTGTCATTACTTGGTTTTACATGTTGCATTATGGTTGGACTTGATGATCTTAGAGGTCTTTTCCAACCTTAATGATTCTATGATTCCATATGGTTCTCCCTCCATTAAATGAACGAGTTCTTGGTGTCCCTGTTTTTTTCCCTTTGCAGATATCTCACTGATGGCCCTTTTCAATCTTTTCTCTGAAATCTGTAGCTGTCCAATTCTCACTGCACTGGATGTGCTTTGTTTGCTGTGCTAACTGGTTAATGGGATGTCACCAGTAAGTTCTCTCATAGTGAAATACATTGCATCTGTGCAGCTCCTTTAGAAGTCAAACTTGTAATGCGATCAAATAACAAAATTTGGCAAGATCTACTTTCTGTGAAGCCATGAAGCTTCATGTATCGAGCCTTGTATCAGCACCTCAATGAATTAATGACGGGGCAAGATGTTTGCACTTAATGAGTTGTCTTGTCTTCCTTTTTGAATATCGGTACTACGGCGCATCCCAATTCTTGGTACTCTGGGCTCTGTTAAAAATTATCTTGGCTGGACCAGATAACCACTCATGTAATTACAGCCCTGTTGATCTAAAAATAGTAGCAGATCCTCTTTAACACTTTTTCTCAGTATTGGTGGAAAGCATTTCTCTGACTCCGAGGAGGAGGTACTTTATCCCCCTATTACTCAAACACGGAGAAGAAACAGTAATTTGTGTTCCTATACTAAAAATTTTACCATCTTTGCTATCAGGAGGCAGTACACACCACCTCTGGTATGTGTTCATTTCAAAGTCTCCTTTTTGGTGGTTTTAGCCCTGTCAGACATGAATTTTTAGTTCAAGTTTTATCTTCTCTTGTCATTTGGCGCACTTAAAAGTTTTCATTTATAATTTAGATCAGCTGTTAAGCTTTTATGTTTTTTCCATTTTCTTATACAGTATTTTCTGCATTTTTAATGCTGCCTTCAGTTCACCGTTTAGAGTTGGATTGATCTTAACTTTGGTTATCTGAATGCCTGGTATCCCAGCTCCCTCTGTAAGGGAAGGAAAAAAAGACATTGTTGTTCTCTGGGGATTCATCCATTTTTTTTTCATTAAATGCAGAGGAGACAAGGTGATTAACTGATACTGGGCATCTTTGTTTTCACTGGGTGCTGTTAGTTACAATGAAAATGAGGAGTTTTCACTCTACCCTGATAATTTCTCCAGCATTATTTGTAACAGAATTCTTTTACACCTTTTCTGATTTTTTTTTTTTCTCTCTGCCGTTTTGCTCATTCTCACTTATGACCTCTGTACACTGAAAATTGACTCAATGTCATGCTCAGAATGGGCCAGCTGTTAACCCACCCCACCATGCCCCCTGCCCACATCCCTCAGTGCCACATCTCCACGTTCCTTGAACACCTCCAGGTTTGGTGACCCCACCACCTCCCTGGGCAGCTGTGCCACTGCATCACTGCTCTTTTGGAGAAGAAAAGTTTCTTAATATCCAACCTGAAATCCATCTTCCCACACTGCTACAGCCTGTGCTTCAGGTTGTTCTTCACACAGAGCTCCACATCTTTCCTTGTTCTTCTGCCTACAGAAGAACAGATGGTGACTTGGCATCATCAGAAGGGCTTGATTCCACCATGGTGGGCATGTATTGGAGGTTCTGGTTGCACTCAACTTTACTCTAAATGCTGGCAGTGGTATTTTGCTGCACTGTCCAATGCACCTTGAAGCACATGTGAGTTCCTTAGGGCAAGGTTGTGTTCCTCAAATTGACACCCATCACCAGATGACCACCAAGCTCCATCCAGATGTCAACCAGCACCAGTTTCATAGGATCATAGAGTAGTGAAGTTGGGTATTAGGAAAAATATCTTATCCAAAAGAACATTCAGGCATTGGAGCAAGCTGCCAAGGAAGGTGTTCAAGAAAAGGGTGGATGTGGCACTGAGGGACATGACCAGTGAGCATGGTGGGAATGGGTTGGGATTGGACTTGTGATCGTGGAGGTCTTTTCTAACCTCAGTGATTCTGTGAATCTGTGATTCTATGATTCTGCCCCAAACTGGAAGGGACCCGTAAGGATCATCGAGTCCAACTCTTCAGCAGCCTGCCTGCCTCTCATCTGCCCGCAGTGCCCTCAGCTGCCCTGTTCAAATCATTTTTCTCTTCTTTTCCTCATCCATCCAGGCTGTTGGCTTAGCTGTCCATTTTTATCCTGAAGTCTCACGTAATCACCTAGTGCCATTAGCCTGCACTTTTGTAATAAGCACTCAGTGGTGATGATTGTCTGCCTTCTTGCAGGGTTTTTGCCTTAAGCTAGAAGGATGTTCAGCAGACTGATCCCGTTTCACTTTTTTCTATTTCCTCAATGGTAATTTCCTCACTGGCTGATTTGATGATTTATCTTACAAATGCTGGGTTCTTCTTGCAAAGCACCGCAACTTCTTGAGAAGTTTTTTATTGTGTTCTTTTTTTTTTTTTTTTTCACATCTGTAGTTAATGCTAAAGTCTCATTTTTCAAACTAACACCTTTTTTTTTGTAATGTGGAGGCTGTTTAAGATCTTTTCCCTGTCCTGGCTCACCATCTGGTCCTGTGAGTCCTTGTGCTGGGAGAAGGAACAACTGGAAATATGTGGGAGCAAGGGATGGGCACCAGAAGCTGGTGGGGTTCATGGTTCATGAGTACCAAGTTCTGCTGCATCAGTACCTAAACATGCACTTGAATCCCAAACCTTGGGAGAAAAAACAAAAGTATCCACTCAGTAATGAGTAATTATGGGGTTATATGTTACCACACATCTCTGCAGTGCCATCAGGAACGCATCACTATCTTTTGGGGTAGTGGTTGGTGAGAAGAACCCAATCTAAATTTGAGGTCAGGCTCTGGGTGGTCAGGACATAAATGAGAGAAGGTAAATAAAGGGATCCCAGCTTTCAAGGTCAGAAGCAACTTCTATTCCATTCATTTTAATTCCATGAACTTCAGTTCCTGAAATGAACTGCTTTCTGGGGAGATGCACTGGGGAGCAGTCCTGCTGCTCTCTGCACTTTGTGCAAAGCCACCACTGGGGAGAATGCATGCTGTTATCCTCAAAAAAAGCTGGAAATGCTAATTCACAAAAAAAAAAAAACACTGCCAACCTTTCCTTCTAATGCATGCTGCTGCTGTCCCACCACAGCTGCTGCCTTGCTCCGTGGAAGCAAACTCATGTAGCAAACATGGTGTACCCACTGTTGTGAAGCCCATTGTTATATATAGGCAAGGACAAAATCTGTGAAAGCATTTGACTTAGAAAGTAACTCTTGACTATGTGATATTTCAATGATTGCTATGATTTTGCACAGTGACACGAGAAATGCTTGTATAGTTGACGTTGGAGTGTGATCCCACTGTCTCAAAGGATCATAGCATGCATTGCTCTGATTCAAAAGAACATAAATTTGTCCATATTTCACCATTTTTGGTCTTTCAAGTTAACGTGCTCTGTACTGATCAAAGTTGAATTGCAACAGCAATATCATTCTCTCCATCTTTGTATCTACTCCATATCTTTGGTTCTCATGTCTCCCAGTTTCTCTTCTCCCATTGTAGGTATGATTTAGTTCAAAAACCCAAAGAGCCCACCTCGCATAAATTTTGAAACCCAATTTGCAGAGCTTACTATAGGCCCAGTGCTCACTCCATGATCAAAAAGGTGATACTTTGCCTCTCAGGTTATGACATTTTCAGTCTTTGTGATGGCAGGGAACCAAAAGCAGTGCATTGATTGCACGCCTCAGGTGGCATTGGCAAACTTTTCAGTCTGAAAACAAGGTTGTCTTGAAGACATCTGGAGAGTCATTTCTGAGTCTAGGACAGGAAGAGAGTCCAGTAGAGGTTCTGCTTCAAAGACCACAGTGGTATGCATTCCATGTTTTCAATGTTCCCAAACACCAATGGCCATTTTAGACAAGAGTCATCTTTTAAAATGGGACAAATTACACCTTTGCATTCTGACGTAGCTGTTAACCCAACTTCATTGTTTCTGTTTGTGACTACAGATGTTCCTACAGTTTGCCACGTTCTCTTCCCTCATTGGATCTGTTGTATATTATGTGTATGGTGTTCCCTTGTAACATGGTAATTAATCTATCCTGTTTCTCTCCTCACCTTTATCTTTTGCCAACCGTTATAGGAAGAAGAGCAAAAACAGGCAGTAAGTTGACTTCAGTTTGTAGGTGATCTCTTTTCTTCTTTCTGCATGAAAATACAAATTTCTGTTTGCTGGCTTGTATGCAAATAAGCCATGGGAACAGGAGGGTCTTCCTCACGGGTGAGTTTGAAAGCAACCCCCGTGATTATTCATCAGAGCATGTTTTTGTATACATCCATAAAGCTTTTCCTCTGTCCCTTTCAAATTAAGTTGATTGCTGTGAGCACGCAGGCGGTGGCCATGTTGTTGGGTTTTTATAGAATTTTGCATGACCATCCAGGGTTGAAAATTTGGATTCTCAGCTGGCTTTGTAATGTGTTTTCTTGGCAACTCCTTGGAGTATTTTCCTTGCTAAGAAAGCTTTCTTGTCTCTTCAGGTATCCTTAATTTGCCTCTTTGCCACATACAAGCCCATGCATGAAAACTAATTAATGACTTAATATTCTAGGCATGGATCCATATCTCTCAATCATGATGTAGTCTGCTTGAATTAGTCCCAGTGTGCTCACTGTACACAGGATGAGCAAACCAACAAGAGGCAAGAACGCGTTCGCTTTGTTACCGATTTTCATTTCTGCTGCCCACCTATTAAAATCTGAGTACTGTGTTGATTTCGGAATCCACTCCAGAGGGAGCCCTTTTGCTTTTCTCAGATACAGCCAGATGTTCAGCATCTCCCTCCAGCAGAACAAATTTCCAGCATTTTTGAGCATGTTTTTCCTTGTACGCAGAGCATTAATGGCGATCAGTCCCGTGTTTCCGATGGGCTTTCTTTTACATCTTATCATATACATTAATTGGAAATTCCTGTGACTTTTTTTTTTTTTTTTTTTTTGGTAATTAAATCTGTATTTCTGGGTAACTTCGATTGGTGAAAACGCTTCAAAGCTACATGTGCTGAAATTCACTTTTGATAATTTTGGGGTGGCCTTTTATTAAAATTCTGCCATCAACTTAAAAATAAGATTGAGGTAAGTGTGCATCTCCTGTTGGAGACTGGTTTGTCTTTAGGTGATCCTTCCAGTAAAGATTTATCCCTGTGTCTGCTAAGGCACCTTGCAGAAATCCTTTGGCTTAGGGAAGGGGACAGATTGCAGCACATGGCACCAATCTTAAGGAATTTCCTGGAGAAAGGAAAGAGCCAACATGCCTCAGTCCCTGTCCTCCTACTTCGTACTGTCGTACTGTCACTGTATGTCATTTTCTTACCCACCATCTTTGCTAGGAATAATGCTGTACATGGAAGTGCTGCGCGTTATTAGCTTGTTTTTCCTCCGCTGTGATGTTCATCCTGATTATGAATACAGAAAAAGGGTAAATAGGAGATCAAGTGAATAACTTGCCCAATTTTATTTCCTCTCAATCCCTGGAGCAGTGTGTTAGTAAGAGGATAAGAGAGCCAAAACTGAGTACTAAAATAATGTCAGTACATTGTTAGGCTGCCAGTCCCGTTCTGTTGGAATTGATGACGAATGAGCCAGAAAGGATTTGAAACTCAGGAAAGCAGATTTTGGCCAGCCAAAGGGCACACTGCTAATCGGTAGGAGTGGAAAATTTACATCCTTATGTTTACGTAGGCTGAAATAGACTGAAATTGTTCTTCTAACTATAGAAGTGCATCTGGCCCTTTCACTGGATAGAATCATAGGATCTTTCAGGTTGGAAAAGACCTCTGACATCACCAACCGCAGCCCATCTCACTATGAGCACTGACTGTGTCCCTCAGTGCCACATCTCTGTGGTTCTGGAACACCTCCAGGGACGGTGACTCCTGTCTGCCAACTTCTCCAGGGGAAAACCATGGGAGACAGAGACAAAGGCTGTACTAAAATTTAGGCAGATTGTATACGCAGACTTTCCTTCATCCTCTAGGTGGTATGGCACTGAGAAAGATTTGGAATTGTTGGAGTTGGAAGGGACCTTTAAAGGCCATCTAGTCCAACTGCCTGCAGTGAGCAGGGGCACCTACAGCTGGATCAGGCACTCAGATTCCCACTCAGCCTCACCTTGGCTGCCTCCAGGGATGGGACACCAACCAGTTTGGTGAGGTCTGCCAAGGTCCCTCTAATGGCACTCCAACCATCTGGTGTATCTGCTGCTCTCAGTTTTGCACTCATTGGGGGTGAGTGCTCTCCTTTCATCTGAATCATTACTGGAGATCCTAAATAGTTGTGGCCCCAGTGTCAACCCTTGAGGCACACCACCAGTGAGTGTCTTCAAGCTGGACTTGTGTCACCATAGCAGCTCTACACATCACACTGTGAATTGGTGTCAGCATTGTTCCGGAAAGGCATCCATGGAACATCCCCAGTTTGAAGTCCAGAAGGATTAATTGAACCATACCTCCACTTCCACATGTCTTCGGGACTTCACGTCATGCGTTTTCTCCATAGAAATGTACCTGAACTGTTTGTGACAGTTTGGCTTAAAGCCAACTGAAGCATTTTAAAAATATTATCAAACATCACACTGCCCTTTACAACCTCTGCCAGTTTTAGTGGTTTTAGAGTTGTCTCTGTGTAAGAATATCTTGAAAAAGGTCCCAGCCTAACACATGCTCAGGCAGCCCTTCCCCTGCCCATCAGGCGTGGAAGAAAAGCCTGGTCTGGTTGGTACTCCACAAAGGGCTACAGTCTAGTCCAGAAACAGCTGAACCACAGATGGGGAGAAATGTGGAGCACTGCCTGAGAGCCATGGAAGAGAAGGCCTCAGCGATCTGAAGGGATGATCCTCTCACCCTCTGATGAGATGGATCGATTATGTGGTGACAACATCCATTTACATGAAGGATTAAGGTAAGTAAGAGACAAATCAATTGAGCAGTGTCTGATTCAGGACTGGCCGCACATCAAAAGCAGTAGCATCAGCATCCGCTTCAGGAATTTCTGATTTCCCTTTTCTGCTAGAGCAGCAAATCATATCCCATCTTCTCAGTATTGTTAAGAACAGTTACGGGGGATGAGTCAAAGCGGATCAGTTTTCCTGGCTGTATTCAAGCAAGTTTCATGACCAGCAAAAAAAGACTTCCTGAAGAAAATGCCATCTTGTTCATTGTAAAGACAACGCAGAGTCATAGAATCATTCAGGTTGGAGAACAACCTCTCAGATCACCAAGTCCAACCCATCCCCACCATGCCCACAAACCATGTCCTTAAGGACCACACCTCCACATTTCTTGGACACCTCCAGGGATAGCAACTCCACCACCTCCCCAAACAACATATGTATTCCAAGGGCTGAACGTGCCCAGGTTAGCATGGACAGGATGGATATTAGGAACAGTTCCTTCTTCAAAAGAGTGGTCAGGCACTGGAACAGGCTGCATATAGGGTGGTGGTAGGCTCACTTGCTGGAGGTATTCAAGAAGTGTGGGAATGTGGCACTGAGGGACTCCTTCAAATGAGTTGGGCCAGTCCTGATCACATCCTGAAAGAAAAAATACTGTATAAAGAGTTTATTTCAGTAATAGAGTATTAAGCCACACAACCCATCACACTATTCTCTCCCACTGCTAAAATTGTTGTGTCCTAGCTAATAAAGTTCTTTTCCAGCATAGATCCTAATTTACAACAGGACCATGTTCACGTCACAGCTGGTGAGAGACTTAAATAATCTGCTAAATATTAAAACCTTTGTTTTATTGTCAAACAAACAGCCATTGGAGCTGTACTGTTCGATATTCAGAGGAACGTTAAAGGAATTCACGGAGATGTACATCACATGTATCGTGTCTCTGGCATGTAGTACAATACATACAACAAATCCAGAAGAGCGTCAAGAGAACTGATCTGGTGCCAGACAGGCACAGAAACAGCCTCACAGCAGAGGAGCTCACATGGGAGTGTTTAAAGACTGGAATGGAAATCTTTTCCTTTCAGAAGATGGTGGGAACCATACAGCATTGCAGAGCAGATGAGGCTGATGAGTGTTGAGGTTGTGTTACCGAATGGAAAAAGTGGGCACGCTGTCACCAAACCACGCTCATGAGGTCATGGACATCGTGGGAGGGTTGTTCCTCAGCCCCACAGATGGACTTTTGAGAGACCCAGTTTTCTGCAGGAGAGGGAAATTCCTAACCTTGAAGAGCCGTGAAGAAGCCTCATTGTGCTGATATCTGAATCTGAAGCTGCTGTGTACGTTTTGGCATCCTCCAAAGTGGGCACAGTGGGGAGGGGTGACAGTTGGACTTGATGATCTTAGAGGTCTTCTCCTACCTTAATGATTCTATGACTCTATTCAGGGACACGGTCAGTGGGCATGGTGGTGATGGGTTGGCTATTGGACTAAATGACCTTAGTGGTTTTTTCCAACCTTCATGACTCTATGAAATTTAGAAGAGTACATCTGCTTGCCTACCACACTGGCAGCTCTACCTGCCCAATTAAGCTGAAAAGAATTGCAGCAGTTCTTGAGTCTCACAGGCTAAGTCTGTGTGCATGGAAAAGTTCTGTGATTCTGAAGCCAGCTGGCACAGGAACACCTTGGTCTGCAAGACCTGGGGGCTGCATGCAGCACTGGGGATGGTCCCCGCAGCGTGCTTGGGAGTGCTGGGGAATGTGATGGCTGAAAAGTGTCAAAGCTGTGCCAAGGAGCATTCTCACACTTCACTGCTGTAAATTACCTTGTTGCAGTGCCAAAAGCACTCCTGGGCATGATTCAATTCACTCCTATAGACAGATTTAGCTTCAGAGTAAGCTTTGAGTTTGTGCCTCCACGCCACAAGCCATGTTTATGGGCATCCCAAAGGATGTCAAACCCAGAAAGACTCCAGAAGAGCCACTTATGTTGAGCATTTAACGCTGTATTGGGAGCGAGGTCTTTCCCAACCTTAATGATTCTGTGTATAGGCATGATGATGATGAGTTGATTGTTGGGCTTGATGGTCTTGGAGGTCTTTTCCAACCTTAATGATATAACGATTCTCTTCTATGAAGCATTGGAATAGTTATCCCAAGAGGTGGTGGATGTCCCTGAGAACACCCAAGGTCAGGCTGGACGTGCCTCTGAGCACCTGATGGAGCTGTGGGTGTCCCTATTAATTGCCACGGGGTTGGACAAGATGACCTTTAAAGGTCCGTTCCAACCCAAACGATTCTGTGATTCTACGATTCTACAAAGCGCTGTCAGATGTGCAAGACAAACTAAGACAGTGGGTAGCACTTGGATATTTTTTTTGTTATTTCTGACTCGTAGTAAATAGATACTTTCAAAAATAGCAGTTGAGAAAATTGTCACGGGGATGTGCAATTTTTCCTGTGTTCCTGCTGCCCCATTAGGAAGGAACAGCCATAGCGTAAAACCATTTATGCAGAGCACTCGCTCCATTCATGTCTTCCCTGAATTGCATTCCTCTGTACTTAATCACATCTTGGACTGCACAGCCAGGAACAGGCAGGAGTTTGTTCAGTTTAATGTTTTCCAAGCTGAGAAAGACACGTATGCCAAGTCTGAACTTTTCGCCGCTACCATTTCTAACAAAGCTCTGCACAAAAGCATTGTGGCTGCACTTGCTTTTGACTTCGGGGAAAAAATATGCTTATTCATTCTAATGCACTTCAGGAACAGCTGAAGGGTTTTCTATTTTCTAAACAGATCTTCTGTCGAGAGGCTGCCCAGCATGTGCATTTTCAGTTTTGCTCCACTCAAGGTTTCTGTTTGTTTGCTTACTTGCTTTTCTAGAATCACGGAATCGTTTTGAGTTGGAAGGGACCTTCAGAGGTCGTCAAGTCCAACTGCAATGAGCAGGGACATCCACAGCTTGATCAGGGTGATCAGAAATGTGCGTTATTTGCAAAAAGAGGATTAGAAGTGGAACAGCCTTGCGCACAGAGCAGTTCCTTTGGGAGTACTGTAGGCAGACAAGAAGAGCCAACTCTTGCTCAGGCATGGCTAGAGGGGCTCCAGGAGCCCCAGGAACTTCTTCCTGCATTCAGGGCACTGCTCCCTCCTTCCTAGGGCTTTATATTTTGCTAAGCAAGCAAAAGGAGAGGCCCTACTGCCTTACTGGGCTGATGCAGTTGGATAAAGCAGAGCCTCAGATGAAGGGTTCAGCTGCACAATGAGCTGACTTTGACAGCAAAGCCAGCTTGAGACATTCCTTTTCCCGTGCCAATATTTCCTGCTCCAGCAGTTATGTTCTTACAGTTTCTGAGGGGCCGTGCTCCAAATCAGAGCGCTGACATCGTTCTAATTAAAGACAGCGTTCCAAGAAAAAAAGATGAAACGGGAAATTCTTGTATCTACACCTTCGTTGGCCTCACGTCAGATCTTTAAGAAGTACAGATCTGGGCTGAAAGAGGCTGGGAGAGGCTCTGCAGCAGATCAGAGAGGTTGCAGAGATGATACGCAGCGTCCCCGCGGAGTCAGCAATGATTTGGAAGTGCACGTTCAGTGCTTAGGCTCGTTCTGCAGGCATGCTTCATAGGTCATCATGAAGCATCTCATATGCAAAGTCAGAATGTTTTTTTTTTTTTAGAGACAGACATTCTCCCTCTAATGAGTGTTTCCATCCTGTGCTGCTTGTTCATGAGAATTCATTGTGGTGCATCAGTGGGATTTTTCATTTCGCATGCATGTCTCCACCAAAGTATTTGTTGCCACAATTTGGGGTGGATATTCATGAGCTTCTCGAGGTTGTGTTTTTGTTGTGGAGCTATCATTGAGATGACTGCAGAGATACGCTGCGAGGATTTGCATTTGTTTGGCAAGATTGAGTTTCACGCGCTGCTTGTTTTGTCCGTAGGAAATGCGATGCTGATGATGGGTTTGGCAAGACTGAAAGTCGGAAGACAGAATTCAGGAATAATTTATCTTTCCATAGTTTATTCAAGCATAGATTGCAACTGGTTAAATGATATCTGTGTACAGTCCGGGATGTAAAATGCCTCTGTGCTCCCTAGCTGAATTTCACAGCTATGCTGATGGTTCTACAACATATCTTGATTGATGTTATAGTCAAAGACTTGATCTAGTTTGGAGTTAAGCTTATTTATCTACAAACTGCTTAAGTTTGTAGATATGCAGACAGTGCCTGCATACTGCCTCAGTGTTTGCAAAACAACCACCAATACCACGTGTTGAGGGTATACCTGTCTGTAGAATTCTGATCTTAACCAGAAGGAGGGCTAGACCAGATGACCTTTAAGAGTCCCTTCCAACTCAGGTGACTCCGTGAAAAGACACAACTATATTTCTTGTCTTTCTGGATCAACATGAGTGTGCCCATTTCAGAGACAGGGAAAACTGATCCTTTTTTAGACACTCAGGGCTACCCAACAAGCTGTTGATGAAATTCAAATGAGAAGGGTTGCTTGCGTCTTGGCTGTCACCTGCATAATTGGTTCTTGTACGCCGTCATGAAAAGTATGGGAGAAGCCCACAGAGCAGCTGCACAGGCTGTAGCTCGGTGCTTAAGAACTGCACCTTGCAGGAGTTATGTCCACAGAGCTGAACTCTGGACACTTAGTGGAGGGGAAGGTGTTTGGTGGTGTTAATCTCCTGTAATTCAATCGCAGAGAAATTAATATTAAATATGTTTCTGTGCGTGCATTTGCCATGCTTTCCCTCCTATCATTATGCAAGCATAGGAGGGTAATCAAAGCCACATGAAGGACATCTGGATCCAGCGCTGGTTTATGTGGCACCTGGCCCTTATTAATAGTAATGAGGAAATAGCAGTTTGGGATTTCTTGACCTCACATGAAATTCATTTCGCTGGGCAAAGGTTGCTAGCAGATGGCAGCAATTGGGGCTCATTTCATCATCTGTTACACAGACTTTATGGCTTCGTTTTGCCCCTTTCCTTTGTAAGGAGCTATCCCTTTTTCTACCTCCTCTCTTTTTAAGAGTTGTCTTTTTTCAAAGGGAGTCCCGAAACATCTTGTTAAAGCATGTTATGTGCAGCACAAGTGTTTAGGTACGGGCTGATACAACAAAATAATCCCTCTGAGCATAAATCACTCTTTTGCTCACTGTGTTGTAAACTTCCATCTTTTTGAAGTCGGTAGTTTCTTCTGGGTGATTGGCCCCTCTCCAATTTGTTCTCTATTTCCCCAGCCCACGAATACACTTTTGCACTCCGTCTTTGTGCAAATGAAAGAGAGATGAGGAGACACAGCCGCATCATCGTCAGCATGAAGCGCCATCTCAGACCAGCATTGGTGTCACCAAAGTCTCATTTAATGATGAACCCCAATGAGTTGTGTGCAAGTGAGCAGCTTTTGAAGAGCACAGAGCATCCAGAGTAAAGGTTTTTGTCTTCAGTGCTCGGCATCTGCCTCCCTGTTGTCACCTTTATTGTGTGACCCTTATTTTCCTTCGTATTTTTTAGTAGTTGGAGCTGATTCAAAGCACGCTAGAAGATAAACCTCAAAATTACAGGTGTAGTGCTGTTTAGTATTAGGGAAACACTATGAATTCAAGACCTAGGAAATGATGAGGTTTGATATTTGCTTGCTCAGATGTGATTGGCCATTAGTGTGATGGCTTCTGTGCTGCGACAACACGTATTTACAGCAGCCCTATCAAAAAAATCACAGTGCATCGATATAGTCAATGTACACCATGCTGCAGAAATGAAACACTGGGCCTGGAATCTATTTGTCCAACGTGCTTGATCAAAATAGCCTTACCTTGGAGCCTGCTGGTAGGAAATATCCATTCCAGCCACACACTTTGCCCTTCACGATGCATTCAAACTGAAACCTCTTGGAGGTTTTATTTATCAAAGTGAAGTGAAAGTGGTTCTAACTACTAACATCGTTGTGTAACTCATACTGGTTCTGAGGATAAATGCTTGTTTTGCATTTGTGATTTAGTCACTACTGTGAATACCTCTTCAATTCTGCAAGTCCAAAGTAGATGTGCTCAAACCCACGGTAAATTAAAGTAGCAGAGAAAGAGAAAATCTCAGTATTTTGACTGATCAGCTTAAGATGGTGCTCCAGAATATTGACAGTTCAATTCTGTGTTTCTGACAGCGTTAATGAGTTCATCAAATTAAATTAACTGCAAAATTCTGGGTCCACATAGTGTTGGTTGATTGGGTTGCACCAGTGCTACTGGCGCACATACAAACAGCACTGGGGAACAGTGCTCTCCTGGTGACCCGAGGGCATGGAGTTCTCTGATCCAATCATTTCTCTTAAAGATTTCTATATTTTTTTACCCGTTACTGATCAGCCTCAGGGCTCCGTATGACCTCTTTGAGCTGGACATCAATGGTCGGGTTCAGTCTAGCCCAAATTACAAATATCACAGGATCCCAGAGCTGCAGGACTTGGACTTCCAAAAATGATCCAGTCCAACCCCCTGCTAAAGCAGTTTCCCCACAGTAGGTTATATCCCTGCATGCATTCCTTCTCCTCAGTATGAAGACCTGAACCCTTTGATTTCCATATCTGTGATACCATAGACAATTCTATGACCCAGTGGAAGACTCTTCAGTGTCAGTGTCCAATCCCAAGACTTACTGACATTGTCAGGAATGGCAGCAGACCACACATCCCCAGTGGCATAAAGGAGGTTCCTTCATCAGAGGAGTGGCCTCTGGCAAAAGATGAAGAATCATAGAATCACAAAATTGCAGGGGTAGGAAAGAATCTCAAGAGATCATCGAGTCCAACTCCCCTGCTAAAGCAGGTACCCTACAGTAGGTCGCACAGGTAGGCGTCCAGACAAATCTTTAATATGTTCATAGAAAGAGACTCCACAACCTCTCTGGACAACCTGTTCCAGTGCTCTGTCACCTTTACAGTAAAGGAATCAAAAGTTGCTCTGAGCATCACTGTGTCCAGCCTTCCTACCTAGGAAGTCATTGCCATAGAGCTTGATAGGTTTACATTACAATTACTGTACTTGTGATAAGAAATCAGTCCTGACTGTCCAGAAGGCTTTGACTTCAGCATCCTCCATGGTGGGCCTGATGGGGATGGGTTGACCATTGGACTAGATGGTCTAACAGGTCTTCTACAACCTTAATGATTCTGTGATTCTATAAATGTCCTTTCTAGCTCTGTACTATTTCATACCTTAAAGTTTGGGGTGCTCTTCTGCTATGGCCCGTGGCCATCACCAGTGCAACCACTGGACTAAAATCTGGCCTTGACTTCTCTGGTCTGCATGTAGGCTATCATCTACAAGGCACCCACCAAGGGCACCCTCGTGTGCAAATAATGTCATTACTCACATAGGTGAGGTTATTTGTTTGCAAAGTGCTTGCAGAATCCTTGGACTACCACCAGCCCTGTAGACGACTCATCTGCATTCATTATTGCTTTTTTTGAGAGCCAAGCACGTTAAAAAAAGATGACAAATCCTTGAGTATTTTGTAGGTAGCATACTTCAGAGAAGTAGTGAAAGTTGCTAAGTTACCCGTTGCTACTTAACTCTGAAAATTTATAAAAGCATGGCTTCAGAGAGTGTGGAGATGACTAGTGAAGGGCACCTCAAAACTTTCATTTTCTGCAAAAGCACAGATAGGTTTATCCAGAGAAACTCAGCTCTCATCATAGCACGGCAGTGTTTCTCAGACCCAATATAACTATTTGTTCCTATTTCTAAAATGGGTTTTCAAAGTGTACCTTGTTCACTTTCTGCAGGAATTTAAATTCATAATATTCCATCAACAGCCTTGTGACCAGACTGTGTGCAATGTGCTATCCCCCAGACATCCACAGAATCGTTCTGCTTTTCATTTGGGTGGATCTGAGAGATGGACAGGCTGGTGCTCCAGGTGTGGCCTTCCCAGGGAAGAGCAGAATGGAGTAGAACCTCCCTTGCCCCACTGGCCATGCTCTCTGCAATGCATCCCAAAGCCCTGTTGGCCTTCTTGGCTATTAGAGGCATGCTGCCGGCTCACGGTCAACTGTTGGTCAATTGTTGGTCAACCAGAACACCATTGGCTTTCCTGGCCACAAAGGCACACTGCTGGTTTATGGTCAACCATTTGTCAACCATTGGTCAACTGTAGATAAACCAGAACATCCAGGTTCGGCTGGTGGAGCTGGTACTTGTGTTTGCCTGCAGGCTATGCTCCTAAGGTCACCTCCCATTTGAAGCCCTTTTTGGAGCCTCTGTTTCCTTGCTGCAGCTGTCCATTCCTGGGAGCACCAGAAGAGCACATGAGTCCTTGCTCACCATTGGTGCCCTCTGGAAGTCCCCAGCCCCTGGTGTCAGTGACTGCACTGCCATCACGCAGTGGCTCCACCACTGTTATGGTAGAAAGTTTCGTGCAACACTCCAAAAAGGTGAGATTTGAGCTGAGATTCGACTCAGAACAGCACGCCAGAGGGCTCACATTTAGTCACTGCATGTCTCAACTTTCCAAGCGCAAGTAGGCAGCAACCTTCTTCGTTCAGCTGCTGGAACATCTCTGCAGTTTGTCAGCCCTGCTGGTTCCAGGCTGAATGCCGATCCCTCTCGTGAATAATGCATTATTTTTCCACATTCCAGGCTGCTCTTTGCTTTTGCACTGCAGGTTGCATACTGCACTGGCTCAGATATGCTCCGTGCCTCTGTCCCAGAGCCAGCACTGGAATTTATATGGGAGAGCCCGTGCTCTGTGTTTCTGAGCTAACCGTGCCTGTTGCAACACCTTGCATGGCACAGCACTGGGTTCTGGCAGCAGGTCAGACTGCCAACACCTGTGTTGGCTGCTGTCACCAACACAGCTTCCTGAGCACGATCGCTGGTATCCTTGAGGACCGCATAAAATACTTGGAGAGCATTCCAGGAAATTATGGAAGCCGTGAAGAATTTAAGTATTTTCCCGAGTTTTCTGTCCTCACTCACATTTGGTCTTTATTGGCTTCCCCCCCCTTTTTTTGCCAACGAATTCAAACCTCGAGCCACGTTTTTATGGTTCTGGAGAAGCCCTGAGCGCTCGGTTGCTTTTACACTTCTCTCCAACACAACGGTTGCACACTTAAACAACAGATGAGCGACCTTGTAAATCCACCCGGGGTTTTCTCCTTTTTCAAAGTGTCATTAATTAATGATTAATTCTCACATCCAGTGAGTAACTGTTTCCATCACCACCCTGACATCACTCTCCCCTTGGGACTGCTCTATTCCTTTCTTTCTCCGCATGCGTCAGCCCAATCTCCGGGGCTCAGTTTGGATCCAGGATTGCTCTCCTCTTCCCTCACCTGGTTGCCACCATGGGTTTGGCATCAGAAGTGGTCAGATAAAGTATGACCCACATTGTAACACGAATTGAGGTATTTGTTGAGTCTGCAGGATTTCTGGCTTGAGAATTGCCGGGTTGAGGTTGCCTGTAGAGGTGATGCAGGCATCCCAGGAGACACCAAAGATCACGGTGGACAGGGCTCTGAGCACCTGATGAAGCTGTGGGTGTCCCTGTTCAGTGCAGGGAGTTGGGCAAGATGGCCTTTAAAGGTCCATTCCAACTCAAACCATTCTGTGATTCTATGATCCTAACTAGCTCTGGTTAGATTCCCACAAACTTTATTGAATAACACAAGTGTTTCAAGCACAGGGAAATCAGATTTTTCAGTAATTGCACGGTGCTACAAGAAACAGTTTTCTCTGTTAATGGATTTCAGTCATTTATCTGTTCCTTGTAGCAGTTGCTTTTTCCTTGGAGCAGCCTATTTTAAAAGACTGAAACGTTTGAATTGCTGAGGAATGCTACTGTTCCCCTACGACTTGTTGTTTATGCACTCCAAGTTTGTGTTGTCTGAACGTAGAAAATGACTTTTGTTTAAAAATAAAAAATCTTCAAGACTTGTAAATTCACCTCTCAGTGAATACTTTTATGTTTGGAAAACATTTGCATAGCAAAAGGTTCTCAACTATTAGAAAATGTTGCACATACGAATTTCGTGGTGCTAATACATTGATGTTTGACACCTGCTTCTGAGGATGAGCTCAGAGGCTATTTCCTAGATAAAATTTGGTAGTTTGTTTAGTCAGAAATATCTCTAAAGTTGGACTTGATGATCTTAAGGTCTTTTCCAGTCTTGATTCTATGGTTCTATGATAAAACACAATGATATGAAGGGTCCATTGGTGTCCATCATGGTTTATCCCCACGGTACATCGTAAGCCATGAAAAACACATTGTCTCCATTCCAGGATGAATGTACATGCCTTCAGTTTCCAGCTGGCTTTGATTTTCCTTTCCTGACTAGATTAAACACCTCTGCTGTTCTGTATTTTCATCTGGTGAATACACGTGCCCAAAGTGAGCTCTTAATTACCTTTAGGATACTCTGGGAAGAGGGAGGCATCCCAGACTGCTGCCATCAGTGATCTTTACAAATCTTGCAATAATGCCTCTGTTTGGCTTTTCTCTTCACAGCACCTTCTCCTTTGCACTCTTTGTTGCACAGTGTAGTGTCCAGAATTATTTTGCTCAAGTATTTCACTACCATCACCATTGACACCCACTTATTGACTCCAAGGATAACTGCTCTTAACTACTCAGTCATTCTGCTCTTCCTGCTTAGTACTATCAAGGAAAATGCTAATACATCACTTGGAGCTTCCCTCTCACTTCAGGATTTATTAAAATGGATTTCAGCAGACCGAAAACCTTGTCAAGCAGCTCTTTGGGGACTCTTGGGTTCAAGTCATCCAACCTACTGCCTTTAAGATAAGTATCTTCAGAGAGCAATGCGCTGAATAGCAAAAATGCTGTACAGAATCAAGTTAAAAAACTGGTCCCAGAACAAGCACCAGTCTTCCCAGCATCAGTAATTTCGTCTTGGTGCACCATGATGAAGCATGGTTAGTTTTGTAGAGGAATTGTCCTTTCTAACCCACCTAGGCACAAACATTGTTCCTTATGGAATCCTCACAGACCTGTAGAATCATAGAATCATAGAATGGTTTGGGTTGGAAGAGACCTTTAAGATCATCTAGTTCCAATTCAAATCTAACAAAACCACACAACTTCACTTCTCTGCTTGGCAAGCAGTTGCTTAAAGAACATCTCATTCTGAGCCCTCATTTGCTGTGATACTTGATTGGGTTAGCACTCTTTGTATCAGTTATCTCACTGATCCTGTAGTCAGGATCCTGGAATTCTGTATTCTGTAGGAAAAATACTTAAGGAGAGGCATTACTACCCACACACATCTTTTCCTCTTCACTTTTCCTAAGTGGAAAAAAGTTGGGTTTAAGATTTCAAGCACATAACATAGAACCATAGAATTATTAAGACTGCAAAAGACGTCCAAGATCGCCAAGTCCAACCATCAACCCATTCCCACCATGACCAGTCACAGACTCATTCAGGTTGGACAAGACCTCCAAGATTACGAAGTCCAACCATCAAAATTTCTGCAATCAAAGCACAGATGCAGCCAGTTCTTATTGTTAACCATCATTTCTTTTTCTTTGCTTCTCCTTTGGGCACCTACTTTGGGATACATACCCAGAGAACTTTTGGTGTCTTTCTGTCTGGGTTTTCCAAGCGCCATTGTCCTTAGTTGGTCTCTGTGCTCCTTATGAGTGCCTTCCAACTCAGGATATTCTGTGATTAGGTAGCAATATTATTTTCTCTTTTTCAGAGCTGGAAAACAAAGTGTGTGTCCCCCGCCTCTTTTCTCCTTTATGCCATGAATTCCTCTTTCTGATAGAGGAGGAAGCAGCACTGTGATTTATGGCAAGTATGTACCTGGTACCCAGCTCCAGTTCCCATCTGCATTCCCAGGGCTTCTCCATGCCACTGCTGTTCTGAGCCATTCCTGATCTGCAGTGTTCTGATCTTCCTCTGTATTAATGATTCATCCTAACCTTTATGTCATCAGGAAGTTTCATTAGAGCGTGGTTATTTTTGTGCGCATAATTAGAATATTAAATAGACAAATCCTTGAGGATTCATCTATTGCATATCACTTGCATCCTCCAGCCTGCAGATCATCTTTCAGCAGAACCTTTTCTCTTCTCTCTCTTTCATGGCAACAGATAACCACAAATCATGGCTCTGCCTTGCTGGCTGACCCGTGCTGACAACTGTTACAGAGAGCAAAACCAAACACTGCGTTTATCTCCTGCCTGTAACCTGTTATTGTGCAATGCCTCGGGCAGATTCCTTGATCCTGAGTATCACGTAACGACTCTGTGCTCTGAGCTGGGAGATTCTGGGTGTCTGTCTCATGGCCACAAATGGACTGGCCATTTTTTCAGCATCTCACATGCTCGCTTCCCGTATTTTCGTTGTTTTGGGGCAGTGGCTATCCCATCAGGCTGACCAACACGGCGTTATTCTTTGGATGCATTAAGTTGGTTCTTCAAGATGTGTATCCTGTTGGAAGTTGCAGGCTTTGGAAGCTTTTTCCCTGCTCGTGCAAGATTACAAAGGTACTTCTTTGTTGTCAACGTCTGTCAAGTATTTAGGCAGAACTGTGGTTTGTGTACAACTTTCCTGTAAGACACATGCCCTTGCCTGCTTAGAAGCTCATGTGCAAACTTGTTTATATGCTGTATTTTTAGCTTCGTATTCTTGCTACCAAGAATTTAATCAGTGACTTTAAAAGCTGGATGTATTCAGAGCCCCATTAGTTCTGGTACTTATCCCCTAAGCTCCTTAATTGGGTGGCATCCATTATCGTAGTCCATATTTCCTGGCCAACAGCTACCAGCACTTCTTTTCTCTTAAGCCATAGGCTGCCTATGTGGAGGGAGAAACAGCAAAATGTCAGGGGATGAGTTTTGTGTTTTAATGTGCTTTCTCAGAGTCATAGAACCATTTGAGTTGGAGGGGACCTTTAAAGGTCACCCAGTCCGACTCCCCTGCAGTGAACAGGGGCACCTACAATGTGTCAGTTGTTGTAGCTTCTAGATTTGTTTCCTGACACACAGCATAGAATCACAGAATCATTAAGATTGGAAAAGACCTCTTAGATCATCGAGTCACTCTTCGTTGCAAGGGAGTTGGACTAGATGACCTTTAAAGGTCCCCTCCAACTCAAACTATTCTATGATTCTGTGGTCCCGGAGGCACCATGCCACCACATCACCTTCCTGCTGCTCATCGGGGTGAGCCCACAGCAACCTGCCATGCTGAGGACTGGTTCCATGCACATCCTGGAAGTTTTCTAAGGGCAGGCGACTCCTCCCCTGTGTCCAACCTGCAGTGATCAGCACAGCTCTCGGTGCTCTGCTGCCGTAGTGCCATTGTGCTGGAAGTCAGGCAGAGCTGCAGACCACCTTCTGATCATGCTCATCTCAGGTGAGCATTCCTGGGCATTTTTATGGTTGGGAAATTGGGCCTGGGGCCCTTTGTGTATACTTGAGTAATGTCTGTCTCCCCAGAGGTGTTCGACAAACGTGTCAATGTGGCACCAAGTGGTCAGTGGGCATGGTGGAGTTGGATTGGCGGATAGACTAGATGATTATAGGGGTCTTTTCCAACCTGAATGATTCTACAGTTCTATTTAGGGACATGGTTAGTGGGCATGGTGGGGCGGATTGATGGTTGGCCTTGATGCTCTTGGCTTTTCCTTAAAAGAGGTCTTCTCCAACTTTAACAATTGTATGATTCTGTGATGAACAGGCATTGCTGGCAGCTCCCGCTTGCTCCAAGCTCTCTGGGTGCCCCCAGAACAGAGCCATGACCTCTCCTCTATCACAGCCCAGGCCTGGGGCTGTGGGGTGAGCCCCCAGCAGGCTTTTGCAGGAGGAGGGCATCGGAGCAGAGCCGAGGTGGAAATCTTTCTATCCGTGTTAGGTTGCAGATGAGTTAACGTGGTGAGAGTGCCAGCTGAGAGGGCTGAAAACACGGCACGGATAATTTTGAAAGATAACACTTGCTTTTAGTCTTTGTAATGCAAGTCCGCCGGGGGATTGTATGGGAACTGAAACTGTAAGAGCCCTGGGAACACTGCAAGGAGAGAGCGAGCCAGGCGGGAGTGGGGAAGCACTCGAGGCCGGTGAAGGGAACAATCTGGTACATATTGAGTGCAGGGACTGAATCCCCGCGTGAGGCCCTGCTGGAAGGGGGGACGGCACATGCCCCACGACTGTGGAAATGGTGGATGAAAGCAAAAATGTCAGGCTTTGAAAGAAGCGAGGAGAAAGAAGGCATTCTGTGTGGTAACCAAGATTTTATTGTTTCCTGATCCCTGCTCTCTATCCCACAGCTGGGGGGATCGGGAGGAATGAAAACAAACAGCGTTCCGTGAATGGAGGAGCTCAGACGGTGCTCTGGGACTGGAGAAAATGAGGGTTTTCCTACTGACCCATGGAAAAAACGAATGGAGTTTCCTCTTCCTCCTCCCCCTTCCTTCTATTGTGATACAGCAAGGATCATCCTTGCTGCTCTTCACCTCCCAAAGCCCTCGGTAGTGCTGTCCTGATGGCTGAACTTGTTGGTAGCATTGGATTTGACCCTGAAGGACTTTTCCATCCAATGGTGCTGCAGCTCCATGGGATGCAGTGCTCCTGTTGCCACAGTCAGCACCAAATACTCACATCCCCTGGCAGCGGGGAAGCTGCATACAGCAGTTGCCCTGAAGCAACGGGTTATCTGTGCGTTACAATTAACGCTGAAAAGGCAAATTGGAAAAAGAGCTGAGTAATGCAATCAGGTTGCCAGAACAGCAGTGGAAATAGCGCTGAGGCTGGAGATCTACCAGCTTGGCAGCAGGACTCGATGAGTCCTGCCCTGTGCTGCAGCATTTTGCTGCTCCGGGGCGTTCCACCGTTGTTAATTAACACGGGGTATAATGCTTCACTGCCGGCTCCGTGCTCCGCGAGGCGTTGCTGTGTCTGTGTGCATCTGATCTAATTCCATGGGCAATGGTTGCACATGGCTGCAACGCGGGGGTCCGGCGCAGTGCTGGCTGGGGGCTGTGCTGGAGGGTTTGCAGTGCATTCCCCCTCCCCGTGAGCCCTCTGTAGATATGTGTCTGTATTCCTATATATATTTCTGCATGTTTTATGGCTGGCTGCGCTAACGAGCTTTGTAGCGTGCTTCTATGTGAGTGTCAATTTTACTGTAATGCATAAAATGGAGGCAGGAAGTGTGTGCAAGCAGATCGCCTGGGCTAATGTGCCACAGAGGACGGTAGAATTTAATTTCCTTACAGCAATAAGGTTAACAAGATGTACTGGTGGGGTGTCTGAGCTTAGCAATATTATTTTCGGTATTTTATTCTCTAAAAGAAACATTTGCAGAAAAAAGGGGTGAATTATCCTAGGCGTAAGTTTTGATCAGGATGGCGTTAACCACGGGTTTCACCTGTAGCACTGAAGGAGTTTTTTTCTCCACTTCTGGTTAGCATCAACAGTTTTTCAAGTAGCAGCAAGAAAGCAAACCACAAGTGGCAAAACCAAGCAGTCCCCACTCACATCACTTGGTTTCTCCCCCTGGGGAATGTCATTAATGACCATCTGGACGAGGGGATTGATTGCATCCTCAGTAAGTTTGCAGGTGACACAAAGCTGGGAGGACGTGCTGATCTGTTCGAAGTCAGGAAGGTTCTACGGGGGGATCTGGATAGGCTGCATCAATGTGCTGAGCCAACAAGTCCAAAAACTTTTCTCATAAAGAGCAGTGATGCAGTGGCACAGCTGCCCAGGGAGGTGGTTCACCATCCCTAGGGGTGTTCAATGAATGTGGAGACGTGGCACTGAGGGACGTGGGGGGTGGACATGGTGGAACGTCTTGGGGTTGGGCTTGGGGATCTTAGTGGTCTTCTCCAACCTGAGTGATTCTTTGAATCTGTGATTCTACAAAAGCAGACGAGGACAAGGCCCTGTGCCAAAGTAGCTCGATGGGCTTCTAGTTTTCATCACAGGTTAAAACAATTCAGGTACATCTGTGTTAGAAAAAAGCATTGCTGTTGTAGTTCTTCTCTGCAGTGCTGCAGGTAACTCCGGAACAAATCCTTCTTTCTGTAGCATCGAAGCAGCACGGAGCTGGTGAGCCTCATGCAACAGCAGCTACAGCTTTGGTTGCAGAAGTTTTCTCCAAGGTCACTTGTCAAGGTTTTCCTGTTAGAATAGAGAGACGTGTAAATTGAAATTCCTCTATAGTTCATTATTTCTGCCCTGAATTAATTACTGTTCAGTCTTCCTGCAAGGGACATGGATTTGCTCATGGCATCAAACAGGAGAAGATTGCAAGGGCTTCAGAGAGCGTGTTGAGAATTCAAAATGATCCTGAAAAATTGCAGGAATATTTGGAGAAGGAAAAAAAAAGTGAAGAAATTGTGTTTTTACTTCTGAGCAGAGGGGACTGAGAGCAGGTTTTGGAAATCTTTGAGTACACAGGCGATCAACCCGAGGAGAAAGGAAGCACTGCTGTCCTCATCCCGAGGAGCGGAGGTTTCAGTGCTGAAAATTTCATTTAGGCATTTCATTTAGGCCTTAGGAAAATGTGAATGAAGAGGTTTGTGAGAGCATGTTGGATAAACATCTGTCAGGAAGGGATTTTTGAGAGCCGGTCCAGCTGTAGAGTGAATGGTGAGTGGGCTGTCTCCTTACAGCTGTGTTTTTTGTGATTCTGTTCATGTCAGGCCTGTGTCAGCAAGTAGCCTCCTATCTCAGCACCTCACCTTTGTAAATAGCAGCTTTTGTTAGTTCTAAACTGTACAAAAGTGCCTGACATCACACATTGCTTATTGATGCAGGAGTGGGGTGACTGGAAGGGCCCAGGCAGCCCAAGGCTGAGCCCAGGCCTCCACCAGCTTGCTAACAAGTTCACAATTATGGGGGATTCCTGGCCAAGGAAGCATCGATCAAGTGCCCTTTGGATGGATAATTTCTGTTGTCTTTTGACTGAGCCTTGTCTGTAAAACTTATCTTCTCAAGGACAGAAGTCAAATCACGGAATCAGAGCCACGAAGCTCATCGAGATCTCTGTGGTCATCAACCCATCGTGACGGCCATGCTCAGAGAACCACAGAATCATTCAGATTGGAAAAGATGTCTGAGATCATAAGTCCATCCCCAGCCCATCCCACCATGCCCACTGACCACCACATCTCCACTTTCCCTGAGCACCTAAACTCACATGGCAGGGCCTGTTTGCAGCAGATCAGCTGTCTGGCACCCACTCACAGGATAAAAACTCAAAAAAAAAAAAAAAAAAGAATGACTTTTATGAGTGAGTTTGATTGTTTTGTCAAGGATTACTCACTAACCTGCCTGTGGTAGTCCATAATATTCACTTTAATAAAATATTTGCACTCTTCAGCGCTCATAAATTTCCCCAATATTTCAGGGCGTTTCTAAACAAAATTAACCCCGGCGCAGGGAGCGTCTCAGCTCATTGCTTTCAGGCTTTCCGACACTACTTATTGCATTGGCTCAGCCCCAAAATGAGCAAAGGAATGCAAGGGCACTGCAGCGTTTGGATTGTATATGTGTGAAATTCTAAACACAGATGATGTAGGCTAGGCGGGTGACCTATACATCCGTGGAGAGTGCAACTTGATTTCCGACTTGACAGCTTTCTGTTGAAATGAAGGGGATGGATGGGGGCCTGTAGGCTACATGCAGTGGAAATCTGGTGCAGGGCAAGCCGTGAGGCTGTGGGAGAAGTCACTCAGCGTGGGCCTTGGGAATTATCCTGAGAAGATCAGTGTCAAGAGCTGCCGTGTAGTTCTTAAATAAGGACAGAAAAGAAGATGGTATCATAGAATCACAGAATAACTGGGTTGGAAGGGACTTAAAGACCATAGAGCCATGGAATGGTTGGGTTGGAAGGGACTTAAAGACCATAGAGCCATGGAATGGTTGGGTTGGAAGGGACTTAAAGACCATAGAGCCATGGAATGGTTGGGTTGGAAGGGACTTAAAGACCATAGAGCCATGGAATGGTTGGGTTGGAAGGGACTTAAAGACCATAGAGCCATGGAATGGTTGGGTTGGAAGGGACTTAAAGACCATAGAGCCATGGAATGGTTGGGTTGGAAGGGACTTAAAGACCATAGAGCCATGGAATGGTTGGGTTGGAAGAGACTTAAAGATCATAGAGCCATGGAATGGTTGGGTTGGAAGGGACCTTACAGCCCCCCACCCCCCCCCAACCCCACTCCTGCCATGGGCTGGGTGCTCCCCAGCAGCTCAGGCTGCTCAGGGCTCATCCACTGCCTCAGGCACCTCCAGGGATGGGGCACCCACAGCTCTGGGCAGCTCATCACCCTCTGCATAAAGAATTTCCCTATAACATCTATCCTGAATTTCCCCTCTTTTATAGAAAATGCAAGTTAGAAAGTGAACATGCATGATATGCAGATGAAAAGCCTGTTCCCATTTCACTTTCTAATGAAGATTCCTGCTTTTCCTCGGATGCCGTTTGACATTGTCTGATTTCCTTAATTTCCTACAGCGAAGATACAGAACAAAAAATGAGTGTTGTAGGCCACGCATTTACGTTCTTTTCATTTCTGATCCATTTCTGCAGCGTTTTCTGGAGTTAGTTATTTGGGGCATGATGAGTTGTTTACTTGTCTAAATCGCTTCTCTAAGAAAATGTTAGCTTTTTATAGGTACACGAGATCTCTTTTATTTTAATCTATTCACGGGAATATGTTAGACGATAAAGCACATTAAAGTCAACGTAAATTCCTTGCAAAGCAAATGTTCTTAGTTTCTCGGTAGGATCACAGAATCATACAAACAAACGTGGGTCCTTCTGGGGTCATCTACCCCAGCTTCCCTGGAAGCAGAACTGCTGATGGGTATGGCGGATGGAGCAGACACCTCCAGAGGCCCTTTTCCATTCAGTGAGAGATGTTACTGTCCCTTCTTCCCATCAGAACACGTCTTTTTCTGATGCAAAGCCTAGAGCTGTTTTTTTTCAGGAGATATTTAGGGCTTTTCAGGTTAAACCTCAGAGCTGCTGTATGCAAGTCTTGATAAACTGGGGCCAGTCCATCCGAGTCAGCTCCCAAACATTTCAGGAGCTGGGTCAGGGCTTTCCTTGGCTGTTTTTATCAGTGGAAATACATCTTCTGCATCCCATTTCCAGAAGTATTTCAGGATGCTTAACGTTGCACTCTTCTTCCCATAACCCAACTGCATCAGAGAGGAACTTAAAAGCCTGCTCACGGTTCTGCTGCAACGAACCCCAGAGCTTCCTGTGCACACACTGCCGTGCGCCCTGCGTTGGGTTCACTTCAACAACCTCAGAGCAGCCTCAGCTCAGTATTTACGACCTGCCCTGTTCCTTCCTTCAGCCTTTGGAGGAGGAGGAAGGCTGTAGGAGTGATTTATTGCTTTCCCATTCCGCCTCGGGAACAGCTCCTGAACTCATCCATTATCTGTCCGTGCCTCCTCCATCCCCGTCCCCTGCCCACGCGTCCGCCCACCGCTTCCTCCTATGGGGCCCAGCCCGGCACCTGCGGTTCACATTACGACCGCCCGTGCTGGGGGGACTCCTCAGCTCTTCCCTTCCGCTTCCGCATGTGTCTGCGTGCACCAGATGTCTTTATTGCTTTCTCAGTCAATAATCTGCTTTCTAGGACACCGGGCTGTACGGTCCCACCGCTGCTTTCTGGTTTTCCCAAATCGTGCTCGTGGTTCGCAAACAACGGCAGCGTACAGACAGCTCACGTGTTCTCCTTTCTCTTTGCTGTATGGTTATGCATCACAAATGTTGCCTAAAGGTCATGCACCATTTTTCCACACATGTAATTCTTCCACGGGAGTGGAAACACCCAAGCAATGCATGAGAACCACATTTGCTGTATAAAGTACAAGAAGAGTGAGATCGATATGTAGAATAGTTTTATTTTGCCTGGAATTAGAGAATTTCAGGTTGGACACTAGGAAACATTTATTCTCGTAATGAGCAGTGATGCAGTGGCACAGCTGCCCAGGGAGGTGGTGGGGTCACCAAGTCTGGAGGTGTTCCAGAACCGTGGGGATGTGGCACTGAGGGATGTGGACAGTGGGCATGGTGGGGTGGGCTGGGGTTGGACTTGGGGACCTTAGAGGTCTTCTCCAACCTCAGTGATTCCACAATTCTGTGATTCACTGCCTGAGAGCCCCACGAAGGCGACTTGCGCCCCAGAGCTTTCAGATCCTCTTTTGGCCAACAGGTGCTGCAGGTCACATCAGCAGGGGCTGCTGCACAGCAGGAAGCACGGTGCTGCCCCCAAGCTGCTCTCCATGCCACATTGGCTGTGTGCCGTCACCAGCTTTTCTCGAAATCACTCAGATTTCCAGGAACTGCGTCACTGTGAGAGTGAGGGACGTTCCCAGCCCCTCTGCTCTAGTTGTTGCCGTATGCAAATTGGCACAGCCCATCTGCGTGCCCAACGATTGAGAAAAACAATTTCAGTTCCTTGGGCACTTGTTCTAAGAACGCAGATTTAGTTGACGTGTCTCAAAGGCACGTGGCAGTAGAATACAGGTGTCGCCAGGGCTGGAGGCTGGGCTGGGGCTGGGAGCATGGAGCTTGGGGGGTCCTTCAGGGGAGGTTTAGGTTAGATGTAAGGAGGAAATTATTTCCTCTGAGGTGATGCCCAGGTGAACCAATGGCCCCATCCATTGAGTTGCTCAAGGCTCTGTGCAGCCTGAGCTAATAGGGGGCAACCAGCCCGTGGCTGGGAGTGGGGCTGTGGGGGATGTGAGGCCCTTTCCAACCCGACAATTCTGTGGTTCTGTGATCTTTAAAGTTCCTTCCAACTCAACCATTCTATCATTCTATGATTGCAGTCCCAGTGAGCGCACATCTGGGGAGTGCCACGGCCCAGATGTGGAGATGCATGGAGCTGGCCCTGCATCTGGCTGGCAGCTTGGGCAGAGGCACAGCTTTATCCACTCGATGGAGCTGATGATGTTTCCTGTGTATTTGTTTTATTTGCAAACCATTTTATCTTTGCAAGACCATTTCTCTCCTGCAGCAGCCGTCTCCCCTGCCAGCGCCATGAGAATATTTCGCTCGCTTCTTTCACTCCATGTGTTATCAGTGCAGTTTCAAACCAACAGTTTTGCACACTGGCGGGTTTTTGTGCCCGGAGCGCTGGGCACAGTGCAGCGGTGTTGCAGGGTTGCCCTGGTAACTGGTGCACGTCAAAGGGAGCAAAGGATGCACGAGTCGGAGGAAAGGAAGCAAACAGAATGGCACAAACAGAATGAGTTTGGTCAGGGGTTGTGCAGCTTTCATGTGATTTTTTTTGTGGGTAGTTTTCCCCTCATCCATGGTAGCACAGCTTAAATATAAATACAGGTTAAGGTCGTCAATCATGGCTAGCAAAGCATGGCAGAGCTGGTCGTGAACTGAGCAAGAGGGTGTAGAGTGTGCTGAGGTTGAAATTGCTGCAGAGAATGCCTGGGTTGTAGGATCACAGAGCACTGGGATGATCAGGGCAGCTCTGGATAGTTAAAGAACAGCCAGAAAAAAAAGTTGTTTTTTTTATTTTGTTTTTAATGCGTTTTTTAGGAACAAGTATTAATGAATCTCTTGCATGGCACTTGTGGGCTTGCTCAGCCCCTCATCGTGCATTTGCTGTTCCTGGATGCTGTAAAGCTAAGCTTTTGGTTTTCTAACCTCATTGTCCAACAGCGGTTAGCTGTGTACAAAGCAGGCTGCAGAGCATGGTTGCATGCTTCACAACATTATTTTTAGACGCTGACCCAAAACAAGTGTAAGAAGTGCACACTGTGTCTCCGTGCAGGCGCAAGCAGCGGGCTCGGCGCACTCGTCACCCACCCACGGAGCCGGCCGCCCGCTGCCCATGCCCGTCAGATCCACCTCTGCTGGCTCCACACCAACACACGGCCCCCAGGACATCGGGGACATGCAAGAAGCTTTCACACAAGGTGAGCATCTCATGGAGCAGGGAATGGGGCAGCCCAGCGCCGGCCCCTTTGCTGTGCTCCAGACCAAAGGAATTGCGGCGCGTTGTTATTCTTTCCGACCTGAAGGGTTCTCCCATCCTAGAAAGTTATCCGATAATTGTAGAGTCATAGAATTGAGTGGTTTGGGTTGGAAGGCACTTTAAAATCCACCCAACCCAGCCATTGCCATGAGGACATATCCATTGACCGGGTGCCCAGAGCCCCATCCAGCCTGGCCTTTGGCACTGGCAGGGATGGGACGCCCACAGATCCTCTGTGCCAGGGCCTCACTGCCCTCTAGGTAAAGAATTTCCCCCTAACATCTGGCTTCAGTCTTTCCTCCTTTGGTTTAAAGCCATCCCTCCTTGTCCTGTCACTATCAGACTAATGCCGACAGGGAAGGAAAGATGGGAGGATCATAGCAAAGATGAAGAAGGACACATACTTTGTATAAATAATACTGGACTTGAAGGTCCTTTCCAACCCAGCTGACTCTCTGGTTATGGGACTGAATGTTTTCTTGTTCCCTTTCTCCAGTTCTTGCCTGGGATCTCAGCTCCTTCTTACTTCCTTCGTACCTTTTCTAGATGTTACACCACTTGTGTTTGAAAAAAAATACCAGTTTTTGGCCTAAGCTCATTGGTGCCAATCTATGGGTACAACCTGATCTGGCCAACCTCATGGAGCTGTAGGTGTCCCTGCTCATGAGATGACTTTTAGAAGTTCCTTCCAACTCAAAAGATTCTGTGATTCTTTGATTGAATTGTGTGATTTTATAATTCTATGACTGAGCTGCAGATGTCCCTGCTCATTGCAGGGGAGTTGGACTGGGTGGTCTTCCAACTCAAGGTCCCTTCCATCTCAAACAATTCTGTGATTCTACAAGAAGAACGAGCTTATTGGGTAGCTTCAACTGCATTTCCCTATGTACACCTCACCCCCTAATCCTTTGATAAAACCAAAACGGTCGGATCAAATGGGTTAGCTGTCCATTTCTGAATAATTCAGCTTAGAGTGCTTTGAAGAGCACCAGGGCAGCAGTTGACAGATATTTTCACTCCCCAGCTTCTGTAGGTAGTGTGAGTTCATATATAGCTGCTATTGGTTTAAAAAAAAATAAACTTCTGCAGTCATGCATTGCAAACGTCATTGTGGGCTCAAGAAGTGCTTCAGGATTTGAAGACAACCAGATGAAACAGAAACCTTGTGCACTCAGTCCAGACCTCTGCCTCTTCCTCACAGAGGGGAGAGGGAGAAAAATGGAGGTTCCACCCTCAGGATGTTGGGAAAAGGCAAGTAAAAGCATTACTTGGGTCTGATGTCAGGAAGGCTGGCAAAGAAGAGGTTTTCTACCTTTAGGGAGCCATCACACTGCAAAAAATGAGGGAGTTGGTTCTTCAGTCCTGCCCTCTACATCTCCAGAGGCCAAGCTGTTCAGTTCCATAAAAGATGACAACTTGTATCTCATGCTTTCGTTATCTGGAGGTGGAATTTTCTCATTCATGAGCATATTTCTTGCTGAGTAGGGGAGATGGTGAATGTCAGATATTCTGTCAGACAGATGTTCTCCTGTCAATGGTGGTGATGGGTTGTCTGGAATTGATGATCTTAGTGATCTTTTCCAACCTTAATGGATGTTGAATCCACGGCACACTGAAGTGAGGACTACAAGCCTTCAGCCCTCAGTGCTTAGTGAAGGGAAAAGGCTCTGTTGGTTGTTCTCCAAAATTTCAGCTGGTGAGTAGGTCATATGGTGGAAGAAGTCCAGTATGGAAGTGCAAAGTATCTGCAGCTCATAGAATCACGAAATCATTAAGACTGGAAAAGACCACTGAAATCATCAAGTCCAACCATCAACCCATCACTACTCAACTTGGAGAAGGAAATCCTTTCTTCTGACCCCACCAGCAGAAACAAGCTTGGAGAAGCTGTGGGTGCCCCATCCCTGGAAGTACCCAAGGCCCTGGGCAGTCCGATCTGCTCGGTGGCAACCAGCCCACTGCAGGAAGTGGGAACTGGATGGGCTGAAAGAACCCTTCCAAGCCAACCATTCTATGATTCTCTGATCTTTAAGGACCCTTCCAACCAACCATTCTATGATTCTCTGATCTCTCTAAGCGCTTCCAGAGACGAAGCAGGAGCCGCGTTCCAGGAGGCGCGGTGCCAAACACCAGCGGCACGGCTCCATCTGCTGCTGTGGGTGGCCCTGGCGCCTCCTCTTCATCCCCCCAACGAGTCAAGAGCCTCATCCCACTCCTTCAACAGCTGCCCGTCCTTCCCCTGCAGATCAGCTTTCTATTCTCCAGGCTGCACGCAGCGGTGCAGTGAGTCCCACCAGGCACTGGGAAAATCTGCTGTATCTGGTTCATCATTTTCCCCTTTGGTTTTTTAATGAGGAAAGCACAAAGAGGCAAAATGATCTCCTTTCTGCAGCTACGAGTAATGAACACAAGATTGCCATAGTACAGTAACTGCCCTACTTGATTCTTTTTATTTTACAGTAGTGCTTTGGCATCAAAATGTGCTTTCTATCCATCTGCATTTGGAGACACAGAAGAAGCGATGTTCCCTCTGCACAGTGTGCAGGCTTCAACTCCTGGCTCTGGTACAAGCTCATGGAATGAACCGGGGCTCATTCCGGCTTCGGAGGAGCACAGTCTTCACTCGTTCCTGTCAATATTGCCCAAAGAGAAAAATTTTCTTTTTTTCCAGGTTTTTAACACCTTAGTATCTCTATACAATGCATGGCAGGTATTGCATAGGGCTGTTGTAGTGCTAAGGGCTTGGATAGCACCTACATCCTGACAGTATGGTGGTGGTGGCTGTGGCTCAGAGGAGCAAATTATCCATAGGCAATGCTTTCAGAACAAAACCTCTTGAAAGGTTCCATTTATTTTACTTTTTTTTTTTTTTTTTTTTTTTAACCAAAGCATTTAAATTATCTCTGTGAACTCCTGCATATCTTACAAAATGAGAGAAAAGAGAAAAAGTGGGTGAAGGTCTCATTCCTGCTCACTTTCTCATTGCCAGGACTGCCAACATCATCGCTCCCACCCCATGTCAGAGGGGAAATCAGCAGGAAATGTTTGCAGAACCAAATCTTATGGTCCCTAACAGAATACATTTCCTTCAACGGTGCCCTCTTGGTCTTCCACTTGGCCACTGGGAGAAAACAGCATTAGAATAAAGCCCAACAGCTGGTAAACCTTTTGCAAGAGAACATGGTCAGCAGGCTCTGTAATAAGTTTCCGGGAATGATCTTTCCGGGAAGGCAATCTGCACAATTAGTGCTATTTCATATCAATCATGCAAAATCAGACAAATTCTAAGCAAGTGGAGAACGCAGGAAGCAGGATAAAATGTCTGTGTGTTCACATAATAAAATAATTTAATGCCACCAGCCAGAAGGGCCTCCATTGGCAGTGGGTGTCCGGATGAGTTCGTTAAAGTTGGTGTTTGTTTGTTTGTGTAGCTGCCAGAGCATCACGCCACGAGCACAGTGCTGGACACTTGGCAGCCCAACACAGAGGACAGAGATGTGTTGATGGAATGTGCATGGGCTCCAAGATATATGCTGACCATGCTGACATCCATGGTTTATGTTAACATCCACAGGTGGTGTTGACATCCATCCATGGGTCGTGTTGACATCCATCCATGAGTTGTGTTGAAGTCCATGGGTTGTGCTGGCATCCATCCATGGGCCACGTTAACATCTATGGGCCATGCAGACATTCACGAGCCATGTTGGTATCCATGGACCGTGCTGATGGCCAACACAGAGCTTAGCAGCTGGTAACTGCACAGCACCACGGTTAATGACAAAATCACACAGAGGGCTCAAAGCCATTGCAGCATTTGGGAGATGAATGAGATGGGAAATATCTGGAACAAGACAGGCACTCAACTTCAAGCATCTTGAGCTGACGTAGGAGTGCTGCCCTCATCAAGGAGAAAAGCAATGCAGTAGCTAATTAGCAAGCAGACACTAGGCAGCCAGGCAGAGTGGGAGCATTCCAGAGCAAATCCAGATCTTGGGGCCTTCCGACGCAGCTGGGTGCAGCACTACTGCTCTCCTGAGCAAGGATTCCTGGTGGGGCTCTGCTGCGTGGAGCTGAGCTCTGTGGGTCTGAGCTCCATGGGTATCAGGATCTGTGAGACAGGAAGGCTGTGTGCATCTGCTTTACCCGCCGTGTGTTTGCTCTGCTCCCAGGAACAAGGAGGAACCTGCGCAACGACCTGCTGGTGGCCGCCGACTCCATCACCAACACGATGTCATCGCTGGTGAAGGAGCTGCACTCAGGTAAAAGGAGAGAGATTTGTCTTCAGATTTATTTTTTATAAAAATTCTATTTAAGGCGTAACGCAAGATTATGCGTTCATTTCTTCAACAATAAAATGAAAAATCATCTTTTATGGCTAGCGTTGTTGAGAACTCCAAATGCCATCTGAATAGGATTTCCATCGATTTTATCACTGATGGTTAAGGTCACATTCTGCAGATAGAAGCCTGGCTGCTGATTCTTGGAGCAGACTAACACCTCGCTGCTGCGCTCCTGCTGCTATTGATCTGCATGTGTGCAATAGCAGGAGCTCCCCATGGCTTGGGCACCGCTCGGAAATGCTGCTTTCCTGAAGGTCAGATCTCCTGAGCAGGGCACGAGCTGCTGAGCAATGGCAGTGCTGGCAGCAGATGTGGCATGCAATGCAGCTGCGGGGCATGAGGGAGTGAAAAGGAAATTAATTACATGCTCTTGCTTGATGATATAGAATCATAGAGTCATAGAATCATTAAGGTTGGAAAAGCCAAGATCATCAAGCCCAACCACCAATCCATCTCCACCATACCACTAAACTGTGTCCTTAAATGGAATCATAGAATCACTGAGCATGAAGAGGACTTCCAAGGTGATCAAGTCCAACCATCAATGCATCCACCACCGTGCCCACTAACCCATGTCCCTAAATGGAATCATAGAATGCTGTGAGGCTCTGGTATGAGACTTCACGGGTCCTGGTGCTCCTGCTGACGCTCCTGCTGCTTTGCAAGTAAAGCAGATATCAGTGTGCAGGCCACTTTGATCTGAAAGTCTTCAAATTGTGCCCTTTATTGTGGAGCTTTCTGTCTCTCTTTGCACTCAGCAGTGTGTGAAGTGGGCACTGCGTGTAACAACTGTCACCTGTTTGCCCAGAGCTCAGGGAGATGTTGCACACAGATACAAGCCACCATCTACAGAAGAATGTGACCTTCTGTTCCTATGCTCTGCAATATAAATATGAGCTTTGTCATAAATCCTCGTCAGCTGAAACAGGGCTCAGTGGAATGGGTATGGAGCAAAAACCCAGCCTTGGGCACAGCCTGGCCCCAGGGTCCTGAGAGCACAAGCAGGCAAACAGCAGTTCCATGAAGGCACCTCAGGGCTTCCACCTCAGATCAAGATGAAATCATTTCTTTCTTCCATAAAGCCATTTCCTTTTTCCATAAACCATTTCTTTTTTCCATAGAAATACTTCCACTTTTTAGATTTGATTTTAGCCTAAAACCTGTGATTTCCGCATGTCTCAGTTCTCTCATGTACATGTCTCATCCATGTTTGATTTTTTTCTTCTTGAAGCAGAGGAAGAAGATGAAGAAGAAATGGAAAAAATGCAGAACGGGAAGGATCAAGGTAAGGGAAGAAATCATGTCTCTGAGCTGTGAATCACAGAATGATAGAATGATTGGGTTGGAAGGGTCACAGAGCCATAGAATGAGTTGGAAGGAACCTTAAAGATCATAGAGCCATGGAGAACTTGAGTTGGAAGGGACCTTAAAGATCATAGAGCCATAGGATGGTTGGGATGGAAGGGACATTAAAGATCATAGAGCCATAGGATGGTTGGGATGGAAGGGACATTAAAGATCATAGAGCCGTAGAATGGTTGGGTTGGAAGGGACCTTAAAGATCATAGAGCCGTAGGATGGTTGGGGTGGAAGGGACCTTGAAGACTGTCTAGTTCTGATCCTCCTGCTGCACATTTTCGGATCTGCTCGTCCCCAGGGGTCAGTTTGCTTTCTCCATTCCAATTCCCCAAAGGTGACTTTTGGTGTCAGAGTGCCACCACGGCTGTTCCCGCAGTGCGCATCCAGGTTTAGGGAACATTTTTCTTTAACAAAGCCCCGCACAGATATTTTTAATGTGTAAGAGGAGGAGGAAGAGCTGCTCCAAGTGCTGCAGGAGCACTGCTGTGGATGAGTAGATAGAAAAACAACAGCCCCACACGTGGGCTGGGTACCCGTGCAGCACCGCCTCATACGACCTTGTCCGGATGGGCGCTCAGCATCGCCCACAGGCGATGATCCCATGTGGGTTGCTCATGGCTCCCTTTCATCTCCACCATCCCCAGAGGTTTTTCTGTCTCGTTGAGCCAAGCCTCATTCCAGCAGTGACAAACTTGGATTTTTTATCCTTTTTCTTTTGTTTTTGTTGTTCTATGCATATTTTCCTTCTGGCTGAGAAGAAGCAAAGGGGATCACGTTTCGCACTAAAATTCCTCATTTTCCTGAGTCTTCCAGTCCAGTGCTTTCAGGTGCCTGGGAATGCTCAGCTTCCTGATGGTTTGTCCATCAGCGTTCGGCATTGTCAGCATGCGTGAAGAAATGCGCCGAGTCTGATCTCAGCTTTCAAAGCAGTATGGCGTTGGCTCTAAATCACAGGACTCTCTCTGTCCTAGAACATTCCTCTTAAGCTAAATAGTTGAGATGCTTAGCAGATGACCCTTCTGCTTTTTTTTTTTTTTTCTTTTCCCAAATGTGCATCGCATCTTGCATGGGAAAAAAGGGGAAGGGGGTTTTGAGATGGGATGTGTGGTGGAGACGTAGTAGGACAAATCCTATTACTCACTGCAGCAGCATTGGGGAACGGAGACATAACCCAAAGCAGGACTTGGTCCAAAAGCCATTGTGTGGAATGTAAATATTATCTCTGCCAGAAATTAAGTGATTTTTTAACGTGGCAGAGATAGCGAGATGAAAAGCTGGCCAAGAAATCAAGGAATGATCGATAACGAAGGCGCAGTCCTCCTGCAGCCCAGGAGGTGGTGGAGGCACCTCCAGACTCCGAGTGCTGGTGGCCATGGGGAGCCCTTTTCTGGGATTTATTGGGTTGCCAGGGAGAACGTGCTTACAGGTTTAACTGAGGCTCCTCTCCTGTATTCCAAAGGGCCGGAGATTGATCCCAGTGTCTTCAGAGATGTTTGCAGCTGAAGAGCTGCTCAGTAGAGCAATGAGAGATGGAGAGGTTGAGTTTAGGACAAGAGAGAATGGCTTCAAGTAGCACCACAAGAGGTCTGTGTTGGAGATTAGGAAAATTTCTTCTCACCAGTAAGACTGGTGATGCAGTGGCACAGCTGCCCAGGGAGATGGTGGGGTCACCAAACCTGGAGGTGTTCAAGGAACGTGGGGATGTGACACTGAAGGATGTGGGCAGGGGGCATGGTGGGGTGGGTTGGGGTTGGGCTTGTGGATCTCAGAGGTCTTTTCCAACCTGAATTATTCTGTGATTCTATTCAGGGACATGGTTAGTGGGCATGGTGGTGGTGATGGGTTGGACTGGATGATCGTGGGTGTCTTTTCCAACCTTCACAATTCTATGATTCAGTGATTATTCATTTTACAGGAAATACAATTGCCTGTTTTATGGATGTATCTTTTTTCTGTGTTGCAGGTTAGACGGACAACCACGGGCTGTACAGCAATTCAGGTGAGCCTGGACATATCTCTCCCAACCTTCTGCCTTTCTCCTTCCTTTTCTGCTTCTCTACAAGACGAGGAGAGTTTTCCTCCCACCACTCTGCACCTATTCCAAAGGATGCTGGGTTTTCCTAGTTATGACCTAATTCAGCTCCTGCTACAGACAGTGGGAAAACATCATTAACTTCAGTGAAAGCAGAATTACTGCCGTTATCTTTTCTTTTATTAGCATTACTTTTACACTGAGAGGCCTCGGCCAGGAAATCGGAGTCTATTGCGACGGACGCTATCCAGATGTACTAAAAATACAATCTCTACCCTCAAAGAGCTGGCACTTTGTGTTATAATAAGGCACAGCAGATGGACAGACAAACAGGTGCTGGGGAGCATGAGACTGTGTCGGCGGAGAAAGGCTGAGCCTCACGCTCACAATGCCTCCGAGGCACCTGGGGCAGATCCCTATCATTTCCCCACTGAAAAACGTAGGAGGGCACCGGGTTGGGTTTCCACACTGCATAGTATTTGCCTGATGCACAGTGCTGATCTCTGAACGCTGGCAGTGGGAAGCAACAGGGTTCCTGCAGCCAAAACACGCGGCGTGGGCGCACATGTGGGTTCGCAGAGGTCAATGGGGATCCCATTCCTGGATCTTCTTCCATTGTGCTGGAAGCTTGTACATTGATGAGAATCCAAAGAGCAGAACAAGAATCCCACCTCCACATTGTCCATTGGGATCCAGCCCATGTTAGCCAAATAGAATTAGGCGCAACCGCTGCAAAACACAATTCTGCATGATAAAACCAGCACCATTGTGCACTGAAGGTAATGTGCAAAGCAGAGAAACAAAGCTTTTGCCCTTTCTGCCTCCCTGCCATTTTAGTCATGGATAGAGATAACCTGAAAGCAGCTTCAGAGTTCCTCTGATAGTTTTTACATTAGAAATTCAAGTCCTGTCTCGGCTGGGAAACAATCTGGTAACTGAAGAAGGAGCGAAATGATGCCATTAGAGGGGATGTTGGCAGTGTGGAGCTCTTTGTGTGTCTGTGCATGGCAGTCCCTTTGTGCCCCTTGGACTCTAATGGCTGCTCTGCACTTTGCTGTATGGGGGACAGCTGGGACATGGCTGTCCCTTGCCACAGAGCAGGGGCTGAAGCACCAGGGGTGGTGCTGAAAAGCACAAAATGGAGAAAAGTGAGACAATAAAGGCAAGAAACAATTTCAGGGCTTCTTTATCCTCCAGAAGGGGCGATGAATGGAACTGAACGGTCTTTAGGGACTTTTCCAACCCAACCCATTCTGTGGGTATTCTTTAGGGTCCCTCCAACCCAAATCACTTTTTGGGTGTTCTTTAGGGTCCCTCCAACCCAAACCACTCTACGGGTGTTCTTTAGAGTCCTTCCAACCCAAACAATTCTATGGGTATTCTTTAGGGTCCCTCCAACCCAAACCGCTCTATGATTCTGTGATTCCATGGTTCAGTGCCAATGGGCTCAGTCTCTGTTTCCTGTGGTGCAGGCACAGGGGGCTCTCAGTGAGCTCGTGCCCCGAAGACGTCCCCGCGCCGCTGGGAGAGGCACGTTCCGGCCGACCCATCACCATCGCGCGACTGTGATCGACGTTGACCTCCCAGCCGACCGAGGGCTTTCCCCGTGGGCATTTGCCTCTTAGGCCATTGCATGTACTGTTTTCCTCAGTGTGTTTACTAACGATAATCAGACAGTGCCCCATCGAACTCTGCCATTTGCGGGAGGTTCAAGAAAAAGGCAATACTCCCTGCTCCCGCTACGCGTTCCGATCTGTTGGATTTCCCACCCAACAGCGGCACCATCACATCTCATGCTGGCTGTTTCCTCTTGGCTCCTGCCCTTTGCTGTGCATGACAAAAATGAGGTTTGCACCGTTGGGGTCTCTTTGCGTGTAAAGCAGGGGCGACTCTTGAGTGTGGACCATTCAGACCCACCTAGAAGCACTGCTCCGCTGTTGGGTTGCTGTTGTATTTGATGTTACGTTGTCCTCTGTAAGTGATGGCGTGTCAGGGGGGAATGAGCAGTGGGAGGACCCCAGACCAGTGCCTCTTCTTTAAACTGTTACCAAATGTCCCCTTGCAGGCAGGAAATTCAGGGATGAGCAGCTCTGGGTTGGCATCAGCATCTCTGTGTTCATTCTTGAGAGCCGAGCTGGTTTTGTTTAAAATTAAGAGAAAGAGCAGAGTTGTGTAGTCTGAGGCTGGGAGCTCACCGCCGTCTGGGTGCTTAGGAAACATTGCAATCAGTTCCAATCACACCATTTTGGGTTTTTTTTTTTTCCCCTCGGTGCTCTGGAATGTTATTTTTAGTGGAAGGAGCTGAGTGCCCTAATGCAGCCATAAATATTTATCAGGGGTGATGAATGGGAAGGAGCGATAAAGCCCGAAGCCAATGGCAGCCAGTGCTCCATGGAGAGCTCTCGTTGGGTACCTGCAGCCCTTTGGGAGAGCAGAAATAAACAGACGTGGTGGCCACAGCCTGAGCCAAGTGTAAATATTGTGAGCGAGCTGTCAGGGAGGGGAGAGAAGTGATGAGAACCCGACTCAGCACGTGCATGGCGCGTGAGACACGGATAAGCGGGGCATCCTCATGACTACTCCTTTTTTTTTTTTTTGTATTATTGCTCACTCCATGACTTCCCCTTCTTACTTTGGCGGATATGGGTCAGTAGGCAAGGAGTGGCAGGTTAGGGTTGGGTTTGGTGACCTTTGAGGTCTTTTCCAACCGGAATAATTCTATGGTTCTATGATTCTGTTTAGGGATGTGGTTAGCAGGCACGGTGGCGATGGGTTGGCAGCTGGACACGGTGATGGTGGAGGTCTTTCCCAACCAGAATGATCCTGTGGCTAACCATGTAGGCAGCCATGGTGGTGCTGGGTTGACAGTTGGACGTGATGACTCAGCTTTTCCAACCTTCATCCATGTTGGGAAGCAAACCCTACAGCTTGCTTGCGCTTAACTGGGAACATTGCAAACCTTCTGCTTGCCTTCACGATCACCGCCTTAACCCTTGCAGGAAGAACGCTGCACACCACGCTTTCCCCAAGCTGCGAGCTGTGCCATCATGGCTCCAGCACGTGTGCATCTTTCCTTTCAAATTCGGGGTTCATTTCTTGTGCACACCATGGGGTTTGGTAGCTCAATCGGCACCGGTGCCCGGAGCGCGTGGTGGGGAGATGGGAGTGCCATTGGTAAGAACCTGTGAACTGGAAGCCATGTTCTGTCATCTGCCAAATACTGAATAAATTCATCTCATCCCTACAGGGTGTCTCGTCCCTCAGCCATGTGAAAAAAGAAGCAGGAATATTCCTGGAAAAGCAAAATAAATTTTAAGAAAGGGTTGTAGTAGGAAATCACTGCATAGCATGGAAGCAGCTGCCAACGCTTCGCTGCATATTCATACGGAATGGCAGAGCTGGGGATTATCCGCGTTGGTCATGGGCGCGGGTCGCTGGGAGCAGACAGAGCAGCCTGTGTTCAGGGCCACAGCCCCGCCAGATGTTGGCCCGCCGCACCGCACATCTGGATGGGGCCAGGGTGGGCCACAGCTTGGGGGCTTCGCACTGCTCCAGGCTGCGCTCCCACCCCATGTGCCCCATGGAGACCCCATGCACCCCGTACAGACACAGGGACCACCATGTGTTCCATGGAAACCCCATGCATTCCAGGGAGAACCAGGGATCCCGTATGCTCCATAGAAACCCCATGAGATACATGAAGATCTCACGTGCCCCATGGAGATCCCATGCACTCCGTAGAGACTCAGGGACCCCCATGTGCTCCATGGGGATACAAGGACCCCATGTGCCCCATGAAGACCCCGTGCACCCCATGGAAACTCAGGAGCAGAGGAAGGGGGGGTGCTGGCCTCCCCTCTTTGCACGGTTGGGTGATCTCGGTGTAAGCGCTCTGACCCTGGGGCGCCAGGGATGGGATTTGTGCTCGTTTGCAGCATTTAATGACCACCCGGGGCTGCATTATCCGCTCCCACTCTCATCCATCACCGTAAAATTAATTCCTCTGCCACAAGCTGGGAGCCGCGGCCTTCCTCCAGCCCTCCTCCTCCTCCTCCTCCTCCTCCTCTGCCCCGCACCCACCCGGCATTAATGATTGATGGGGAAGGAATGGGGAGCGCCCATGGGGTTATCGGGGCGATCACAGCGCAAACACCACACGGGAGCCATGGGCACGGGGACAGCCCCAGGGTGTGGGGGTCCCTGTCCTCAGCCCCCACCATGGGGACATGGCGTGGCACTGGGATAGGGCATGCTAATGGGATGTGGCACGGCACCGGGATGCGGCACAGCACTGGGATGTGACACGGCACAAGGAAGCAGCACAGCGCAGGGCTGTACGATACCCACCGGGACTGAGAGGGTCTACAGCTGTGTCCCCCCCCCTCCCTCCTCCTGCTGCAGAGATGCTCAGCACTCAGGGAGCTGCGTAGGCTTTGGGGCTGACACACCCCACGGGGGACGCCCGGTGCCCACGGCCCCACACACTGCAGCTGCACCAGAGCGTGACGAAGGCTGAGTCAGCGGCTGACCGTGTGTCACCGGCTTAATTTGGCTCCCACCCGCTCGGCAAGATGCAGTAATCCATCCCCAAACCCTCAGAGAGCTGCCTCCAAATTGGCACCTGTCAGTGGGATGGGATGGGGATGGGATGGGGACAGGGATGGGGAAGGGGTGGGGTTGGGACAGGGGTGGGGATGGGGTGGGAACAAGGATGGAGATGGGATGGGATAGGATAGATGGGGATGGGGATGGGGATGGGGATGGGGTTAGGGATGAGGATAGGGATGGGGATTGAGTGAGGATGGAGCTGCCCATCCCAACCCTGCTCTGTGCTGTGGGGTGGGAGATTTATGGCCATAGGAAACGTCTTGCCAGGAGCCCGCTGCCCTCCCACAGCCCACATTGACCTCTCCTGTCATGTAGAGATTTAAGCCCAGGATAATTGCATCCATTAACCTAAAGGGAGCCGCTGGGCTGGGAGTGCCCGTGGCTGCCCAAGGAGCACGGTGGGATGGGGAATCCCAATGGGGATAGGGAATGCTGGTAACCCCAGTGGGGGAAAGGCAGAAATCCCAATGGGACTGGTTGCCCCAATGGGATGAGGAATTGCAGGAATCCCAATGGGACTGGTTGCCCCAATGGGATGAGGAATTGCAGGAATCCCAATGGGGATGGGAAGTGCTGGGAACCCCAGTGGGGACAGGGCAATACAGGAATCCCAGTGGGGATGGGGAACACCAATGGGGATAGGGAAAGGCAGGAACCCCAATGGGATGGGGAACCTCAGTGGGGATGGGGAAGGCCAGAAACACCAATGGAGATAGGAAACCACAACAGGGATGGGCAAACCTCCATGGTTCTGTGACTCTGTGATTCCAAGGTCTCACCCAAGCAGGATGGTTCCTTGGCTGTGCCCCTGTCCCCGTCCCCAGTGCCGACACCACAGCCAATGGGTGACAGGAAGAGGTGGCAAAACCCAACCAACACTTTTTTGCATCAACATTTCCTTTCTCATGGGGGTTTCAAACCGGGTGGAAAAGGCTCTGTCTTTGGCACGAGTCATGTTTTCCATCCTGAAAACTGTCAGCAAAGCAGCGCTGAGGGGTGAGGCCTTCTGACGAGGAGGGGAGCGCCTCAGGAAGCGTTTTGATGAGGAGCAGCCAACGTTGCTGCAGACAGAGCTGCACCGCGGCCAGGGAGCAGCGCCAGATGTGCGGCAGCTGCAGCCCAGATGCCCCCACCCCACTGCTGCTCCTCCGGGAACCGGGGGGGAGAAAGGCCTTACAACAAACGGGTGTGGGCAGATCCGCCGTTGTGCAAATGCACCCGTGTGCAAATGTGCCCGTGTGTAAACCTGTGAGTAAATACACTCGTCTCCACGCACCTCCAGGGCACCCACCTGCACTTTTGCAACACTACACGAGGAAAAGCCGCAGGGCCCGTGTTCAGGGGAGGAAGGGTGTGCCAAGGAGGGAGCAATTAGGGGATGGCTTCAGGATATGGGAAAGCGCTCCCACTGCAAGCAGGCTCAGCAAGAATGAGAGTGATGAAAAATAAGGCTGTGCCTGGAGTGCTGTTTTGGGATGGGGAACGCAAACAGTGGTTCAGTGGGATGGGATGGGGATGGGGATGGGGATGGGGATGGGGATGGGGATGGGGATGGGGATGGGGATGGGGATGGGGATGGGATGGGGGTATGGGATGGGGATGGGGATGAGATTGGGACCATCCCTGCCCATCCCCACATTCAAGAACACCATCAGAGTAGGAGTGGCTTCCCCTGCAGCACTGAGTGAGACACTCACATGAAGCCAGGGGAATGTCACATTAATTATGATTATTAATTAATGCCTTATTTTACAGTGCCCCCATGTGCACCGTGCATCTTCCAGCACTGGGCCCTCCCTGAGGACGTTCCTTCGGGCACAGCTTACGGGCTCAGTCAGGGTTAGGGTCGGGGTCAGCAGCACAGCTCAGCGTGGCTTTGGCCCAGCACTGCACGGCACGGTCAGATTCAGCCCAGTTTGTCCCGGCCCAGCTCAGCCCAACGCAACACGGCACGGCTCGGCACGGCCCGGCCCGGCCCTGCACACCTTGAATTGCTTCAGCCCGGCCTGGCTGGGCGCTGCGTGTCCTGCACTGCCCTGACCCGATGCGGTCCAGCCTGGCACGGCTCAGCTCGGTTTGGCGCTGCATCAACAACTCAGCGCTCGGACCGAGCACGGCGCGGCTCAGCACGGCTCAGCACGGCTTGGCACCTCCTGGCTCCAACCGCATCGGCAGCGCCTTGGGGCCGCTCCATCCCCGTCCCCATCCCGTCCCTACCCCACCCCGTAGGTGCGGACGGGCATTAGGACCGCACGCGGCCGCCGGGCGGTTCAGCTCCGCTTTGCGGCAGTGGAGGCGGTGGCGGCGGAGCGCTGCGGGAGGGGCCCCGCCGGGCGGTTCGGCTCCGCTCGGCTCGGCCCGGCTCCGCTCGGCTCCGCTCGGCCCCGCTCGGCCCCGCACCGCCCCGCACCGCCCCGCAGCGCTCCGCCGGGCCCCGCAGCGCCCCAGGTAACCCCGCACCCCGCACCACCCCCCCCCCCCGGCCCGGGGCAGGAAAAGATGGCAGCGGCCCTCCTCCCCCCCCAACCCCCCCCCCGCGTCCTTGAGCGCCCGACGGCGGCTGAAGGGCAGCGGGTTGGGGGGGGGGGCGGCTGGGTGCGGGAGGGGGAGGGCTTCCGGGGGTGGGGGGGGTGGGTTGTAAGGGGTTCTGTGCTGGGGGGGGGATGCGGGGTTTGGGGGGGTGCGGGAGGGGCTGCGGGTGCGGGAGCCGTGAGCCCCGCTGCGCCCTGTGCCCCCTCCTGCCTGCACCTTGCCTGCTCCCTGCCTGCACCCCGTGCGCCCTTCCTGCCTGCACCCTGCCCGCTGTTCCCCCCTGCTGTACCCTCTGCCCCCTTCCAGCGTCCTGCCCTCACCCCTGCCCGCTCCCAGCCCGTCCCTTGCTCGCTCCCCGTGCCTCCTGCCCGCCCCCTGCCTGCCCTGTGATCCCTACCTGCCCGTGCCCCCCGTTCCCTGCTCGCCCCCCATTGCCCCCCCGCCCTCCCCCCAGCAGCTCCGGCCCCGAGGCGAACTTCACCCCGCCGCCCGCGGAAAGTTTCTTTCCGAGGAAATAAGAATACCCCTAAAAAAAAAAAAAAGGAAAAAAACAAACCCCCAACCCAGTCAAACTACAGCTAAAGCAGTGACCCGGGGCCGCAGGTGGCAGGGGGGGAACAGCCCCAGTGTCACCCAGCTCGGTGCCACACTCCCCCTCTCCTCCCCACCTCCCACCCTGACCCTTTTATTTTATTTCCTATTTATATTCTATTATTTTCTTTCCACGTGAACCCCGCGGGCCGAGGAAACGTTCCTCCATGCTCAGTTCCTCTTTCTCTCCGTCCCTTCCCTCCGGGTGACGTCGGCGGTGTCACCGCGGGGTGAGCGCAGCCCCATGGGGCGCACGGTGGGGACGGGCACCGGGAGTGGCACCGAGCTGGGCCAGCCCCCCCTTAACCTCCAGGATCCCCCCCAGCAAATAGGGGGTGCCCCCAAAGCGCCGGTGTCGCCATTGCCCTCCCGGTGTCCCCATCCCATTGGCAGCCTGTCTGTGCCCTTGCCAGTGTCGCTGTTTTGCAGGCTGTGCTTAGGCCTGCAGCTTGGGTTTCGGTTTGCTTGCAGTGTGGCTTTGCAGTGCAGGGCGGTGCAGTGTGGTGCAGTGCATCGCTGTCCAGGGTGCAGCACTGTGCAGTGCGTTGTGCCCCAGGGTGCAGTATGGCACAGTGCAGTGAGGGGCAGTGCAGCACTCCCTGGGGCAAAGCACAGCACAGTGCAGTGCGTTGCTCCTTAGGGTGCAGTGTTGTGCAGTGCAGGACGGTGCATTGCTCTCTGGGCTGCAGCACAGTGCAGTGCATGCAGTGCAGTGCTCCCTTGGGTGCAGCTCAGGGATGCAGTGCAACACATCTCACTGCACGGTGCTGTGCAGGACAGCACGTCGCTCCCTGGGGTGCAGTGTAGTGCGGGGCTGGGCTGTGCAGCGCTCTCCAGTGTGCAGCACAGGCAGCACATCTCTCTTTGTGGTGCAGTGCAGCGTGGCGCAGTGCAGTGCCCTGTGGTGTGCAGTGCATCGCTCCTGAGGATGCATTACGGTGCAGCGCAGTGCAGGACAGCACATCTGCTCCCCAGCGTGCAGTGCATTATGTGTGGTGCAGTGCATCGCTGCCTTGCGTGCAGCTCAGGGCAGTGCGTTGCTCCTTGGGGGGCAGTGAAGTCTGTTGCAGTGCGATGCAGTGCATTGCTCCCTGCATGCAGTGCTGGGCAGTTCATTGCTACCCGTGGTGCAGCACAATGCAGCACGTTGCTCAGCGAGGTGCAGCGCTGCACAGTGCAGTGCGTTGCCCCCTGGAGCACAGTGCAGTGCAGTGCATTGGTCCCCGGGATGCAGCGCAGTGCCCCCTGGGGTGCAGTGCAGTCTGTAGCAGCGTGGCACAGTGCACTGCTCCCTGCAGTGCTGGGCAGTGCTGAGCAGTGCGCTGCTCCCTGGCGTGCAGCACAACGCAGCGCATCACTCCCTTGGGTGCAAAGCAATGCATTGCATTGCTCCCCACGGTGCATCGTGGTGCAGCACGTTGCCCCCCAGGGTGCTGTGAAGTCTTTTGCAGCGCCGGGCAGCGCGTTGCTCCTGGGGGTGCAGCATGGCGTGGTGCACTGCTCCTGGGGGTGCAGCATAGCACGGTGCATTGCTCTTGGGGATGCAGCACGGTGCAGAGCACTGCTCCCTGGGGTGCAGCACGCAGTGCATTGCCTCCTGGAGCGTGGCAAAGGCGCTGTGTCCGCACAGAGGGACCCCCTCCCAACACAGCAGCCGTCCCTGCACTGGGGACGCTGCAGTCCCCGGGTCACCTTAGGACAGAGCACACCGGGGCGGGGGGAGCCGGGGAGGTCCCTCCCTCCCTCCCTGCATCCTTCCACGGCTGCGGGAACCCAAAAAACCATCCCCTGCTGCCGTCACCTAAAATGGCTGTTGGGTAGCTCCGGGGTGGAGGGGTGGGGGGGGGGGTTGGCTGTCGGCATCCCGAAATACGAGGAGGGTGGATGGATGGATGGATGGATGGAGATGAGCTATATGATTTTTCCTTTTTTTCTCGCCGTGCATCATCGCAGGTAACCTACTTCCACCGCCTCCGCCGCCGCCGCCGAGCGTGACTCCGTGCAGCGGAGAGGTTTGGGGCGGACGCGTTCCCCCCGCTTCGCCGCCGCCGTCACCGGGTAAGGTCAGCGCCGGCGGTTAAATAGGGGAAAAGCAGAAGGGAAGAAGGGAGGGAAGGAGGGAATTAGGGAGGGAGAAGGGGACGCGGTTCTCCCTGCAGAGGGAATGCCCCGGTGCTGTGCTGGAGGAGAGCGGTGACGGTGGCCTAAGCGTGGGGTAAGAGCGTGCCGTGGGGCTGGGAGGTGGGGGGGGAGAATGTTTTTGGGGTGCTGTCGGGTTCCCCCTCTACACACACACCTCCAGGCTTTGTTCATTCCGTGTCCCCCCCACCCCTCCTCCTCCTTTCCCCGCAGCCCTGCGGGTGCGGAGGGTTTTGTACGCAGCCCAACTATTTTTAGTGCGTTTGGAGACCATGTTGGCTGGAAGGGAATCAAAGGGCTCCGGCAGCTGGGGGGGGGTTCGACGCGGGGCTGAGTGTGGCGGCAGGCACAGGGGGGTCCGTGGCCCCACATGTGTGCACGGTGGGGGGCTATGGGGGCTTGGGGTGCAGTCTGTTATTTCGGAGGTGCTGCCTCAAGGGGACATTGGGGACACTGGGGATGCAAAGGGGGGGGGGGGCACAGGGTGTCCCCAGGTGTCCCCAGATGTCCCCCAGCAGCACGTGGCCTCCGGTGACAGCGGATGTGGCTATGGGGGGTGATGGGGTGCACTGTCTGCTTGGGGCTGTGGGGCTAAGGTGCCCATGTGCCAATATGTGTGCCATGCTGTGCTGTGGTGCTGTCTGTGTTGCACCTTGGGGACGTGCACCCGCAGTGGTGACGCGTGGCCATACCTGGTGCTGGCACCAGCGTGGGATCCCCCAGAGCTGTGGGCCTGGGTCATGGCAGACTCTGTGCTGTAGGGACAGGGATGGGGACAGGGATGGGGACGGGGTTCCCCATGGAGGCTCCCTGGCAGCTGGCGAGGGAGGGGCCGGGGAAAGCCCTTGTGCTGTGTGCAGGCAGTGGGGGGGTGCTGGGAGGGGGGGGGGGCACTGCACCCCAGCCCACGTCCTATACGCACAGCCCTGTGCCATCACCACCCCAGAGCCCACAGCCCCAGGGTTGCATGCTGCACCCCCAGCCTGCAGCCCTGCTCCCCAGTCCTATGCCTTGGTCTGCATCCTGCATCCTGCACCCTGCACCTGCATCCTGCACCCCCAGCTTGCACCCACATCCTGCATCCCCCATCCCCATGTTGCGTTCTGCACCCCCAGCTTGCGCCCCACAGTCCCCAATCCTGTGCCCACGTCCCCATCTTGCACCCCCAGCTTGCATCCTGCACCCCCAGCTCGCACCCCCTCCTTTCCCCCCCCCATCCCCCCACTTTGCAAACAGCACCAAGGAGAGGTGGAAGCCCCCAGCACCCACGGCCTCCCCCATCGCCCCCCACCCCATGCACCGTGCACTGCAGCCCCGGCAGCAGTTGGGGCCCCCTCTCCCCCCGCAGCAGCCCCGTGCCGCAGGCAGCCAAGGGGACGGGAGGAACGTGCCGGGCTCTGAGTTTGTGTTCCTAGAAGCAGGGCCCTGCCCGCCCGGCAGCCCCCCACCCCGCCGGCTGGGAACGAGCTGCGGCTGGAAAGCTCTAGAAACAAATTGCAGCGCCGGTGCCAAAGGCAACAGCAGCCTCGGCCATGGCTAATGCAGGCAGCGTTTTCCATAGCAACAGGTGCTGGGGCTGACGCCTCCTCCGCAGCCCCGCGGGGCCCTGCCTGCGCCGCGCACCCCGCCTCCTGCACCCTGCACCCCACATTGCACGCCATGCACCCTGCCTAGCGCAGCGTGTGCCCCACACGGTGCTCTGTGCACCCCCACATTGTGCACCACGCAGCTCGTGCCACGCTCTGTGCACCCCACGTCGTGCACTCTGCACACTGCCCGGTAGTGCACGGTGCACCCCACGTTGTGCTCCGTGCGCCCCGCATGGTGCCCTGTGTACCCCACACTGTGCTCTGTGCACCCCACATCGTGCTCTGTGCTCCCTGTGCCACGCTGTGTGTCTCCACGTCACGCACTGTGCCCCCTGCACTGCACGCTCTGCATCCCACACACCGCATGCTATGCGTCCTGCACCCCACACCGTGCATCCTGCACCCCACACACCCCACTCTGTGCATCCTGCACCCCGCACGCCCCACACTGCACATCCCACACGCCCCAAG